>NC_089266.1:552500-852500 GCF_963930625.1 Muntiacus reevesi
GGTGTATGGCAGAAGCCAACACAGGACTGTAAAGCAGTATCCTCCAATTAGAAATAAATAAAGTGAGAAAAGGTCATAGAGCGAGTCCCTCTCACATATGGTTAATAGGGGGAAAAGGTGGAATAATATTCTGTGAAAAGGGAACGTCATGTGAGCATCACAGTTCAGGGCCCATAAACCTCTCTGATTGGAGTCCCTGGGCTTTCAGCCTCGTCTGCAGCCGCATCTGCCCCGGACCATAGAGTTCAGAGGACACGGCAGAGATGAACTTCCCACTTATTTCTAGGAACATGTGATAAGCTGAGAATTACAGAAAAAAACAACGCCCCAAATTTCACTCGAGGCGTACATCCTCCTGCAAACCGTGTGAGTCCATCCGTGTGAAGTTCAAACACAGGCAAAGCTAAGCCAGCCGGTGGGTGAGGAGCGCCGTCACCGTCCCGCGGGGGACAGAGTGGAGGGCCGGGGCAGGCGACATGGGCGGGCTCCGCTGCCGAAAGCCACTGAGCCGCACGCATGTGAGGCGCGTGGTTCTGAAGATCAGCAGGAGTGAAAGATGCTCAGTCGTGTCCGACTTTTCACGACCCCATGGACTATATAGTCCATGGAATTCTCCAGGCCAGAATACTGGAGTAGGAAGCATTTCCCTTCTCCTCCCTTCTCCAGCGGGTCTTCCCGAACCAGGAATTGACCCAAGGTCCCCTGCATTGTGGGAGGATTCTTTACCAGCTGAGCCACCAGGGAAGCCCCGAAGATAAGCAGAAGCTTATATAAATAGGGGTGGCATTGCACATTTGGCTCTGCAGAGGCTGATGTGTTTGTTTTCAGACCTTTGAGGGGCCCTGGGGGTCCCAGCCCACACACTGTTCCATGGTCTCCGCAGACGACCAGGGTACGAAGGCCCACAGGGGAGACGGGAGGGTCAGTCCCTCCCCACCCCACCCTGCTGGCTCCCCGAGCACAGCAGAGCCCTGGGGTCCCAGCGCTCGGAGCGGATTGCAGGCACGCGGCTGGGGTGCCCTGGCCGGCCGTCAGGAAACCTTCTGACTCCTCAAGGATGTGAGGCTGCTCTGTCGTATATTAAGGAAATGGGAATTTTAGCTTTAATAACAGAGCGGGGTTCCCCACAAGGAACTGGCTTCATTCAGGGTCTCAGCTCAGAGTCATGCATGATGCTTGAACTGGTACAGTGGGCGCCTGGGGCCATGGCAGAGGGCGAGGACCACTGCTGTGGGGAGGGTGGGGGCTGGGGTCCACTTTGAACAACAAGGGGGAGTGGGGACTCAGCCGAAGGGCAGGCGGGGGTCACGGATGGAAAACATCCAAGAAGGACCATCACACAGGAGGGAGTGGGGCTCTGGCTGAACCAACCTAAAAGGATGCTCGCTGAAGGCAGGCCAGGACATCAGGGGCGTGGTGGAGGACGGGGTCTCCATCAGCTGTCGAGGATGATCAGACTCTGGCGAAGCTGACTCAGCCAGATTCAACAAAGGCCCTGATGATGGCGCCGAGGATGCAAAAGCAACCACCCCCAACCCTGGTCACCCCGGTCTCCGGGACGCTGACGGCCGGGTGCTCTGGGCCCAAGGGTCTTTCACTGTCCTTTAAACCCTCTGACTGCAGACTGCTGAGATCACGAGCCACTGCTCTCTGCAGAGCAACAATTCCCAGGTTTGTGGGGGCAGAAATGAGAGCAGGATGGCCCCTCCACCCTTCGTGACCACCTCCAAGCCCCAGAACCCAGCCCGGCCCCCCTGTCTGCCCCAATCCACTCATTTGTACACGACAAGCTCAGCAATCAAATAAAATGAGATTTCGAGCCTGGTCAAGTTGTACATGGATATCAAATTTCCCTTGTCCTGTGAAGAGCAGAAATGAAATTTCAGCATGAAAAAGGTCCTCAAGCACCGTGCAAAAATCAATAGGGAGCAAATTACATGAGGAGTGAAGGGCCACAGGCTTTGGCACTTCAAAAGGCCTTTATTTCAAATTAGAGAGTGGCCCTGGATCACTCCAGCTCTCCCTTCATCTTAATGATATCTGTTAAGTAGGGGCTTAAGTCTTTCTCATGCTTGAAATTAACTTCATGAGGCTGGAATCCAAGCTGCTCTGCACCTTGTCAATCACCACAGAAGGTGGTGTGTAACTGAAAAGGAATACTAGTTCATCCCCCGTGCAAACATCCTTTATCAAGGTACGGCAATGATACACGAGAGATTGGCATCCTAGTGGTAACACTGGGTTGTGAGTGATTTTCCATGTTGTGACATGGTCTTCCTAGCCATCTTTGGACAAAGGTCTGTCTAGACAAAGCTATGGTTTTTCTAGTAGTCATTTACAGATGTGACAGTTGGACTATATATACTGTGGCGCTGGAGGACTCGAGAGTCCCTTGGACTGCAAGGAGATCAAACCAGTCAGTCCTAAAGGAGATCAACCCTGAATATTCATTGGAGGGACTGATGCTGAAGCTGAAACTCCAATACTTTGGCCACCTGATTCGAAGGGCTGACTCATTGGAAAAGACCCTGATGCTGGGAGGGATTGGGGGCAAGAGAAGGGGATGACAGAAGATGAGATGGTTGGATGGCATCACCGACTCAATGGACATGAGTTTGAGCAAGCTCCAGGAGTTGGTGATGGACAGGGAGGCCTGGTGTGCTGCAGTCCATGGGGTCGCAAAGAGTCAGACATGACTGAGCAACTTTCACTTTCAGCTGCAACGCTATGCACTGTAGCCTGCCAGGCTCCTCGGTCCATAGGATTCTCCAGGCAAGAATACGGCAGTGGGGTAGCCATTCCCTTCTCCAGGGGATCTTCCCAACCCAGGGATCGAACTCATATCTTCTGCATTGCAGGTAGACTCTTTACCATCTGAGCCACTAGGGAATCCCCTACATTTTGCCAAATTCATCTCCAAAAAGGCGTTGTGAACTCACAGGCCACGGACAAGATGCAAGGTGTATTTCATCTCCCTTATCGACCCAGGGCACTGTGATTTCATTAGTTTAATAAGGAGGGTCTTGTTTCACATGCTTTCCTACCCTCAAGTCCATTTCTCTAGACGTTTATTTACAACTGGTATTTCATCTTCTGAGAAGGTGGAATACTTCTGTGAGCGGGGTGTACGTGCTGGTGGGCGGCCACGGCCCTTTTAAATGAAAAATACTACCTAGGAGGCTAATATTAGCAAAGCATAAAGTCAAAGAGGAGAGTTATGTTTTGTTATAAATGCTCATAAACATTTTTCTAATAACCCATCCCCTGAAGTTTGAGTTACTTTTTATTTATTCTTCACATTTGACATTGTTAGAATTTTCTGTAATGAACACCATTAGAAAAAAAAAAAGACGCTTTTCAGACTGAGGGGAAAAAAGAAGGTTGTATTTAGACACTGCTATTTTCTTTCTGTTCTAATAGATTGATGACCTAAGTGTCTCCAATTTCAGCAGAAGGGGAACAGATCAGGAGTTCTTGGGGGTACTAGAGACACAGTCTGAGATTCCAGGGTTGTTCTCTCTTTACTGGTTCAAAATGCCCTATCTTCCACTTGTACACGCCAGGGCATTTCAGAAGCATGGGCTCGTCTGCCGATGGCAGAACTACAACACCACCTGACAACTGGTGAGCTCACCCCGGAAGAAGGCGCGGCGTGTGCACGTGCTTTAACGACCTTCTCATTTCCCAGTTACACCACTGGTTCAACTCTTAAGCCACGTGTTTCTCTATAAAATGTCTTGAGAGATTCATGGGAAAGTGCCTCTGCAGACAGGTTTCCCCCCAAACTCATAAAAACAACTGTGTGCTTTTTAAAGCCAGCAGTCCTCAAAAGCTCTTCCAACATGGCGGGGAGGAAGTGCTACACTTCAGGTCAGAATTTCGAGAAACTTGCTTCACACTGGGTGTTTCCCTGAAGTCGTTATTCACATTTTTCAAAGTTACTCAAAGCACAATGCTTGTTCTGAAAACTCTAAATTCAACTGGAGCTTCATCTACCACACTAAGAGATATTAGGGGTTTAGCTGAGTCCAGGATTGCGGAAGGCTGGACCACAGGCTCTGACTTCCATCGGCTTGCATCCTCATCAGTGCTGAAGAGATCGCTCCCGCGGACACAGACGCCAAGGCCCAGCACACGGAATGAACGGTCCCCACGCCATAACACGGAGAAACGGCTGCCCCAGCTTTCCACTCAGTCCAACAGCCTCTCCGAACCTCAAACAGACCTACCCCCCAACTCCCTGCATCAAACACAGCGACCTCCCTTTATCTGTCATATATACCAAGGTTCAGCGGAAGGGTTTATTTGCAGGAGTATGTGGCTGCCGCTAAACAACAATTCTAACTCCCCTGGCCTGGATCAATAGTCTATTTTCTGAGAGCAACAGTTTCAAAGAATTCACTCAGGAAGGTTGTTCAATTAAAATGAAGTTGATTAAGCTGTGGGTTTTCTTCTCCTCAGTTAGATATAATTTTTCTGATCAATTTACTTGACTAATGGTTCCAAATTAGCCTTTTCTTCCATCAAAAAGAACATTCCAAGCATCGGTGATAAGAGTTAAACTGATTGTGCAGTGTGAAACTTCACTCCTAATGTGGCATAATGATTTGTTAACAGGCAAATAATTAAATTTAAACATATCTCTGGGTGTGGGTGTGTGTGTGTGTGTGTGTGTGTGTGTGTGTGTGTTCCGTCACTTCAGTTGCTTAGCTGCTTCAGTCGTGTCTGACTCTTTGCTACCCCATGGATGGTAGCCCGCCAGGCTCCTTTGTGCATGAGATTCTCCAGGCAAGAATACTGGAGTGGGTTGGCTTGCTCTCCTCCAGGGGATCTTCCTGACCCAGGATCAAACTGGAGTCTTCTGTGTCTCCTGCATTGCAGGCAGATTCTCACCACTGAGCCACCTGGTACGTCCTAAACATATCTATATATACTGACAAAAACCACTTTAGAAAAAGGGCCTTCCCTGGTGGCCCCGTGCTCTGTACAGTCACTGGCAGGGCCCAAGTTTGACCCCGGTCGAGGAGGCGCAGGGCTCCCCAGGAAGTGCAGTGGTAAAGAATCCATCTGCAATGAAGGAGACACAAGAGACACAGGTTCAGTCCCTGCGTCTGGAAGATCCCCCAGATCTACCATTGGAGAGGGCATGGCAACCCACTCCAGTAGTCTTGCCTGGAGAATCCCATGGACAGAGGAACCTGGCGGGCTCCGGTCCATGGGGTCGCAAAGAGTCAGACATGACTGAAATGACTGAGCATGCACGCATGAAAGGAACTGAGATCCTGTAAACTGTGAGGTGTGGCCAAAAAAAGGAAAAGAAATATAAAGAGCCCCCAAAGCTTCCTGAAGCAGCTCCTCTCCTGTGTATCCCGCCACCCTGCGTGGTCTGCCAGTAACATGAAAACACAGAAATAAGCGCACGCGATGCTGCAATGTGACAGGGACTAGGGACAAGGGAATTCCACACATTAAAATTTCTCCAAAATTCCTCCACTGCATGGACTGCTTTTGACTGTGCTTTGGTTTTCACACTTAATGTGTCTACAGACTTTAACAAGGAAATTTAAGAGACACATGAGTGTGATTAGTGTGAGTGAGATTCACATTGGGACGTGTGAACTATGCAGCAGACGTATCAGTCTGCCGTCACGGTTTACAAACCATGTGCACGGTTCACCTCGCTTTATCTTCCCACAACCTCAGCGACGGGGCGTGGGTCCACGGGCAGCTCGACGGTCACTGTCTGAGACGGGGGTGGGGTGCCCGGGAGAGCGGCTCCCCTCCGCCGTCAGGACTGGAGGTTGACACTAGGACCAGGGATCCCGGCTTCCAGCCCAGAATCCATCCCATTGGGTTCAGTGGGATGTCAATCGTGGCGAAAATTCAATTCCCACCAATCTGGTGGGAAAGTTTATCAGCTAAGTCCTCAGCTCCAACCAAGTGGCTCTATTCAGACATGTGTATCATTTTAAAACCAAAGGAAATGTGCCAAAACTAGAAAAGGATGGCGGGGGATCCTGAAAGAAGAACCGAACAGTCTTTCTCAACCAGGTGTTTCGGCAATGTCGCAATCTCGCTCTCCTTCCTAGGACACTAAGGAAGTCTGGGTCGGAAAGATCCCCGGAGTAGAAAATGGCAAGCGACTCCAGTGCTCTTGCCTGGAGAAGTCCACGGACAGAGGAGCCTTCAGTCAGAGTCAGACACGACCGAGCGACTCAACACCAACAAAGGCAACAGCAGGGCCGCCTGTGTGAGGGCATCCCTAACCAGCCTCCTTTCATCACGAGCACCTTCTCCACGTGCACACGCCATAACCCGCAGCCCGTCCCGGGAGCCCCTCCTGTGGGTCCACACCCTGAACCCCTCTCGCGGAGTCCACAGCTCGGCCAAAGTCAGAACCCCGGGGCTTCTCCCCGGCAGCCACCCTCCCCCAAAAGCTCTATTGACGAGTTTTGCCTTTTATTCAAACTTTACATAATGAGCTGGCCAAAAAATTCGCTCTGGTTTTTCGTAAGCTATTATGGAAGGTCCCAAACAAACTTTTAGGCCAACCCGACATGTGAAAGTGAAAGTGTCAGTCGCTCTTCGGGACCCCATGGACTGTGGCCCGCCAGGCTCCTCCGTCCACGGGGTTCTCCAGGCAAGAAGACTGGAGCGGGTTGCCATGCTGTCCTCCAGGGGATCTTCCCGACCCAGGGATCGAACCCGGGTCTCCAGCACTCCAGGCAGCTTCTTTACCATCTGAGTCACCAGGGAAACTCAACACATAGGGAGTCATAAAATCGCCTTTCTGTCACATGTAACAGGGTTTTCACACATTACACACGGCCGCGCCGCCGCAGGGCAACGCAAAGGGCACGGGGTCACTGCCTGGGAGGAGCGGCTGGCCGTCTCCGGTTCAGGAGCACTGTGTCTACCGCCTGGCTTTTGGGACAGGCGGGAGCCTGTTTTCTCTGGGCAGGCCTCTAGGAGCAGAACTGCTGGGCCCCAGGTTTGTTACTGATGGGTTTCCAGAGCGGCTGCCCCAGCCCGGTACTGGGTGTTTCTTATTTTCTTGCTTATGAGAGGTACAGTTATCTTGTTACAGCTTCAGATGTGCACTCCCCTGATGATCACTGAGGTTCCCACATTTTTTCATGTTTATTGTGCAATTTTGCACCTTCTTATACAAAGTATGCAGATTCACTGCCTGTTTTACAGGGGACCGTCTTTTCGTGACTGTTCTGTAGGAGTTCTTTTATTCTGGACGCAAGCCCTTCGGTACGTGCAGCATCTTCCCTCGTCCCCACCTTGCCGTTCCCTCTCCAACGTCTTAATGAACAGAAGCTCTCAGTTTTACTGTGCTCCACTATGTGCATCTTCTTTTTCTGGTCGGTGCTTTTCCTCCTCTGTTTAAACACATATTCTTCTCTGCCATTTCATTTTCTAGAACCTTCAGTTTTACAATTAGACCTACCATCTATCTGGAATTGGGTTTTGTGTTCAGTGGGACTCAGTGGAGCAGGACACTTTTTACACAGGGATTTTATATTGTCCCAGCCTCAATTAACAAAAAGACCATCCACCTCCCTCTCGCCCCGAGAAGACACAGCCTTAACATGAACATGTTGACTTTAAGCATACACAGAAAAAACTCTCAAAGACCCCAAGTTTTCACCTAAATATCCTTGCAGAAGTCCTGTTGGGACATAGAAGCAGAAGCCCAAAGACAGAAGAAAAGCTTTGTTCTCAATTCTGCCGCTTCATACAAAGGTGCTCATTTCCCTGGTTGGTAAGTTTAGACAACAGAACATGAGGAAATGATTTTTAAATCATCTCAAAATGAAGAGATTATAATGTCATTTTGTACCACAAGGAACTCCTTGTGTATCTCAAAGTCCATTTCTTAAATTTCATTTAAAAAAGATCCCTACTTCATTAACTTCCCAAAAGCTCCTCCAAAAAGCCTCATGTCTCAGGGAGCAGTGACTGGCTGGGGAAGTTAAAGATGATCAGACGTCTGCAGGGCAAGCCTTCCTGGTCTCTGATGCCCTCACATAAAGCGTGCATTTCTGAGTGAGAGCCAGACTCCTGTTCCTTAAACCCAGGTTCCTTTCTCACCTGCAACACCCAACTGCATCGCCCAGAGCAAGCTCAGGAGCCCAGAGGGGAAAATGCTGACCTCTACGGAAAAGGAGACTCTGCATTTCTATTTTTTGAAAGTGAGTGAAAGTGTTAGTCACTCAGTCATGACTGACTCAATAACCCCATGGACTCCTCTCTATGGATTTCCCAGGTAAGAATACTGGAGCTAATCACCGTTTCCTTCTCCAGGGGATCTTCCTGATCCAGGGATCAAACCCAGGACTCCTGCATTGCAGACAGGTTCTTTACCCTCTGAGCCACCAGGGAAGCCCTTCTATTTTTACAAACAGCCCAATATGTTAACCTTTTCCTTTATGTTCAGCGCTTTTGTATGTTCTATTGGTAATTTTTTCCAGGAAACACGCAAACACCAGTCCTCGGTGACTCATCACTTTTCACCTTCCCCATCCACTGGCTCACTAAGAGTCTGCTATCTCACCATCAAGGCGTGAACTCGGATTTTTGGACTTCCTCCCATCTGATGCCTATTTCTAAGATATGAAGAGTTTCAAATATTTCTGAGATGAACATCACACTGAAACTTTCTAAATCACAGTGTACCTTGGCATCAAGTTCTCACGTGTCTAGTTCTGCGGCAACCTCTGACCCCACCCTGTAAGTGCTGTTATGGAGGAGCCACTTTCCATTTCCCTGAAACCGCGAGGAACAGAGGGCAGGGCAGGGAGAGGAGGCAGTCAGGTCCTGGGCTGGGGAAGGGGAGGAACCAAAAACCCATCAACTGCCAGGTCCAACTGGCGGCTCAGCTGGTAACCTGCCGGCAATGCGGGAGACTGGGTTCAATCCCTGGGTCGGGAAGATCCCTGGGGGAGGGCATGGGCACCCACTCCAGTGTTCTTGCCCGGAGAGTCCCAGACAGAGGAGCCTGGCTGCTGCAGGCCCTGGGGCTGCAGACTCGGCCCGGCCGAGCACCGGAGCACACAACCCCCAGGGCCTCCTGGCAGCTGCGCGGAGAGCTGGTGCAAGGCGTGGCCCGGGGCAGAGCTGCAGGTGGCCTGGTAGGACCTTTGCCCTCTTAGCGACCATCACATCGTCCATCTGGGAACTCACCAGCAGGGGCCAGTCTTGAGCACCATTCCGGCCACTGCCACTCTGGACCTTTCTGGAAGTTGTCCTGAGGCTGCACCAGGCCCAGCCCACCTGGTCGTTCAGTCGCCACAGCGCCCCCTCCTGGTCTTTTCATTCGGTCACCACAGCGCCCCCTCCTGTGTGCTCAAAACTGACATTTCATATTCTGAGAACGGAGCTGCCTACATGCAACCTGAATTTTTCACACTGCACAGAGGGGATGAGGACAGGAGTTCAGGGTCACCCATGCAGCCTCCTCACTCCTTGACACTGACCTACGACAGCAGAAAGGCTTGCCTTTTGCACGTGTTACGCACCAGGTACAGTGTGGATTCCCACTCGCAAGAGAAGATGGCTGTCGGCCGAGGAACTCAAGAGTCATCTCTAGCACCACAATTCGAAAGCAACAGTTCTTTGGTGCTCAGCCTTCTCTGTGGTCTGACTCTCACATCTGTAGGTACCTCCCTGTCTTTTCATGGCTGACAGCTCTTTTTATCATCACTTGAGAGCTCTTTCTATCACTCAATAATAATCCATGTCTGGGTGGGTCACAGTTGATCCAGTCACCTGCTGAAGGACATTTTGGTTGCTTTCAAATTAAAAAAAAAAAAATTGGTTTCCTACAGATTTTATCCTTGATGTCCTGACCTGAGAAGAGCCATGAAAAACACCATTCTTTTTTCCCTACTGACTTGGGTCTGAAGAATACAGACTCTGGGGCTGTGCCAGCCAGTTTAAGAGCTGCGAGTGGGTCCTGTGATGCTGGGGCACTTGGGTGTGGCTGGTCTGAAAGGAGATGTGTGTGATGTCTGTGAAAAATACACATCAGATTTCAAAGACATCTCGTAAACAAGAACATGAAGCATCATTAATAGCTTAACATGGATTATCGAGGAAATGACAGTTTTTCAAATATACTAGATTAAATAAAGTATATTAACATTGTACCAGTTTCTTATTTTTGAAATGTGCCTACTAAAATAATGTAAATTATCTATGTGGCTCATGTTACATTTGTACCGAGCAGGTCTGTTAGAAAAATTATGCGTGTCTACCATGCGCCTTCAAGGGTGTCGCTCAACTGGTATTTATTGGGTGCCCATTGTATGTCATGCACTGTACGAAGAAACAAAGACCCACGACTTTGTGGGTTTTAGCACATTTAGGTTTGAATATAATCGAATTCAAGAAGGTCAAGTCAAGGTCCTTGGACTGCAAGGAGGTCAAACCAGTCAATCCTAAAGAAAATCGACCCTGAATATTCACTGGAGGACTGATGCTGAAACTCCAATACTCTGACCGCCTGATGTGCAGAGCAAACTCACTGGAAAAGACCCCGATGCCGGGAAAGACTGAGTGTGTGAGAAGGAGTGGCAACAGAGGGCGGGATGGTGGGATGACGTCACCAACTCAATGGATGTGAGTTTAAGCAAACTCCGGGAGACGGTGAAGGAAAGGGAACGCTGGCGTGCTGCAGTGCATGGGGTCACAAAGAGTTGGACCTGATTTAGTGACTGAACAACAATCAAGTGAAAGAAGCCAACCTGAAAAGGCTCATGACTGCCTGATTCCAACTATGAGACTTTCCAGAAAAGGCAAAACTATGGAGACAATAAAAAGAACAGCGGGTTCCAGGGGTTAAGGGAAGAGAGGGGAGCAGGCGCACAGAGGACGTCCGGGGCGGGGAGAACACTGCAGGACAGTGAGGACTGACACGTGCGAGTCAACTTTCATCACAGCCCACAGACTGATACAACACACGGACGGAAGCCCTGAGGTACATTGCGAACCTCAGTCAACATAACAACAACATATCAACATTGGCTCAATTACGACAGATACACCACACCGTGCAGGGTGTTAAGAACGGAGGAAACAGTGCGAGGCGGGTGGTAACATGGAAACTACCTCCCAACTTTCCTGTAAACCTGAGAACACTGCTCCTAAAATTGCCGAACAATTTTTAAAAAGCGTACAGTGTGAAGGAGCTACTACAGTAGGTGGACTCACCAGAAACCATGGGCAAGAAATCATCATTCCACCCTGAACCAAAGAAAAAGCAGTCCTTGTGTCACAGCCTCCCTGAGCTGACTCGTGGGCACTCGCTCCGCCCCAGAGACCGGGCATCCGGGACGGGCACGGCATCACCTGACCCACAGGCAGCGGATCCCAGGTAAGTCCTGCCTCCTGGCTTGCTCCCAGCAGTGTGCTGTGGACAACCAACTGTTCTCTGTCCTCATTTTGGTTGCCTCCAAGACAGGGCTAATGCTGGGGCATCCCAGGTGGTTTGGTCCTGCTAATGCAGGAGACAGAATAGATGCAGGTTCAGTCCCTGGGTCGGGAAGATCCCCTGGAGAAGGGCACAGCAGCCACTCCAGGACGCTTGCCTGGAGAATCCCAGGGACAGAGGAGCCTGGAGGACTAGAGTCTGTGGGGCCACACAGAGTCAGACACGACTGAAGCGACTGAGCGTGCAGTAAACCTTTTGAGGTTGTTCCATTTAGAGCATTTCTCACAGGACGGAACATATACTAAGTTTTTAAAAAATATTTCACACACACTGGAGTATGTGAGAACACCAGCTGGTGGACACACAAGACCCATGGGCCCTAGAAGAAGCCGGGTGCCTTGCTGGGGCGGGGTGACCTGGACCGGTGGCGACTTTCCCTCTGTTTGTCTCCATCACGCACTGGGTCCCTCGCAGGTGGCCCTGAATGTATCTGAGAAATGGCTTCTTCTCTCGTACACCTTTAAGCAAGAGGTAGCACCAGGCTGCCAGGCTGCCAAAAACACTGCAGAGTTTGCCAACATCTCCAGGGTGGAGCCTTCCCGAACCAGGCAGAGAAGACCTGAAGACACACCTACTCTTTCACCGCTGTCTTCCTGGTGATTTTTTTTTTTTTTTACTGTGGTAAAACATATAACCATTTAAACCATTTCCAAGTGTTCAGCACAGTGGTGTTAAGTACCTTCACCGTGCACGGCGTTAAGTACGCTGTGCGACCATTGCCACCAACCACTCCCAGAACGATGTCATCACCCCAACTGAAACTCTAACACCAAGTTCACATGATGTCTTCTCGACCCTCTCCCCCAGGCCCCCAGGCATCACTGCTGGACTTTGTGTCTATGGATCTGACTGCTCCGGAGACCTCAGGGAAATAAAATCATACACTAGCTGTCCTTTTGTGACTGGCTTTTCACTTAGCACGGCATCGTCAAGGTTCCTCTGTGTTACAGCATGTGTCAAAGCTGCCCGTTTTTTCGCTGCACCATGTGACATGTGGGCTCTTAGTTCCTCAGCAAGGAATCAAACCCAGGGCCCTGCAACGGAAGCTCAGAGTCTTAACCCCTGAGCCACCAGGGAGTTCCCAGAATTTGCTTCCTTTTTAAGGCTAAATACTACTCCACCATGTGGACCACATCTCATTTCTCTATGTATCTGTTGATGGACACTTGGGCTGCTCCCACCTTGTATCTGTCGTCACTGATGCTGCCAAGAACATAGGTGTGCAAACATCTTTTCAAGACCCTGGTTCTCTTTTTAGTTTTGCAATATAAATATCAATTTATCAATACATTTGCATTATTTCTTTTTAGATTCCACATATAAAGGATGTCATGTGATACTTCTCCTCTGTCTTATCTCACTCACTATGACTCTCTTCTTTTGACCCTACACTCAGATATGGAGTTGCTGGCTCACACACTTTATTTCTGAGAGAGGGATCATCCCCGGGTGTGGAAATGACACACCCTGAATGATACTACAAAGTTGAGGACTCCCTCTCTTCTGATTAGAGACCATACATTCTCGGTCACACAGGTAAAGCTGTTGCCCTGCCTCGAGGGTGACACGCAGCTCTCCTCTGCCTGTTGCCATGTGTTGTTTATAACTCAAAGAAGCATTGGGCTCTTTGAGTTCAGCCGACACACTGACAAGGAAGCTGGATTTCTTCATTAAAACGGGCTAATGAATTCTGTACTCAAGAATTTAAACTCCGACTCGGTTGGTAAACACGAGATCTCTTGACTGAATTAAAAAGCATGTGAAAATGCTCTTTGTGCACATCTACCCTGCTCCTGCTCCATCAGACTAATCTCACCAGACTAATTTAACAGGCTTCAGCATCGTTTAAAACGATACGTTTTGAGGGAGACAGTAGCTCTTGCTCTCCACAGGCCCACTTCTCAGGCAGTTGCCTTGTTAGGACTTTGAAACCCAACAGGCTTTGGCTGAATCCATTTTTCCTTTTTTAAAAAAAAAACCTCTTGGCTGCGCTGGGTCTTTGCTGGTGCACGCGGGCCTTCTGCACTGCGCCGAGCTGGCAGCTCCCCAGCTGTGGGCGGGGCTTCTCCCCAGCTGTGGGCGGGGCTGCCCCCCCAGCTATGGGCAGGGCGGCTCCCCAGCTGTGGGCGGGCTTCTCCCCAGCTGTGGGCGGGGCTGCTCCCCAGCTGTGGGCGGGGCGGCTCCCCAGCTGTGGGCGGGGCTTCTCCCCAGCTGTGGGCGGGGCTGCCCCCCCCCCAGCTATGGGCAGGGCGGCTCCCCAGCTGTGGGCGGGCTTCTCCCGGGGGAGGTGTCTCTCCTTCGGGAGCACAGGCTCAAGGGCTGAGGCTTCGGCAGGTGTGGCTCCCGGACTCAGCTGCTCCACATTACGTGGGATCCTCCCGGACCAGGGACTGAACCCGGGTCCCCTGCACTGGCAGCCAGATTTTTAACTGCTTGACCACCAGGAAAGTCCTGTGTTTCAATGAGATAACTTGCAGGGAAGATCTGAAAGGGGTGGAGCTGAGCAGAGGAGAAGGCAGAATCCTGTGGGGTGACAGCTGGCAATCTCTGCGGACCTATGACGGGCCCCCTTGAAGGCCCAGGTCACCCGGCCCCCAAACCCGCCTCCTCTCAGGCCCCAGCTTCTCAGCCAAGCTGCCCAGCAGAATTACCTACGAGCCTTGAAAGCCTCCAAGGCCTGGCACCAACCCAGACCACATGAAAGAAAAACACCAGAGGTGGGCCTGGCATATTTTTAAATTCTACAAAGTGATTTGAACGTACAGGCTAAACTTAAAAACCAGAGCCGGGATGAGATTCGGACTTCCTCTGAATGGGGGTACACAGCCTGCAAACCGCTCTTCTGTACAGCATCTCCTTGGACTCTCAGCATTTCCAGGCAGCAGATGGACTCATGCTGTTGCTCCTATTTCACAGATGCGTAAACAAGGATTCTAGGAGGTCGGGTGACATGCCCAGGGTCACACAGGGCACTCGGGGTTGCAAACCCCCAGCCCCCGTCTCCCCACTACACTGAGCTGCTTCACAACTCGGGGAAGCTTCTGCAAACACCAAATATGCCTTAAAAACAAACAAACAAACAAACAAAAAACAACCAAACAAAAAACCCTGACGGGCCTGAAACACAACCTTTTATATTTCTCTGAGCCTGACGAGCAATGACTATGGAATGTTCCCAATGTTTCACAGAAATGGCATCAATTTCCGCTTGGATTTTACATTTTAAATTGCATTCTCATTTGCTCATTCTCTTGATTTCCTCCAGGCCCAGCCAAGGCCTCCTGACCCTTTCTCTACATCCTGGATTTAATACCACGTACCTCTCCTGGGCATTCACAACTGCCCGCTTCACGTCTCCGGAGGCGGAATCAGCCCTGTACCACGCCTGCCTTCCAGCTCTTCAAGCGCAAACGACCGATTTGCTGTGTTTGGGGGCACATCCTCCTCAACAAATAACAGCCAACGCCCTAAATTAAACCTTCCGCTGCCGATCTGAACAGGGGTCATTCACTGTGACACCCTCACCGCCCTCCTTCAGAGCCCCCAGCTCTGCGCCCCCGGGCTCCTCAGGCCGTCCTACAGTCCAGGGATTATTAAAAGGAAAGGAGGGAATGACACTGAGAAACGCCGTCCACAGTGAATCCCCAAATCTCTCTGCCCCGGCGGCCGGGACTCATTAGACCTGAAGCTGCTCGGCTTCTCACGGAGAGACCGGAGCCCAATTACCACGCTCTGCGCTCAGTGGAAAGAGCCGGGTTCTACCAACATTTTACTTTTAAGCTGTTTACTTGAAACAGTCCTGGGGTTCTAACTGGCTTAATCCTTAACTAAATTAATTCCGAAAGGATTTTTAAAATATTACATGCTAGAAGGAGTTCACGAAGATTTCCCAAAGCATCAACACAAAATTCTCAGGAAGAGAAGGTAAGGGCGCTTCCGCCCAGGGCTTCTCGGCAGCTGTGCCCGCATCTCCCCGCGGGTCTGGGCTGAATCCCCCCTACCTCTCTGGACTCAGCTTCCCTGGCTCTCAGGTGGGACTGCTAAGGATCCGCCCCCACAGAGTCTGACGCCAGAGCTCCTTTGCCCAAGGCTTCCAGTAGGAGAGCTGTAATGGGTCCAGAGGTGAGGGTCCCTGAGCTGGTCCCCCAGAGCCCAGAGGGATGGCGCGGGTCAAGGGTGAGGTTAAGGGGGCAGGGAGCTGCTCCAGCACCGAGTCCGTCCCGGTGCCCAGCCTCCTGGCACTGCCCCGCCTCGCCCGTCTGCAGGGACCCGTCCACCTGCCTCTAGTAAGAAGCTTTGGACACAGACAGAGAGTGGGTCCAGCTGGAGCCACGCCTGTCATGACCCCCAAGGGACCACCTGGGGCTGTGCTGCCATCACAGGGGGGCTTTTACCCTCATCGTCCCGCCAGCGCCTGCGGTCACCCCACTGCTCTTCTCACGCCCCACCCCGACCCGCACCCCCAAGTCAGAAGGAAGGCCCAACCCCGGCAGAGCAGCTCTGCCCCCACCCCAGGACGAAGGCGCTCTTGCCCCCCACCAGCGCATGTGGCTTTGTGCCCTGCGGCTTGTGGCGCGGTTCCCTTCAGCGTGTTTGTCTGCAGACCTCTTCACTGTCGTCTCGCCACTGCACCAGCCGTACCCAACCCTTTGGCAGCAGGGCCCGGTGGTGTGGAAGACAATTCTTCCACAGACAGTGGGCGTGGAGAGGGGTTTCGGGATGGCTCAAGCATATTACCTTTACTGTGCACATTATTTCTGTCATTGCTCCATCTGCTCCACTTCAGACCGTCAGACCTTAGATCCCGGAGACTGGGGACCCCTGACCTGGACCATGGCCGCAGGAAGGGAATGTCTGCTCATGCCCTTCACCATCTTCAGGGTGCCCTACGTGCAGCTTCTGTCAGATAAAACACCCGGGGCCTGAACCCAGCACCAACCAAACCCACAACCATGCGCCTGGGCTCTGAAGCCAGCGGGGAGGGCCCTGCCGTGTTCCCGGGGACGCTGGGTGCACAGCTGTCCTGGGTGAGCGCTGCAAAGTCCCCGAACATCTCGGTCCAGCAGCCGCGGGCTTCATGCTGAGTCGGTAGCTGCACCCTGAGGGCCCCGATATGGGTGGATGAGCGTGCCCGCGAGGCACTCAGACCGCATAGGGCCAGTGGCCTCACCTGCTCAGATGGGCCACGGGATCCCATCCTTCTGACTGCAAGAGAGAAAGGTAAAACACCCACAAAACACAGGTGGTGGGATCGCAGGAACAATGGAGTGAAATGATCCGGCGTACCACAGGTGCACAAACCAGCATCCAGACTGCTTTCTACTTTTTCTGGCCACATCTTGAGCGCTCAGGATCTTAGTTCCCTGACCAGGGATTGAACCTGTGCCCCCTGCACTGGGAGCACAGTCTGACATGTGCTAGTTTCTATTGCACAGCAGAGTGAATCAGCCACATATTCCTAAAGAAAGGCAATGCCAAAGAATGCTCAAACTACCACACAATTGCACTCATCTCACACGCTACTAAAGTAATGCTCAAAATTCTCCAAGCCAGGCTTCAACAGTATGTGAACCGTGAACTTCCAGATGTTCAGGCTGGATTTAGAAAAGGCAGAGGAACCAGAGATCAAATTGCCAACATCCATTGGATCACCAAAAAAGCTAGAGAGTTCCAGAAAAACTACTGTTTTACTGACTATGCCAAAGCCTTTGACTGTGTGGACCACAACAAACTCTGGAAAATTCATCAAGAGATGGTAATACTGGACTACCTGACCTGCCTATTGAGAAATCTGTATGCACATCAGGAAGCAACAATTACAACTGGACATGGAACAACAGACTGGTTCCAAATCAGGAAAGGAATACGTCAAGGCTGTATATTGTCATCCTGCTTATTTAATTTATATGCAGAGTATATCATGAGAAATGCTGGGCTGGATGAAGCACAAGCTGGAATCAAGATTGCTGGGAGAAATATCAATAACCTCAGATATGCAGATGACACCACCTTTATGGCAGAGAGCAAAGAGGAACTAAAGAGCCTGTTGATGAAAGTGAAAGAAGAGAGTGAAAAAGTTGGCTTAAAACTCAACATTCAGAAAACTAAGATCATGGCATCCGGTCCCATCACTTCATGGCAAATAGATGGGTGGAGAAACAGTGGAAACAGTGACAGATTTTATTTTGGGGGCTCCAAAATCACTGCAGATGGTGACTACAGCCATGAAATTAAAAGACACTTGCTCCTTGGAAGAAAAGTTATGACCAACCTAGACAGCATATTAAAAACCAGAGACATTACTTTGCCAACAAAGGTCTATCTAGTCAAGGCTATGGTTTTTCCAGTGATCATGTATGGATGTGAGAGTTGGACCATAAAGAAAGCTGAGCACCGAAGAATTGATGCTTTTGAACTGTGGTGTTGGAGAAGACTCTTGAGAGTCCCTTGGACTGCAAGGAGATCCAACCAGTCCATCCTAAAGGAGATCAGTCCTGGGTGTTCATTGGAAGGACTGATGTTGAATCAGAAACTCCAATACTTTGGCCACCTGATGTGAAGAGCTGACTCATTTGAAAAGACCCTGATGCTGGGAAAGATTGGCGGCAGGAGGCGAAGGGGACGACAGAGGATGAGATGGATGGATGGCATCACTGACTCAGTGGACATGGGTTTGGGTGGACTCCGGGAGTTGGTGATGGACAGGCGTGCTGCAGTCCATGGGGTTGCAAAGAGTTGGACACGACTGAGCGACTGAACTGAACTGAACTGATACATACCTACCCTCTACTTCTGCTGTGTTAGTTTCCACTGTACGGCAGAGTGAATCAGCCACACGTATGCACATACACCCTCTACTTTTGAATCTCCTTCCATCTAGGTCACTGCAGAGTGTGGAGTGGAGTTTTCCGTGCTCTCCAGAAGCTTCTCACTAGAATCTGTCTTATGCACAGTATCAACACTCTATGTGTGCCAATCCCGACCTCCTGATTCTTCCCACCACCCCTTCCCCAGGAACGAGGAGTCGTGGCCACAGGACCGCCAGGGAAGTCCCCAGACTTCCCTCTTACGGCATCTGTTTGAACATGAACTCAAACACTGTTCGTTGGCTAACTTCCACCTCACAGGCCTGCAGAAAATCTACCAAGGTGGGTCTCCCTCCATTCATTAGGGAAAGCAGTGGAAAAACACTGGGAGCAAAATTCTGCACATTCTGACAGTATGGGGAGAAACACTACCGTGTCTGCTGAAGAACTCCGCAGGCTCTGCTGCAAAAAACCCCAGAAGAGACACTGGCCCTTTGTTGAAACTGTTCAGAAAAACCCCAGCCCCGTGTAAAACAGGAGCTATGCTTCAGTGCCTGAGAGAGTTGTCACCTCAACAATTATACTGAAATTACGCATTTGAAAATCCTAATGCACCCCTCTCACTTTTAAGGCTTAAATAATCCATTAGACCAGGTACATCATTCTGGGTTTTTTTGTGTCAGGGTTTGCACCCATTTCAAAGAGTAACTGCGGGACCCTCAGTGAGCTCAGAAGTGTCAAGCAGTGATCGGCTCTTGTAAGTAGAGTGCATGAATAAAATATATGACTAATAAGTTTAGAATCGCAATTTGTACCAAGTTGTCTGTCTTTGTGCAACTTGCTTCACAGAGAGGAATCTCTGAATAATTCATTATGTCCTCACCCAAGTCTCTTGGAAAACATTGGAAATGCTTTAGATAATATTCCACCCCTTCCCTGGTGGCTCAGACGTTAAAGAATCTGCCCACAGTGCAGGAAACCCAGGTTGGGCCCCTGGCTCGGAAAGATCCCCTGGAGGAGGTAAAGGCAACCCAGTCCAGTTCCGTGCTGGGGGTCTCACGGACAGAGGGGCCTGGTGGGCCACAGTCCGTGGGGCCGCACAGGGTCGGACATGGCTGAGTGACTGATGCTAAGAGTCCTCCGAGGCCCATTTCCAGTCAACAAACAAATCCCCTGCAGCGGAGGGGGAAGGAAACCACTCAGCCGTGAGTGTCCCTGGAGACCGGAGGCTGACAGCCTTGTGAGATGGCCGAGCCCAGTGTCCAGGTTGCTGGCAGGTCTGGTCCTGTGGTCACTCAGCCTGGTCACCTGTGGTCCTTCCCTAGAGAGCAGCCAGGCAGACCCTGTCCATACCCATCACCGCTCAACTGTCTAAAGAGAGCTTTGGGGCCTCCCAGGTGGCGCTAGTGGTAAAGAATCCACCTGCCAACGCAGGAGGCTCATGAGACACACAGGTCTGACCCCTGCTTCGGGAAGATCCCTGGAGTAGGCAATGGCAGCCCCCTCCAGTATTGTTGCCTGGAAAATTCCCTGGACAGAGGAGCCTGGTGGGCCCCAGTCCACAGGGTCATGAAGAGTCAGACATGACTGAGCACACTCACACAAAGACAGCTTTGAGATCTTCCCACCCTCTTCCTGGGGTTAAATATTTCCATTTCTGTGGCTCCAGGAGTTGACTCTTCAACCATCTCTTTAAATAATGTATTATGGGCTAAAATGCAACCGGATAGCTTCTGCCACCCAACGCCCATGAGCACTGTGGCCTTGACTTTACAAAAAAAAAAAATTTAAGGGATCCTCCCCAGACCTCGGAACACAGATGTTAAACTCACTGGTACATGGCTCCAGGTGCAGATGCATATTTAATCAAGGTTTTCTGGTGATAAAAACTAAATCTTGAATTTTTAAAGGGCCTTCAGACTCAAATGTGTTCAAAACAGAATGCTTCCAGGTTGTAAACAGAAACTCAACGCCCGAAGGTGGCCTTGGAGCCGCAGCCCAGCCCCAAAGCGGGCCTCGCCTTGGACGGCTGGCCTGGGCGGAGCTGAGCTGAGCTGGACGAGTGCCTGCCTTCTCACTGAACGTTTTCTTTTGGGAGAAAGTGGTGGAAAACTGAGAATTCATTTGGCAAAATGAACGGGAAGGTTCTGTATTTAACGACGGGAACAAAAAAATAATTAGTAGCGTTCACTGCCAAGGTCTGACAAACGAAACACTTGATGAATTCTTGGATTGTACATATTTTTTAAACTTAAATAGCATCTGGAGGGGGACACCATTCCCCTAAGGACAGTCTAAAATTATTGGGCTCGGGCTTTTCCATAAGATGTCCCGGTCAAGCACCCTCTCCCTAGCTCCCTCCTGAGGCTGCCACATCCACTCAGGCCTCCCTTACACTCTGGACCCCTCGGCTCCCGAGGCGTCTGAACTCCATCCCAGGCCCAACGCTCACCACCCCGACCTGCAGGGTGCTGTTCCGGGTCAGCAGCAGCACAAGTTGCCCTGCGTGCCTTCTTCAGCCAGCTCTGAATTACCCTAAGGACCACGTCCTTCACTTGGTGGCATCACCTCCGGTCCGAGCCCAGTGTCGGATGGAGGAAAGGGTTCGCTTCCAGGCTGCTTCCTGCTCACGGCTGTCGTGGGAGGATTTGGGGCCTCACCGGGAGACCCCTTGCTGGCCGCCTGAATGTCCCCCCAGGAGCAAGCGATCTCAGCTCAAGGAGGCACATGCCTCTGACACCTGCTCTCAGAAGCCACGCCGTCACAGCCGACACGTCCCGTTGATCACAGGCATATCGCTGAGCTCGGTTCACACTGAAGGGCTGGGAACTGTGCCTCACCTCTTGATGGGAGCATATTAAAGAGTTTATGAAGATACTTCTAAATCAAGTGGGGAGCCCAGGAGACATGGAGAGGAAAGGCGGAGCCAGGAGGTGGTGACTGGTGACTCTGCCAACTGCCGTCAATGCTACATGAGTATTTCATATATTGTTCTCAGACAACAGTTCTTTGATGGAACCACATCTGAGGGTAGAGCAGTTCATGATTTAAAATCATTCATCAGATTTTTATGGAATTTGGGCTTTTTCTGTAGCTCTCTATATTCAGATGTCCCACTAAAAAGGCCCACCTGGGATCAGAGACCTGAGGGACACGTTTTATTCTGCCTGGTGATGGGTGGCTTCTGACCCAGCCCCGGGAAGCTCCCCGCTCCTGGCGCCCACACTGTCCTTGGACTCCCCTCCCCGAGGGTGAGCGGGGCTGGACTGAGTGACGGTCCCTCATTAGTGGAACGAGGTGAAGTGTTGGGCTATCGCCTCTGTGACTGGCTTACAGAAGACAGACCAAAATCTTGCTGGTGTTTCCTGCTCTCATTGGCATTTCTCTCCTGACACGGCACGATTTGGGGAAATGAGTGAGAAGCCCATGAGGCGAGGGACTGAGCTTCTCTGTCCAACAGCCGTGACAAGCAACCCTGCCAGTGGTCACGGGGGCCGGCGTGGACGCAGAACCTCACCCAGTCAAGCCCTGGGATGAGGAGACCCTGGCCGACTCTGGAACCATGGTCCCTGAGAGACCCTGAGTCCAGGCACCTGCCCAGTTACGTTATCACTGGACTCCTGGCCTGTGAAACCCTGAGGTCACAAACATTGCTACTTGAAGCCACTAAGCCTTGGGGTGACTTGTTAGGCAGCAAAGATGACTAATATATTCAGCATTAACAGAAATCTACAGCATGTGGCATTTAAAGAACCCCATGGCCCAGGTTATTACAATTTTAACTTCTATATACTTTTCAGAACTCATCACACTTTACATTTAAGGTCTGTGCATTTTATAACATGGAACATACACTTCAATAAAGGAAAAAAGGAAAAAAATCTGAGGTTACAGTTTTGATCCCTGGTCAGGGAACTAAGATCCCACTTGCTGCAGAGTGTGAGCAAAAAAATAAATAAAAATTGTGTAAAGGGAAAAAAAAATCCATGGTGAACAACAAAGATGAAACAAAACAACAAAACCGTCTGCCCTTTGCGAGAGGGGCTGATGTCCGAGGCTCCTTCGCCTGCACCGTGCAGGCTCTGGCAAGGGCTGAGGGCCCGCTCCCGCGCCCCCCGCACCCGCACGAACCTCTCCCCCCTCCCTCTTCTGTTCCCAGAGGCTTCCTTAGGCGGAGATGGAATTTTCAACTGCCGGGAGAATCAACAGTCTACATCCAAGAACATCAGCCTCCGAGGAGACTCTCAGTTCAGGACCAGATGGGGGTCTCGGGCCGCAGTTTCAACCCCGTGGTCGCCTCTCCCCTCTTGGCTGCTACTCTCCCCAGGAAGGAAGGACAGAAACCCAGCGCAGGTCAGAAGCATGTGTCTGAGATGCTAAAAAATACGCCGGAGGAAAGCTGGGGAAATCTTTGAAGCTGTTCCAGGGGAGACGCGAGTACACAGGGGTCCAGAGTCTCTAAAGAGAAACGTGGAGGGGGTTTCAGAGGAGTTTAACTCGGGGAGAGGATGGTGGGGGGTCAGGGTGGGGGCGTTCGCTGCCATGAACATCCTTCCTTCTGGATTTCACACACCCCCTTTGGCTTTTTGTTTGTGCTCAGAATGAATTCTATCTGTATTGCCACCAAGAAGAACAGACCCTGCTAACTGTCAATGAGAGGCAGTGGGGGAAATGGCAACACAGGAGACACCTAAGTATTTCTTTAGTTAAGGAACAAAACTTTGGAGTGGAAAATCCGCATCTCTCTCTCATTGGCAAGTGGTCTGCATTCCTGCCACTTGAGATAATTCGGGTCAGAACCACCACCAGAGGAACCCGCACGAGCGCTACGTATTAATTTGTATGAAATCTGCGGTTTCTGCTCCCTTCCTGGTTAAAAGTGGACTGTTGCTGCTGTTCAGTCACTAAGTCATGTCCGACTCCTTGCGACCCCATGGACAGCAGCACGCTGGCCTCCCTGTCCGTCACCGTCTCCCGGAGCTCGCTCAGACTCATGCCAGGGTGTCAGTGACGCCATCCAACCACCTCATCCTCTGTCACCCGTTTCTCCTCACTCTTTCCCAGCATCAGGTCTTTCCAGCGAGCATTCAGTTAGTACCTGTGGACTGGTGTAAGGAAGCTCCCTCCCCCAGTTATATTTTACATAAATATCTTCGGCTTCATTCACCAAAGACATCTGCCATCACAGGAAGGAAGCAGGGGACCATTTAGTGTGCAGCTTCGGAAAGCGCATGAAAATAACAGTCTAATTCAACTTTAATTGGATGCCTGGACATGAAACAATAATTGACTCTTTAGCTGTAACTCCAAGGTATTATATCTCATAAAGATCACATTTTCCAAGTTCAGCAATTTATGTGAAAAGGCCTCGTTGACTCATCAAATTCTGTCTTAAAAATGCTACCCCTATCCTGAGAAAATTAGATGCACACTCTAGAATGAAATGGCCTGCCGGATAAAATATAATTTTGAGAAAACAAAAATATATGTTAATCGGTACTTTATCATTTAATAGCATGATGATATGTTTTTCAACACAGACAAACACAACACCTAACACA
This sequence comes from Muntiacus reevesi, assembly GCF_963930625.1. Taxonomy (NCBI): domain Eukaryota; kingdom Metazoa; phylum Chordata; class Mammalia; order Artiodactyla; family Cervidae; genus Muntiacus; species Muntiacus reevesi. The sequence goes on from NC_089266.1 coordinate 576,368, forward strand.
CAACAGCAGGTGAGGATCAGCTCTCTGCAGTCTGTGCCCACTTATTTGTCCAGCTTTCATCTCTGACCGTAGGCCTCTTCTGGGGAGGCCCGCCCAGCGTGTGGTTTCTGAACAGTCTCTGAAATCTCTAAGGCAGGGCTGTGCCAGGCAGCTCAGTGGGCAGAGAATCTGCCTGCAAAGCAGGAGTGGCAGGAGACCCGGGTTCGGTCTGATCCCAGGGTTGGGAAGATCCCCCGGAGAAGGGAATGACAACCCACTCCAGTGTTCTTGCCTGGAGAACCCCATGGACAGAGGAGTCTGGCGGGCTACAGTCCGAGGGGTCACAGCGTTGGACACGACTGAGCATGCAAGCATGCTAGGCTGTGAGTGCTCCGCCCTGCCCCCTGGGAGTTTAACTGGAGCACTTTCCCAAGAAGCTTCCTTTGGGCATAAATAACCTCCCCGCTCTCCCCTTCACATGCTCAGTAGTGTTCATCGGGGATTTCCACATTCTGGCTTTATTACTGGCCTGCCTGAGGTTTACCAGTTGTCCATTTCTCATCCACACACAGAAAACTCTCCAGGCCAAGGACCATCAGTGGATGCCCATAGAAACTGGTGCAAAACTCCTGCCAGTTTGATGATAACATTCATGACCTCAGTAAACTGACTGCAAAGCACAGTGTGGAAATCCTAGGCAGACTAAAGGAGAAACAAAAGAGCCCATTTTTCATGCTGACATAGAACAATCTCATAATCTCTCTATGATTTTAAGGTTAGAAAAAAAAAATGTTTGGCTTGGTCCTGTGCTGTGCTCAGTCACGTATGACTCTTTGCGACCCCGTGGACTGTAGCCCGCCAGGCTCCTCTGCCCATGGGATTTCCCAGGCAAGAGTACTGGAGTGGGTTCCCATGCCTTCTTCCAGGGGATCTTCCTGATCCAGGGATCAAACCCAGGTTTCTTATGTCTCCTGCATTGGCAGGCGGGTTCTTTACCATAAGGCCACCTAGGAAGTTCCTCGGTTTGGTTCACTCTGCTTAACATCTTTAAACATTAACTTGTAAGTTTTAAAAGCATGAAATAACTTTCCCCCCTATGTCTTCATACAGTCCCCAAAATAACTGCAGCAAGAGTTGAAGGCCTCTGTCAAGGCCTACACTAAACTCTCGACATGGGGCTCCACGTGGCCGGTTATCAGCCTCACGCAGAACAAATGTGGTCAAGCTATCTGAAAAAATCTTCTGTCCCATCCCACACGCAGATGGGAATCTTAAGGCTCAAAAAGAATCATCTGCTCAGTTCAGTTGCTCAGTCGTGTCCGACTCCTTGTGACCCCATGAACCACAGCACGCCAGGCCTCCCTGTCCATCACCAACTCCCAGAGTTTACCCAAACTTATGTCCATTGAGTCGGTGATGCCATCCAACCATCTCACCCTCTGTCGACCCCTTCTCCTCTTGCCCTCAATCCTTTCCAGAATCTGGGTCTTTTCAAATGACTCCACTCCACATCAGGTGGCCAAAGTATTGGAGTTTCAGCTTCAACATAGTCCTTCCAATGAACACCCAGGACTGATCATAAACCCTATGATCACACATCTGTGCACGTGTTTGTTCTGTGACCCCCAAAACAGCAGACGTGGTAGGAAGGGGTGATGTTTTCACTTGACTTTCAGCATAACTGCTTCCCTCCTTGTGTGGCTCTTGTCTGCCGCAGGCTCGTGGGGACCCACACGGCTGAGGAGCCAAGGGGTGGGGGTAAGGAGCCCGCTTTGCACAGGAACAGGAGCGCAGAGGCCTCTGCGCCCGCCTCTGTTTGGAGGGTGGGGACGACCTTTCCTCCCACATCCAAGTCTAGGAGGGAAAACTGCCTTGGATTCCCAGTTAACTGCTCTTTGTCTGTTGTTGAAATAAATTTAAGCCACAGAGCGGGGGTGGGGGTGGGGGTGGGGGGGGCACTTATGAGGGAGCTGGGTCTCCAGAATCCTTTGGTTTCCTTGACTGTGCGGAGGGTCACCAGTGCATTTTCAGAAGAGGGGAGACAGGAGCCCCGCCGGATCGGTGGGCGCGGGGGGTGTTGGCGGAAAGCACTGTGTGTGCTGAGCCATCTCACTGAACTATCACACGCGCTGGACTCTGGCTTATCTCTGCAAAGACAGCAACGGCAGATTAAAATCTGCTTAAAAAAATAAACCTCCCTTTCACATCTTGGTTCATCGAACCTTATCAGAGCTGTTGCAGGAGCAAGCCAGGCCTCTATGAGAGTTGGTTGAGAACTTTGCCTTCCCTGTGACAAGAGTCCCTGCCCAGCCCTGCGATGATCAAAGGACACACGCACGCACGTGTACAGACACGCGAGGCTGAACAAGAAACGGCCACTTCCTACCTCTGTGGAGTTTTCCTAAACTGGTTCCCTGGTTATTCACCTCGGGGTGGGGGCGGGGGAGCGGAGGCTCAGAGGCGTACAAGGGTGCACACACGTGAGCATGTGTGACCGCCATGGGGGTCCCTGCACGGGTCCAGGGCCTCATCTTCATCTCCACAGGGAGGCTCGCCACTCCTCCCTTCCAGATGGAGAGGAGAAGATGCAGGCAGAGGCAGGAGCCAGGTGATGGAGGTAGGACCGAGGTGACTCTACAGCCTGAGTTCTCTCTCTGTCACCTGGCTTCCCTGCCACCCCGGCCATCCTAGCAAAGTGCTGGAGCCCCAGGTCTGCAAGACGCCTCCCCCCCCCCGCCCCCACCCAATAAAGGACCCGCTGGACTCTGCCTCTCTCTGAAGCCCACACCCAGCAGCTCCCAACCCATCACTCTGGGCTAGTTCTGAGCCAAGCCCTGCTCTGGGCAGACAGCATCTTCAGTCTGTAGCTTACTCATCCTCCCCAGGCCCCCCCAGGAAGCAGAACCAGCACACCCTGTCCTCCCAGCTGCCCCCTCCCGCCCCCTCGCCACGTCGGGGCTCCTGACTTGGGCTGAATGTCACCCTTTGTCTCAGAAGCCCTGGGCCGTCTCTGACGGCTGGAAAGCCTGAACAACAGTGATGAATCAGAGTATTTATTTTTGAGGTTTTCTTCAAGCTGCCTCTTCATCGGCTCTTAAATAGCGCATTCAAGCTGCTACAGACACTTGCAGAAGTTTGCTGGCCCGGGGCAGCCGGTGGGGAGAACCTACCCTTCCTGGCAACACACGGGCAGCGTTAGCTGAGGCTCCTGAGACTCGGCCAGGGGCAGATACGTTTAACTCGAATTTTAAAAATTATTTTCACATCCCTCAGGTTGCATGAGCATCGTTGGACTCCTGTTTCTAAGGGGGTGACCTTTTCTAAAACTGTGTTATGCTTTTCACTCTCCTCTAATGGTGTGACTGAAGACCATACGGTACATCTATTTGATGCATCTGAGTGTGCTGGTGGCCCCAGGACAGGGGGACACATACTCTCTGGATTAAAGAAACATCCGAGGGCATGAGGCTGACAGAAAGCCCTCATGGAAGGTGAGCCATTCTTACTGAGATTAATACCTTAAACTCAATTACACAGTTATCAGGCTTGAGAAGAGGCAATGTAGGAATAATTCACAAATTAAATATTCAGCATTTCTTGCTGCGCCATTTGACTGTTACTCACAGGACAGAAAGATATTCTCCACTTACAGCAATTATTTATACATACACAGCCCACGCCCTGCACCCCACACCCAGCCTGATGCTCTGAAGAGAGCAAAGGAGATTTTTTAAAGAAGGCAGAGTGTTAAGGGAAAAAACCAAAAGCCAACAGTGAAACTCTGAGGATGCTGGGCGGAAATACCATGATGTCAAAACACAAAACTGCCTCCAATAAAAATTATTTTAGCACATTTACCTGTGCGTGAGTGTTGAGGAGACCAGGGATTGGGGGGGGGGGTGCTCGTCATGGTCCCTGGACGATGAAAGCATAAAGTCTAATCTCTGACGAGGCTGGGCCTGCAACGAGGCCTCGGACTCGGGACCCGGAACAAGAACACCAGGGGCAGAACCAGCCGCCCTGCTCCCCCTAGACCTGGCCTCCTGCGGGTCCCTCAGGCACACCACCCCGTCCAGTAATTTGCTAACTTGAATGCTTTCTGGCAAAATGGAGAATTCTGCTTTGCTGGGGCTTCTATCCTAACCTATGAAAGGTCACGCTGAAGCCCCAAATGTCGATTACCATTATTGAACCATTATCGTTGTATTGTCAACAACGATGAGACTGAAAAATAAAATAATCGCGACCACTTACTATCTTGCTGGACATTCCACCAGATGCTTTGGGCCTATTTGTTACTTAACTTCAGCTGTGCCTGACTCTTTGTGAGCCTAGGGCTGTAGCCCACCAGCCTCCTCTGTCCATGGGGTTTCCCAAGCAGGAATACTAGAGTGAGTTGCCATTTCCTCCTCCAGGGGACCTTCCGATCCAGGGACTGAACCCACGTATCTTGTGTCTCCTGCGTTATCAGATTCTTTACCACTACACCACCTGGGAACCTTTTATTAAATATGCAGCATTTTCATTGAAAGGTTCAGGTGGCAAGTTCAGATTAAGAATTTTACCATCATCCGTCAAGTAGAAATTTCTCTACCTCCAAAAATAACCCATATTCCTAGGTCGTAGACTTCTTAAGGGAAACAGCCCAAATCTTATTCAACCTGCCCCTGCCACCAGCAATAAAAGTTTGCCCTGAACAGATCTAATTTGCTCAAAAGGGCCCATTCTACAGATTCTGAGGCTCCCACCCACTCCCCAGCTGAGGGGTAGAAACCCTCCCAGTTCCCTCTCAACTCCTCCGAGGTAATGAGCATTTCTTGACTCACTTCCCATCCATAAGATCAGGGTGAAAACAATCTTGTCTGAGTCACAGGGAAATGGGAAGACAAAAACTCAGAGTGTACATCCCAACAGAGAAGGGTGAGCACTGAACTGATGCTTTCAAACTGTAGTGCTGGAGAAGACTCTTGAGAGTCCCTTGGACAGCAAGGAGATCAAACCAGGGCTAGCCATCCTAAAGGAAATCAACCCTGCAATTCTTTGGAAGGACTGATGGTGAAGCTCCAATACTTTGGCCACCTGATGTGAAGAGCCAACTTGTTAGAAAAGACCCTGATGCTGGGAAAGACTGAAGGCTGGAGGAGAAGGGGATGACAGAGGGTGAGATGGTGGGATGGCATCACCGACTCAACGGTCATGGATTTGAGCAAACTCCGGAAGACGGTGGAGGACAGGGAAGCCTGGCGTGCTGCAGTCCACGGGTTTGCAAAGAGTCAAACATGACGCAGCGATTGAACACCACCACACCAATAACACCTATATTATCTGAAATTAACAGGCCAGCACCTACACTGACTAACCACAAGTGACAAGGAAAATCCTGGCAAGACCTTACTCCCATGCCCAATAAAAACAACACAAAAATGATGCAATACCAGACTCCTTCTGTACCTGGAAATGTGACTCATTTGCATACTCATGGACTAACTGATGGGAAGGTCAAACCTGCCTAACTCCCAGACAAGGAGGTTGTGCCTTTCCAGTAATTTTCCCAGGAAGTTAAGGGGCAGAGCTTCCACATTGGTAGCTGCACTGGCTCCCATCTGGTAGCGGTTTCTCTGAAAGGGATCGTACACACGGCTACATTTAAAATGGGTAACTAGCAAGGACCTACTGTACAGCGCGGGACACTTTGCTCCATGTCATGTGGCAGCCTGGATGGGGGGAGCTTGGGGGAGAGTGGACACAGGGATATGGTCCACTACAAATTGGCACCCGCCAGGAGCATTTGCCAGCAACTGGACGGTGAGGGCGTTTGCCTGTGCTGCTGCCCTCCGACACTCCCTGCAGGGCATTCAGGGTGCAGAGTGTGGCACTCTGAGCCCCAGGGAAACTGGGGCAACAGGTCTTCAGACAGTTAAGATCTTTTCAGGCCTGATTTCATGATCCCCATCCTTGTAGCTCCTCATATCTAGAAACGCACTAACTCCCTTCATGGTGACACCAGCTCCTCGAGACCAGCAGGAAACTTTGTAGAGAAAGCACTGGATTGCACTGAACTCCGTCTTTACTGGAATCTGATGTGTCGCTGTGAGCAAGCCCCACATGGGCACATGCGTGTCTGCCCTTTGAACTCCACGACAAACCTCTGAAGGTCCCGTACCTGGACAGGCACTCAGCAGCCCCTGAGGTCTGCCCTGGGGAGTGAGGGGATAGTGGCCGCACCCCCCACCCTACAGCTCATGGGGCCAAGCAGCCAGCTCAAGGTCACAGAACCAGGAAGTGGAGGAGTCACTGCAGCCCAGGTCTTCCAACACTGAAGTTAACCACATTAAAGGCCATCCTAACAGCATCCAGATATCTCAATTTGCATCATCCTTCTCTGCCCAGACGTTATAATCTAATACACACTGCAACCTCATAAAGCATCTCCTTAGGGGTTTTATTTTCCAATCCATGCATCTCCTCATGGCTCTTCTGTGAATGCGCCTTCCTCGATGGCCCAGCCACATACACAATGGACGAAGTACTCAGAGATGGCCATGAAGGTTCCAGTCGCTGGAGGAAGGGCTCGTGTCTCTCAGACATCACTTTCTCGAGACCACGACACGGCACTGCGTCCAGGACTGTGACAGGTGACAGGCTGAGGGGACTGCAGGAAAGAAATGCCAGGGTTTGGAAAGTGGGACACAGGCAAAACTTTAAAAACAAGAATTTTAAAGGAGATGTCTCTAAAGGCAAGGAGCCAAATCCAGGTAGGAAATGGAAACTAGGAACCCATATGAATATAGAGACAGCGACAACAGCCATCCCAGGAGGACTGGACAGATAATGAGCAACAGCGGTGGGGAGGGGGCGGGAGACCCGGGTGCCGACCACCCAACATATTCCGGGAAGGATATTATTCCATCGGCATGTTACAGCGCAGAGGGTGGGTCAGGACCCGGGGGACCTGGCCTGGGAGACTGCTGCCCTGCTGTGCGGACCCTCTTTCCACAAGGGGATGGATCGGAGGGCCCTGTGGTCTCACAACGCGTGAGACCTCGGGACTCTCTTTCTTGGTGAGAGAACAAGGAGAAGCGGGAGCAGCGAGGGCCCCAGGAACGAGCCGGCCGTGCACCCGCCCCTGAGGCCGGGCCAGGCGCCTCCTGCCCATCAGGGGCCCAGAGCCCGGCAGCGGCTCCGGGCCCCGAGGAAGCAGGCTGCAGCAGCCGGCCGCCCACATGTGCTATCACCTGTCCCTCCAGCCAGTCATACGCTGCTTTCTCTGCCAGGGGCTGGCAGGTTACAGTCCCTGGCCTGACGGCCCCGGGGTCAACAGATGCCTCTTCATGCTCAAAGACAGTGTGAGCAAACCTGATCCCTGGTGAGTTCTCTCCACCAGGCAAAGTGCAAGTCCCACGTAAGCGGCTGGAGAGATGGGTGGTGAAGTATGGTGTGTGTGGGGGGGTGGGGGGCGGTCAGTCATTACTGACTTTTTGCAATCCCATGGACTGTAGCCCACCAGGCTCCTCTGTCCATGGGATTCTCCAGGCAAGAATGCTGGAGTGGGTTGCCATTTCCTTTTCCAGGGGATCTTCCCGATCCAGGGATGAAGCCCATATCTCCTGCACTGGGAGGCAGGTTCTGTACCACCGCACCATCGGGTAAGTCCAATTACAAGGATGCCCACGGTTATCAAAGGTAACATTTCAGCTCAAAGAACGTCTGCTGAAAACCAGATGGAGGCTCACAAAAATGAAAGAGTGGGGCTTCCCCATGAAGGTTGGAGTCTCTCCCTCCCTGAGACAGCAAAACCCAAATGAGATACCAGTCTTCCTAGGTTTGCATATAATCTAATCTTGAACTTCAAATTCTACCACTTAACCTCGTCTAACATTTAAAAATCACTTGCTGCCTTTTAGTCTTAACCACTCAACCAAAATAAACCCGCTAATAGCTGAATCAAATGCACTAGCCATGAAAATATAACATCTTTGTAACTTTTGGAAGCATCCTCTCTTCAGTCGCGTATGCTGTCAGTTTTCCACTCCCGCTGTAATGGAAGCACCAAAGACTTGGCTTAGAACAGCCAGCGGGCCCCAACCTTGCTGGCACCAGGGGCCAGTTTGGTGGAAGACAACTCTTCCACAAACAGGGGTTGTGGGGGTGGGAGTGCATTACATTATCGTGCACTTTGTCTCTATTATTATTACACGAGTTCCACCTCAGATGATCAGGCAGTAGATCCCAGAGATTAGGGACCCCGGGAAACACAGATTTATTATGTTGCAGCTGGGAGGTCAGTGGTCCAGAGTGAGTGCTTCAGGGCTGTAACCTAGGTGGGGGCAGGGCTGCGCTCCCTCTGGGGGCCACTGTATGCTCGCATTTTCCAGCCTTGAGAGGCCACACATCCTCCACGGCTCACGGCCCCGCCTCATCCTCAAAGCAGAATACTCCTCCCTCTGCTTCACTATCCTTTTCTGACTTTGACTCTCTTGTTTCAGTCTTATAACTATCTGCCTAGATAATCGGCCTTCTAGATAATTGGCCTGCAGGACAATCTCTCCATCTCGAGATTGTAACCACGTCTTAACCGCATCTGCAGAGCACGTCTCGCAGACTTACCTGCACAGGTGAGGCATCATTCGCAGGTCCTGGGTATGAGGATGAGGGTACCTTTCGGGGTCATCACTGTCTACTGCATAGAGGCACACATTTATTACCCAGGTCCCACGAGGCATCTGCAGTCATTTTTGGGGGGGGGGGTGGGGGCTGGGTGTTTGCCCCAGTGCACAGGCCTAGTTGCCCTGGGGCATCTGGGATCTTAGTTCCCCAACCAGGGATTGCATCTGCGTCCCCTGCATTGGGAGGTCTCCTTCCACTGGACCACCAGGGACGTCCCAATATATCTTCTTGTACAAAACGCTGTATTACAGACATTCCCATGTACCCATATAGTCATCAAGATTGTTTTTAAACCATACAAAGTTTCCTCTAGTTGAGAAAACCCACTATAAATATATGGTAAGGGGTGGTAATGGTGGTTTAGTCGCCAAGTTGTGTCAAACTCTTGTGACTCCATGGACTATAGCCCACCAGGCTCCTCAGGCAAGAATACTGGAGTGGGTTGCCATTTCCTTCTCCAGGGGATCTTCCCGACCCAGGAATCGAACCCGGGTCTCCTGCACTGCAGGCAGATTCTTTACTGACAGAGCTATGAGGGAAGCCCATGGGAAGGGGTGATGGGTTTAATATCATGAATAGTTTTTCCTTTTAAATTTTCTTTGTAATATTTTACAAAAAATAATTTTACTAATTTTCAGAAAAAGGACTGAGGAAAATAAAAAGCAGCATGGAGAGACGCGGACCCGGGGGGCTGGGACCAGCGCCCAGCTGATGGAGGAGGGCCTGGTGCGCAAAGGGAAGAGGGTGCTCCGGTCTGCACTGCATTCCACACAAAAGACAATCGGATTGTCTTTCAGCAGAACAGGCACAATCACCCTATTGTCCAGCCTCATGAATGACCTCCAGAGCCACAAAGCAGGGACAGGAAAGTCAGGAGCAGCCACGCTCCCTCATCAGAGCCCTCTGGTCTCAGTGTGGCCGCTCGTGAGTTCCGGGGAAAGGATTAGAGCTTGCGGATGCAAATTGTATTGGACTCCACAGCCAGGATTACCTGATGTCCCTGCTTTACAGAAACACACAGGAATCAGAGTGCATTGCAAACTAAAAAATCCTAAAAGATGCTGGGGGCCGGGGAGGGGGCGTGGGGGGAGGCTGGGGAGACAGAGGTTACAAGTGAATCTGCTCACACCAACTGTCCAGTCACACAGCACAGGATGCGGTCAGCAGGCTTGCTCTTTGTAAAGGGCCAGAGAGTGAGGACTTCCAGCTCTATGGGCCATTCACGTGTCACCATCACCCAGTCGACTCTTGCTAGAGGGCCAGGGCAGCCACACACAACTCACAGCCATACACACACCACGCGTGGCACAGCTGTGTGCCTGTGAGGCATTCACAGCACAGGCTGGGATCCGGCCCATCCAGCCGTGGCCTGCAACCCTTGGTGCAGGAGGACAGGGGTCTTCACGCAAAGATGAACCTATCCCCAGGCTGCTTCCTCACCCTCCCTGATCTCATCCACCTTTGTCCGCATCTTCAGCAAGCCTTCGCTGTGGTTTTTTAAAAGTATTTATTTACTTGGTTGTGCCAAGTCTTCGCTGCAGAACACGAGATCTAGTTCCCAGACCAGGTATCAAACCGGGGTCCCCTGCATTGGGTCCAGTCTTAGCCACTGGACCACCAGTCAGGGAAGTCCCAGTTCTTGGCTGTTTTTAGATGAGGCAGTTATCAGAGGCTGTCATCAGATGAGGCAGTATGTGCTTCCCTGGTGGTTGGGTGGTGAAGAATCACCTACAATGCAGGAGACCCTGGTTCGATCACTGGGTTGGGAAGATCCTCTGGAAAAGGGAATGGCAACCCACCCCAGTATTCCTGCCTGGAGAATCTCATGAACAGAGGATCCTGGTGGCTACAGTCCACGGGGTGGCAGAGTCAGACACGACTGAGCGACAAGTGCATGAGCTGGTGTATTTCGTTCCTGACCCAACTCTCCACTCCTGCCTGCGTCTGTGCCCTTCATCACATGACTCTGGAACTCCTCCCGTAAAGGTCAAGTACACTTCCTGGCCTCCTGACTTTGGGCTCAGTCAAGTGACTTGCTTGGTCCAACAGAAAGTGAAAGTCGCTCAGTCGTGTCCGACTCTTTGCAACCCCACGGCCTATACAGTCCATGGAATTCTCCAGGCCAGAATACTGGAGTGGGTAGCCTTTCCCTTCTCCAGGGGATCTCCCCAACCCAGGGATTGAACCCAGGTCTCCCAGACTGCAGGCGGATTCTTTGCCAGCTGAGCCACAAGGGAAGCCCTGGTTCAAAAGAATGAGGCACAAATGCTAACGTGCCTGCTTCACGTCTATAGGACGCAAACTGGGGGTGGTTCTTCTCGGGCTTCTGCCAGCCCTGGGGTGACATGAAGGTGGGAGGAGGTTGAGAGGCGCGTACGCCGCCTGGACCGTGGCGGCAGCACGAGAAGGCAGGAGCCGGCTGAGCCCGGGGACGTCAGCAGACCTCTGGTGACCTGCAGTTACCTCAACGGTCACACCAGCGTGGTCTGAGAGCCACCGACAGCTGATGTGGTTTGTCAGGTGGCCCAGCAAATTGACACGGAGAGTGCACCAATCAGAAAGCAAACGACCACTTTACTTCAAACCCACTAATCACTGCTACAGAAATCATCTCCGTATAGAGTCTTGGAACAATCTGCTGATTGAAACACACACATGCATACATAGTATGTGTGTGTGTGTATATATGTATGTGTGTGTATATGTGTGTGTATATATGTGTATGTGTTCGTGTGTATATATGTGTGTTTATGTGTGTATATGTGTGTGTGTATATGTGTGTGTGTGTATGTGTTCGTGTGTATATATGTGTGTTTATGTGTGTATATGTGTGTGTGTATATGTGTGTGTATACGTGTGTGTGTGTGTGTATATGTATGTGTGTATATGTGTGTATGTGTGTGTGTATGTGTGTGTATGTGTGTGTATACGTGTGTGTGTGTGTGTTGTTGTTGTTCAATTGTTAAGTCATGTCTGACTCTCTGTGACCCCATGGACTGCAGCAAGCCAGGCTCCTCTGTCTTTTACCGTCTCCCAGAGTTTGCTCAAAGTCACGTCCATTGAGTCTGTGATGCTATCTAACCATCTCATCCTCTGCCACTTCCTTCTCCTTTTGCCTTCAGTCTTTCTCCAGCATTAGGGTATGTACGCTTGTGTGTGTGTGTGTGTATTTCAGGTATATACTTATATATCTCAGATATATGCTTACTTTAAAACTTGTTTGACTAATTTCATTATTAATAAATGTTCTAGGTATTTCCTTAGAGTAGTGCATAGCTGCTTTTATCTATGAATCAGAATAGATATCTACACAGCAATATAGTTAACACAGGCAATTTCCAAAATTTTTCAGTCCCAGTGATATATCATTTTCAGGCCACTTCACACAACACAGGGCTTGTCATGACTACTAAAGCAATATGGAACCACCCCGACTTCAACTGTTTATATACAGGAAGTATGATTAACAAGGGCATTAAATAAAATGGTACTTATAAAGCAATTGTGAACAAAATATCCGCAGACGTTCTTCTGGATTAAATGAGAAGAGAAAACGAAACATACTTTGTTCTGTGGAAAAGGGGAAAGCGTGTGGCGCTGCCATTTTCCTGTTAAGCTGATGGAGACGAGCGCCTGATTCCCGCTCTGCACGGATGTTACCGTCGTCTTGTCGTCAGCACTCCAGGCAGACACAGGTCTCCAGTCACTGATGTCATATTTGTCCAAACTCTGAGCAGGTCACCTCAGACCCCACCTTGGCATCTGCGCCCACATGAAGCAGGTCCCCAGGCCCAGGCGCCTCCTCCCACCCACACCCAGAGCATCACACTCACTGTGCTCATCTCTCCTCACCACACACACGCACACCTGCACAGCTGGCCGCCACAGCTCAGGCGGTTCTGCTCCAAAGTTCATCTCTAAGTGGATGATTTCAAACACGCAGTCATTTCCCAAAGCCAACCTTCCAAAGACTACGTCATTCACACACATGGCAGATATACTAGTGTCTGCATTAATAAACACACACATGTTTACAGCTTTCTGTTCGGACAACAAAAGCAATTTGCGTGGATGCTGAGGGTGAGCATTTGCAGGGAGCTGATGGGAACTCGGGCAGCTGCACCCACCGCACAGTGGATGGTCCATAGCGCCAGGAAAGAAAGCAACGAGGTACAATAAGCGCCTTGGGAAGGAAGTGCGGCAAACGCCTTTGCTGAAAGGTGGCTCAAGCTGGAGCTGCGAGACCCCTGTCGGCTGCCCGGTCCTCCAGCCGCCCCTGCCCCTTTCCCGCAGCCCAGGAAGCTGGGGCTTCAGAAACTAGCTGGGGGCAGACAGAGGACAAGAATTCAGAGCTCACTGAGCTTTAAGCTCCTTCACTACACCCAGCTGACAGTTTCCAGCGGTGTAAACAAGCTTTTGAATATACGCAACTAAAAATAGCAATTAGTCAGAGTCTCGTATTAGATACGTTGACGTCATCAGAAGGCAGTTCTGTCGGTTACGAGCCCCTGCCACACTCACTGTGAAATGTCACCCGAGCCCCTGCCACCCCCCAGGCCCCACCCCCACCCCGGTGCAGACGCTCTCCTTCCGGCATCTTCCAGCAGCTGAACTTCGTCCCGAGTCCCGCCTTCGTCCAAAGCTCACCCAAACCCAGGCGCATTTGCTTTTCTCATCCGTGTGCCTCAGATATTTGTCAGAGGAGGGAGTGTGTTCTCCCTAATTCCTTTGCACACTCCACAGGCCTGAGCATCGACACACGTTTCGGTTAACACCATAACAGCTAACATTTACTGCATCATTACTAGGTGACGGGAGACGAGCTAATAAGCCTCTTACATGCATTATTTCAGTGAGTTCATCCCGGAACTCTGCACATAAGGATGATTCCTGACCTTCTGCACATAGATAAAGGAACAGAGGATTGGAGATATTCATTGACCTGCTCAAGGTCACAGAACTAGTAAGGGCGTCTGGAGCTGAGGTTCAGCACCACGAGTGTTAGACTCTCAAGTTTATGCTTCCTTACACCTGGTCCCTCCCGGTGAAGACCTGCCTGGGTCTGGAGTGGGGCTAGGAGACGCACTGTGGGAAGCACCCCAGGTGATCCCGGTGTGCATCCAGACTCGTGGTCTCTGCCCTACACTCCGCAGACCGAGGCCGACAGACAGAAAGCTGAGTGATGGCAAGCCCACCCGCAGTCTCCTCGGGGGACTCAGGCGGTGCACACGGCGGGGGGCTGCCCCTCGCCTGGACTCAGCCCCTCCCACTGGGCTCCCCCACCCATCTCTGGGCGCTGAAGAAAACCAGAGCACACCAGATCGCTCTTCCGGGGAGCAGAGGCGGTGCTGACAGTCCCTCTCGGCAGTCCTGACAGCACGGCCTGGGAAGGGAGCAGGGCTCAAGGCTCCACCATGTTCACGGCGGGTCTCAGGATGAAAACCGTTTGAGCCCCTCTTTGGGGGCCTGACTTTCTTCTTCAGGGAGTCACCCACACACGCCACGACGTGTCAGCCAACGACAGACCAGCCACACGGTCTCACTCTGCGGTGCCCAAGCTCAGGAGAGATGCCATGGCTTTCACTGCTGTACCCAGGAAACCAGGCATGGGAAAACACCCTCAGCACCCTTTCAGTCCAACATGAGCAGGGGGCCCCTCCTCTCTCTACAAAGATGGGGTTCAGCACAAACCACCTGGAGGGGACTAATTCAGCCCCTCTGTAAGAGAAAAATATAACACCCGGGATGGACTGATTCTGAAGCTGAAGCTGCAATACTTTGGTCACTTGATGCAAAGAGCCGACTCACTGGAAAAGATCCTGATGCTGGGGAAGGATGAGGGCAGGAGAAGGAGGCAACAGAGAGTGAGCTGGGTGGATGGCATCATCAAGCCAATGGACATGAGTTTGCGCAAGCTCTGGGAGACAGTGAAGGACAGGGAAGCCCGGCGTGCTGCCGTCCATGGGGTCACAAAGGGCACGACACGACTGAGCGACTGAACAACAACAAGGACTGAGATTCTCCAGGAGGTCACAGGCATCAGCTCTCAATCAGCTTCGCACTTCACCCTGCTCAGGGCTCCCCTCTCTCCTGCTCAGCCGGCCCTGCTCCCCCTTCGCTGCTCTCTCCTTCTGGCTCCACTGGCAGCAGGAACTCCTTTCTGCCCAGCAGAGTTGAGACAAACTCAGAGACACTACTACTAAAGAGTACTGAAACGTAATAAACACAGAAATCGCAAGCAGTCAAAAAAAAAAACAAAGCCCGGGAGGGAGGACGCTGACTGCAGGCTCCCGTCCTGCACCTCTGACTCACGGGCTCGGCCCGGGCCATGTTGTCCCGGGCGCCCATCACCCCCCAGGCTCGGGGCCCAGGCTCCTCCTTGGGGCTCCGGTCTGCCTCCACCCAGAGGATGCCCACTTGCGGACCCCGTGGACACTGTGAGGACTTCCAGGTCCAGACCAAGCGAAAGACCCCATGTCCCAGGCATGCAGGATGGGAGCTGAAACGTGGACCAGGGAGGAATGAGAAACTGAACAGGAGCTAAAAGGGCCATGAGTGGAAAGCAGGGTTCTTTCTGAGCTAAATCTGAGTTCCTCAATTCTTTTTCACTTGAATATCTTATTTCAAAGAACATCCAGTATTTTCATGACTGATCTAAAAGCAGAAACCAGGTCTCCCTGTCTCCTAAGGGAGCAACGTTCTCCTCTTTCACAGAGTAAAGGACTGAAACAATTCTTGACCCTGTTTCTTTTCTTACGCACGTAGTATCAATCTGTAAAGCTGAGAGGGCTTCATTCTCTACAAGAAATCTAAATCTGTCTCAGACTGTCCTTCTTTTCAGCAGTTTTCTAACTTAGGACTTCCTAAAGGATGCAGATTGAGCCAGGTTAGACTCATCACTGCATAATTGGAAGTTTACTTTTAGCTGTCCCAATTAACCAAAAAAGGGGGGAAAATCACATTTCAATTTTCCTGAGGGGGGAAAAGAAGTTGAGCCTCATCTTGATACTATATTTTGAGATCCTAGAGATGGTACTTATCAAGAAAAGTAAGTGTAAAGCAGTCAAGAAATTAGAGGAAAAATTCTGTGGTCACACACGACTATTATCCTTATAGATGAGTTTATATCTGAAAGCTGAAAACATGTTTAAAGACTAAAAAATAAGAATTCTGACTTGATCATCATTCCACTGTCTATACCCATCACTACAATATGCCATTATTCCCACACTATATAAAAACATGAGTTAGCAATTGACAAATTCTTTCAATGTCTGTGAATACACTTACTATAGAAACTGCAGACTGCTGCAGAAACCCTGCAAATGTCAAACATTTTTAGGACTTTTCTTTGGAAAGAGGCAATTTTTCAATCAAAATAAGCTGAAGCTATAATTTGGTTTGTATGGGGTAGGCAGGTCCCCAAAGGACGCTGCTTCATGTCAGAGTCTGAAGCATCTTATAAATTAAGCTCCCCACCCCCAGCCTTGGCCTCCCACCACACCAGTGATACCCTGGTTTGAGACTGTTAAATCATTGCTGTTAAAAAGAAAACAAACTCTGTAGCAGGTCTTTCAAAAGCAGCAAAATTGGGAATGACAGACCAGGAGCATTGTGCTCTGTCCAAAATAGCGCTGCAAGTGGAATTGAAACTGTTCGACTTGTCCTGTTATGCTGCAGGGAGACGCTTGGAAAAACAACAGAATTGGGAATAAGAAAGCAGGATGCTAGCACTCAAGTTTGGTTAATTGTTTCTAAAGCTCAGGCAAAAAATATGTTTATAAATGTAAATCCAGACACCTAGACACCTAGAGCCCTGGTGGCTCAGAGGTTAAAAAGCCTCTGCCTGCAATGCGGGAGACACAGGTTCGATCCCTGCGTCGGGAAGATCCCCTGGAGAAGGGAATGGCAACCCACTCCAGTATTCCTGCCTGGAGAATCCCAGGGATGGAGGAGCCTGGTGGGCTACAGTCCATGGGGTCGCAAAGAGTCAGACACGACTGAGAGTTTATAAGGAGCATGTTTGCTAAGGGCATGAACTTTGACAAGTTGAATCCGACCTACTCTTTTAACAGTGAGATAAACACACAACGATTTTTTTTTTCATTCTGTTATCCTTCCAAGAGCTCCAAAATGCAAAGCCACCTTATTCAGTGCCTTTCTTTAAACAGTGGTGTGGGCAAGCTCTGTGAGTGACCAAGAAGCTTACACGGCAGCATGAACTGTCCTGAATCACGTCCACAGTAAACTCATCCCCAGAAACATGTCCGAGGCTGGGTGCCTCTCAGGCAGAGCGCATCACTGGACAGCCTGCTATACACACACAGATCTCCAGGCCCCTTTCCCCAACCTGCCGACTCAGCGCACCTTCAGCACCTGAGCCCCATCAGCCTGCCTCACCTGCAGGCTCTGTGTCCATGGAGTCAAGCAACCATGGATCGAAAATAATAGGGAAACAAAATTTCCAGTGAGTTCCATAGGGTAAAACTTGAATTTGCCATGCAAGGGCAATGATTTATATAACATTTACATTGTATTTACAACTATTTACATAGGATTTACATTGTATTAGGTATGACAAGTAATCCAGAGATGATTTAAAGTGAAGGGGGGAACACATGCATAGCTTGCATGCAAACACTGGGCCATTTCATACACGGGAGCATCTGCGGATGGTGGAGGCAGGGAGGGTGACTGCGTCTGACTTGTATTTCTAACAAGTTCCCAGGTGATGCTGAGAGACAGGTAGGAGTTCACTTGCAGAAGCTATGCCCTGGCAAACAGTGAAGGGTGTGGCGGATGAGTGGGTACCACGCACAAGGGCCTCTGTCATCAGACCCCAGTCCAACCTCAGGGCCTCTGACGGCAGCATCACTGATGCAAAGGTGAGGGAGGACCCTCAGGCCCAGGGAGGTGGTGGTATTCGCTGGTGAGTGAGAAGGCAAGACACAGACACCCAGCATGTGGTGGTCCACCGTCCTTCAAGCGCTTCACCCCCTACCCCCAGCCACACAGCCACGTGTAAACACACCCCCTCCTGACACCTGACTGGGCTCCCTCGCAGCCTGGGAGCCGCCAAGCATTCAATCAGGCACAGCCGATTCTGGTCTTAGGAGCCAATTTCTACCTCTAATCAGTTTGGGGAATTTCTGTTGGGAATTTGGGACTTTCCAACAATCCTTTTCACTTTTGGCTTGCTCATTTCCTGAACCACTCGACCTCCCAAATCCTCTTTTCTCAACAAGAGACCCCTAACTGAACGTTCAGTCATGAACGGCCTGAACCAGACATAATGCACACCCATACTGGAAATCACGTGTGCCTGCCGCTTGTCCTTCTCCAAGGCTCCTGAGACTCAGGACGCTGGTGTTTGTGTCTGGTGAGCGGCACAGTTATGTCTTCTTTACTGTAAGCTCCGAAAACATAGAGCTCCATGTTTTCTACAATACGCACCGTAGCACACCATTCATAAAGGTTCTGTGTTGATGATATGACCTGCAGTAACTCTCTGTATCAGGGAGTCCCTTACACTGTGTAACAAAGCAACTCCAAGGTCTGTTTCCATGACGACAGCAGTATCACACAGGAAAGAAGGAAGAGGCTACAGAGGCTCTTTAGAAATTGCTACCAAATGCATATCCAGTTTGAGGCTGAAAACAATAATCTAGGCATTGGATTTGGGGTTAAAATCTTTTCCTTCTTGAACATATTCTCTAATGATGTGACTATTTTTAAATGTCCAATAGGAAGATTCAGAACACTATAAATACCATCCATCTGCCAAATTTCAGGAGGTCTAAAATTAGGTTACTAGGTTCATCAATTTCCCTTAAAAGATTCTAGTAGGGGGAGATCAAACCTTTCTGGTGGCAATAACAGGGAGATGCTGATCATCCAAATGCTATGAAAAATAAATTGCATTCATTTAAAAGATAAAAATTAATAAACTCCCCAGCCCCATAATTTCTCCCAAATAAAATTAAAATGGGAAGTGTTTTATGAGATATGAGTTTTAGCAGGCCCTTCAGATCGTTTATCAAGCTGCACACTGAAAATAACTCACAGTGCTAGGTATTATAACTAAATCATATTATAAACAAACATGTGAGAAGAAAAGTGTATTTTTCTATTGGGCTTAAGATCAGCTTCTGCTTTCGTTTGCTTTTCTTTCATGGATGAGGTAGAAATAAAATAACACAGCTTCAGCAGCTTTCTCCCCACCTAATTTCTTTTCCTACCATGATTTTTCCTTCATTGATCAAAGAAAGAGTCCTCTCATACTAAAAATATCCCAGAACAGCCAGAATCATCGGGGACCTATTTTTTTCCTCACCTACTGGGAGATAAGGTTATTTCACCTACATGTGTACTAAGTTATTTTTGAAACCCGCCTCCTTCTCCTCTGGTTATTCTAGTTCAATACACAACAGGGGACCTGGCAGCCTCTGAGCTCACTCTAAGCATCCCGGCTGCTGTGCGGTCCACCCTGTGGTTGCCAGCAGAGATGGAGAGCGGAGCCCACACCCTTGAGCCTGAACACACGAAGCGCTCTGCGAACGCAGCTCGCAGTGTATTCTCAGCGTCGCCACCAGCATGGAAGTCAGACCTCTAAACCAGGTGGCGCCTGCACCCTCACCATCCTCGATGACCATCCGCGATGCTACCTAGCTGGTCCACCACCTGTGAGAACAGGATCGGTGTCAACAAAGTCAAAACAGCAATTCTCTATAAAGTCAAGGCCAACTCAAGCACAATCTCAGTGACCTCTGCTCACTGACTTGCTAATTTAACACATCTCAGTCAGCTAAACCACTGGGTTCTGGGTAAGTGCTGAGGACAGGGAGACAGAAGGTGGGCTTTGGCTTCAAGGGGCAGCCACGGACAGCAGTGGTGGAGGTACTGACTGACCACACAGTGTCATAACTGTCTCCAGTGAGGGCTGTGCGGGGGGCGGGGAACCAAAGGAGCTGCTGAGTGGGGTGAGGGGGCAGGCCACGGAGGGAGAAGGGGTGGTCGGGGAAATCTTCTCAGAGAAGAGATGCCCAGTGTGGTGCTAAGACCCTAAGAGATACCCAGGGTCCTAAGGTCCTAAGACCCTACGAGATGCCCTAAGAGCCTACGAGATGCCCAGGTGGCAGGGGTCTGGCTTCAACCTGTGCTCAGGAAACAAAGATCCCACATGTCTCAGGACCAAAAAAAACACAAACTATAAAACAGAAGCAATACTGTAACAAATTCAATAAATGATTTTAAAAAATGGTCCACATTAAAAAAAAAAAACTTAGGAAAAAAACAAGATCCTCTTAGATATAAATCATTCTCAAGGCTTTGAATCCCATACCTACTGCACTTACCTAGAATGGCTGACATTCAAAGTCTGATGGTTAAATGGATATTCTGCTTTAGTAAGACTGACATTTACATTTTATTTTCTAATGAATTTGCAGACTGTGTAGTCTTAAGGTGAAGATTAAGGAGAACATGCAGACACCCAGTCACACAGCAGTCTTTAGGTTCACCTAACATGGCCAGTCGATCACCATATGGATGGCATTCTAGTCATAGAAAGAGCTTCCCTGGTGGCTCAGATGGTAAAGAATCTGCCTGCAACACCCTGGGTTCGATCCCTGAGTTGGGAAGATCCTCTAGAGAAGGGAATGGTTACCCACTCCATTATTCTTGCCTGGAGAATTCCATGGACAGAGGAGCCTGGCAGATCACAGTTCACAAGGATGCAAAGAGTCGGACAGCACTGGGTGACTAACATTTTCACTTTCATAGCCATAGATAAGGGAAAATCTCCACTGATCCTAGGACATTTCCTTTCAGTGGGAGGAAGCAAAAAAAAAAAAAAAAAAAACCTGTAAGATTTTGTCATGTCTCTTGTGAAAATAATATACTTACATTTATCTGAGCAAGAAATAATAACTGAGGACTTACTACCTGCCAGATGCTGTTCCAGGTCAAGTACAAGAGTGAGTGATACAGCATCCCTGCTCTCAGGCACTTGATGCTGGCGAAAGAGACGCAACAATCAAACGACAAATAAAATAACATGGTGTCCAGGGTGACACAAAGAAGGCTGAGCACTGAAGAACTGATGCTTTTGAATTGTGGAGCTGGAGGACTCTTGAGAGTCCCTTGGACTGCAAGGATATCCAACCAGTCCATCCTAAAGGAGATCAGCCCTGTGTGTTCACTGGAAGGACTGATGCTGAAGTTGAAGCTCCAATACTTTGGCCACCTGATGCAAAGAGCTGACTCATTAGAATAGAATCAAAGCAAGAAGAGAAGGAGGTGGCAGAGAACAAGATGGTTGGATGGCATCACCAACTCAATGGACATGGATCTGAGCAAACTCTGGGAGATAGTGAAGGACAAGGAAGCCTGGGATGCTGTAGTCCATAGAGCTGCAAAGAGTTGGACATGACTTGTCTACTGAACAACAACCGCCAGGGGTGACAAAGCCTATCAGAAGCACGTAAGGAGGACAGATGAGTGGAAATGATGAGGGCAGGGTGGGATCTGAAGATGCCTCTCCATGTACCACCTGAGCAGAGACCTGAATGATACAAACGAGCATGGTGACAACCTAGGCATGAGCTGCTCCCACAAGAATCCATCAGCACTGAAGCCCTCAGGTGCAAACGAGCGTGCCAGCCTGTCCTGTCTGAGAGCGCAAGCAGCCCACAACCACCACGGACCTCAGTGTCCACAGTCAGAAGTCTGTATCTCATTTCTATTTCTTGGTAATGCTCACAGCAGTCCATTGCAGGGAGTGGACAGGACAATGGAAGGATGTGGTCTGCCTGATACACACAAAACACCAGCAGGGCTGCTGTGCAGGCAACAAAGTACAGGAGACGGGCAGAAATGAGAGGCCAAACAAGATGCCCTAGGCCAACTGCACCATTTTCAGAGGCTGTGTCCCTGGACTCTCCCATCGCTGGGCTCCTGGATGACTGGGAGTTTGGTATCTAGTAATATGATGGAACCAAAGCACAGAGCAGCAAGCAGCCGGTGGGCGTGTGGACCTGTAGGAAGGTCTGCCTCAGATATGGACACGATCCCTTTTTACGTTTCCTACTTGCCACCTTTCTTCCTCACTTCCAGCTCTGTGCCTTAGGTTACTCTAAATTACAGATTTGTAATGAAAAAAATCTGATTCATTTGAATTACCTAACCCCTGGTACATCATCCACACTCGGCAAACACAGATGAAAAGAGCCTCCCTTTCTAATTTTAAGACCCACTGTGTGAACTCTGCGTGTTCAAGCCTCCCTGGTCTTTTGTGATTAATTTTAGTAACAAGAGAATGACCTGCTTTAGAACAAATGAGTCATGATGCAGCTTCAAATCTAAAAACCGAAAATCACCCTCCTGCCCAGAAAATATAATTTTTAAGTATAAAATTTCTACCCCATGTTAACTCCACAAAGCTTCCTGCCCTGAAAAAGAGGTGGGGAGGAGCAGGCTAGGAACTTGAGGTTGCAGACAGCAAGCAAGGTGCACGTTGCCTTTGGAATGGCATTTGTCTTAGGCAGGTTTATGACATGGGGAAAAAAAAAAAAACCCGTCAGCTGCTATAAAACAATTTATAGCCTGTGCAATTCAAAACATTCTTTCACCAGCCACATCATAACAATATAGATTTCTCCTGAGCATGAAGAGCAGCCTCGATGACTTCCACATGGATTATTTATCCTGGTGTGGCAAGACATGTCATAGACACATACCTGATTTCAAACTGGAAAGAAAGCAAAGGTTCCTGACTCCTCAGCTGGTGTTCTTAGCTCATCATTTCTCTTCCTCTTGAACTGTGAGCTTATACACTGCTCCAGATTAACTGTAGAATTAGCAAATACTTCAAGGAACATAAATCTGAAACATGCAGCTGACAAAACAAGTATTTCCTTTTAATAGGTTGTTTGCCCCACCAACGTTTAGCCAAGAAAAAAAAACTATGTTCATTAGGTTAAAAAATTCTAGTCACAGGGACTTTCCTGGTGGTCCAGTGGTTAAGACTCTGTGCTTCCACTGCAGGGAGCCCAGGTTCAATCCCTGGCTGGGGAACTAAGATCCTGCATGCCACTTGGTACTGCCAAAAAATAAATAAATAGAACAAAATTCTGCTCACACAGTTAGCAAGCATAGTGCAGTGGACACAATTCCCTCAAACATGGAAGATTCCCTCCATACCTTAAAAAAAAAAATCTTCTTGAAGGAAATTCACTTCCTAAAGACTAAAATCCAGAAATGGTTGGTACTGATTTTGAGAGATTCTTACTTGAGCTGAAAAAATTATTTTCTATTCTGGGATGAGAGACTTCATTTGTTCTTCCATTTACTCAACACATGCTCATGATCACCTGTGAGTCAGAAATCACATGAGACGCTAAGGATACAGAGAAGGATAAGGTTTAGGGGAAGAAAATATTACAGTGTGAGCACAAGAAGTCTTCCTGGGGTAAATTGCTAAAGTAATGGCCTGCGTGACTCACCCCTCCCAGGACCCACACTCTTCTCCCTGCCCCCTGCGATGGTTCATTCCGTGTGCTAACTTCACTGGACCGTGGGCTGCCCAGATATGTGGTCAGACATTACCTTGGTGTCCTGGGGGTGAGTCTGGGATGAGATTAACATTTAAATGGCTGCCAGCCTCCACAGCTGCATGACCTAGTTCTACAGAAGAAATCTCTGGGTGAAACACACATATACACCTGTGCATGAGTGCATACATACACACACATGTCCCTGTGCACCACCGCCAAAGGTCTGGACAGAATTCCTACTAAAAGTCAGTCCAATGACTGATATTGTTTTGGACCCTTGCTCTCACTGTCAATAAAGAAATGTCACAGTGACAATGCCTAGAGAATTCTCAGTAATCTTCCCTCCTCTCCTGTCCCGAGAAAATGCACTTCTTTCTGTCCACAGACGCTTCCCAAATCTCTCGCCAGGAGAAGGGGACGACAGAGGATGAGATGGTTGGATAGCATCACTGACTCGATGGACATGACTTTGAGCAAGCTCTGGGAGCCGGTGACGGACAGGGAAGCCTGGCGTGCTGCAGTCCTTGGGGTAGCAGAGTTGGACACGACTGAGTGATTGAACTGAACTGAATCTCCCTCTGGTAATTCATTAAACAGCAAAAACAAAAAGCAGAGCCAAGGTGAGGAAGAGATTAGCTAACTGAATGGTACTCCTACCTCAGCTTCTGAAAGAGTGACTCATTAAAACCCAGGAACCAACTCCGGCGTGAGCCAAAGAGCTCTCGGGGCAGGCATTCAGCTCAGGGAGAGCCAACTGTGATGAAGTTGCCAGAAACCCAGTGTCCTGGAAGCCCCACCTTCACCTTTTTGAAGAGAACCCGAACCAAGTCTCCAAATGGCTCCAGGTTCACCTGTTTCCTTCACGGGCTCTGCTCTTCACTCATGGGCACTGCGGGCCTCCCTGGTGAATGCTTTTACTGTCAACATCTTAGGAGCATGTGTTAGTTGCTCACTCTTGTCTGACTCTTGCGACCCCATGGACTATAGCCTGCCAGGCTCCTCTGTCCATGGGGTTCTCCAGGCAAGAATACTGGAGTGGTTGCCATTCCCTTCTCCTGGGCATCTTCCCAACCCAGGAATCAAACCAGGGTCTCCCACATTGCAGGCAGACTCTTTACTGTCTTAGCCACCAGGGAAGCCCACATCTGTTCTCTACATCTGTATCTTTTTGCTGCGGCCCCTAAACAATCACACCACAGTCTCAAAGGCTGACAGGGGTCAGGCGGGGAGACTGTGATGAGCTACTGCCCGTGTGTGTTATTATGAGAGTAGAGTCCCAGAGGTTCCCAGAGGTGTTCGAGCAGAAGCAGCTTCAGCCACTAGACTAAGTTGACAAGCCCTCCTGGTCCCCTGACTTCCCCTCGAGGCACTTCGTTGTCACCACGCATGCCCTCTTCTCACTGGTGCGTCCAGACAATGGACGTCCCCCCACCCGCTGCCCCTTCAGCGCGTCGGAACTGCAGCTGGGGAAGCAAGTCTCGGAGGCTATTTTCACTCCTCAACTTAATTAATTTGGCGCAAAAGTAACAGGAGTCCCCTCTCTTGCAGGAAATGCTTCTGCTGCTGGGCGTCTGGTTCATAAAATCCACCCACTGAGCAGCAGAATTAGCACAGGAGCTCGGGCTGGGCTTGCAACCCTGAATAATCCCCTTCCAGGTTTCTAGTGGCAGCGCTGCCCCTGAGGTGCGGGACCCGGCGTGAGTGCCGAGTGTGAGGGGCAGGACCAGAGTGTGAGCACGGAGCGTGAGGGGTGGGACTCGGTGTGAGGGGCGCGGAGCGTGAGGAGCGGGACCTGGGTGTGAGGAGCAGGACCCTATGTGAGGGGCGGGACTCGGTGTAAGCCCAGCGTGAGGGAGGGACCCAGTGTGAGTGAGGAGTGTGAGGGGCGGGACTGGTGTGAGCACTGGGCGTGAGGGGCGGGACCTGGGTGTGAGGAGCAGGACCCCATGTGAGGGGCGGGACCCAGTGTGAGCCCAGCGTGAGGGAGGTACCCAGTGTGAGTGCGGAGTGTGAGGGGTGGGACCTGGTGTGAGGGGCGCGCAGCGTGAGGGGTGGGACCCGGGTGTGAGGGGCGGGGCCCAGTGTGAGCACTGGGTGTGAGGGGCAGGACTCGGTGTGAGGGGCAGGGAGCGTGAGGGGCGGGATCTGGTGTGAGGGGCAGGGAGCGTGAGGGGCAGGGCCCGGTGAGGGCGGGACCCGGTGTGAGGGGTGGGACCCGATGTGAGAGGCGGGACGGTGAGAGCTCTGAGCTTGAGGGGCGCGCAGCGTGAGGGGCGGGACCCGGGTGTGAGTACTGGGTGTGAGGGGCGGACCCGGTGTGAGGGGCACGCAGCATGAGGGGCGGGACCCGGGTGTGAGGGGTGGGACCTGATGTGAGGGGTGGGACCTGATGTGAGGGGCGGGACCCGGTGTGAAGGGCGGGACCCAGTGTGAGGGGCGCGCAGCATGAGGGGCGGGACCCGGTGTGAAGGGCGGGACCCAGTGTGAGGGGCGCGCAGTGTGAGGGGCGGGACCCGGTGTGAGGGGCAGGGGGTGTGAGGGGCAGGGAGTGTGAGGGGCAGGGAGCGTGGGGGGGGGGGCCCGGTGTGAGGGGCAGGGAGCGTGAGGGGGGGGGCCCGGTGTGAGGGGCAGGGAGCGTGAGGGGCGGGGCCCGGTGTGAGGGGCAGGGGGTGTGAGGGGCAGGGAGTGTGAGGGGCAGGGAGCGTGAGGGCGGGATCTGGTGTGAGGGGCAGGGAGCGTGAGGGGGGGGGGGGCCCGGTGTGAGGGGCAGGGAGCGTGAGGGCCGGGGCCCGGTGTGAGGGGCAGGGAGCGTGAGGGGCGGGATCTGGTGTGAGGGGCAGGGAGCGTGAGGGGCGGGGCCCGGTGTGAGGGGCAGGGAGCGTGAGGGGCGGGGCCCGGTGTGAGGGGCAGGGAGCGTGAGGGGGGGGGCCCGGTGTGAGGGGCAGGGAGCGTGAGGGGTGGGGCCCGGTGTGAGGGGCAGGGAGCGTGAGGGCGAGGCCGGATGTGAGCGCAGCGTGAGGGCGGGACCCGGTGTGAGCACCGGGCGTGAGGGGCGGGACCTGGTGTGAGGGGCAGGGAGCGTGAGGGGGGGGGCCCGGTGTGAGGGGCAGGGAGCGTGAGGGGCGGGGCCCGGTGTGAGGGGCAGGGAGCGTGAGGGGGGGGGGCCCGGTGTGAGGGGCAGGGAGCGTGAGGGCGAGGCCGGATGTGAGCGCAGCGTGAGGGCGGGACCCGGTGTGAGCACTGGGCATGAGGGGCGGGACCTGGTGTGAGGGGCAGGGAGCGTGAGGGGCGTGGCCCGGTGTGAGGGGCAGGGAGCGTGAGGGGCGGGGCCGCGGGCAAGCGCAGAGTGTGGTCGCAGGCCTACTGAGGCCTTGGCTGACAGCTCCCCTGAGGGACCCACCAGGAACCGCAGAACACACGGGGCTCCCGACGTGTGCTCTTCTCTCCAGTTCTCCTGCAAGGACATGTCACCTGAGTTTACACGTAGCCACACTGGGCGAGAGATGCAACTCCTTTGGCTTTCCAGATGACGCAGTGGATAAAGAATCTGCCTGCCCATGCAGGAGATACAGGAGACGTGCATTTGATCCCTGAGTCAGGAGGATCCTCTGGAGAAGGGCCTGGCAATCCGCTCCAATATTTCTGCTTAGAGAATCCCTTGGACAGAGGAGCCTGGTGGGCTGCAGACCATGGGGTCACAGAGTCAGACGCAACTGAGCATGCACCAACTCCCTTAAGCCAGCAGGAGACACTGGAAATACTGGTCTATTTGTTTCTAAAAGAACATTTTGAAAACAATTGAAATAAATCTTAAAAATGTCACCACCTTCAGAAAGCCTCCCCCTCATTAGATGCGCGCTCCCCTCCACTTGCACTCAACAGCATCTTATGTCTCCCACTGCCAGTGGTGTCACTGGCAACCTTAGAGCCTGAGGATCCACGTCCTTTCCACCAGAGAGGATGAGCAGGATGGTGGGACCTGTCCGTCACCATTCTATCTGCAAAGCTTGAAGCCCTCCGTAGACATTTGCTGGTGTCTAGGCGATAAGTCCAGAGAAGGCAATGGCACCCCACTCCATTACTCTTGCCTGGAAAATCCCATGGACGGAGGAGCCTGGTAGGCTGCAGTCCATGGGGTCACTGAGAGTCGGACACGGCTGAGCGACTTCACTTTCATTTTTCACTTTCATGCATTGGAGAAGGAAATGGCAACTCACTACAGTGTTCTTGCCTGGAGAATCCCAGGGAAGGGGGAGCCTGGTGGGCTGCTGTCTGTGGGGTCGCACAGAGTCGGACACAACTGAAGTGATTTAGCAGCAGCAGCAGTAGCAGCTGATAAATCATGTCCTGCTCTTTCTGATCCCATGGACTGCAGCATGCCAGGCTCTTCTGTCCATGGGATTTCCCAGGCATAAAAACTAGAGTGGGTTGCCATTTCCTTCTCAAGAGGATCTTCCTGGATCAGGGATCAAACCCACATCCCGCATTGGCAGGTAAATTCTTCACCACTGGACCATCAGTAAACATTTAGTGACTGAATATTACTTAGGACTGAAAACAATTTTAAAGATCACCAAGTTCAAACTCCATATAGATGACTAAGAAAACCATAGTCTTCTTCACAAAGGTTGACTTGCCAGGGCCAGGGTCCCCATTTCCACTCCGAGACTCTGTTACCTCACTATGCTGAATTTTAAATGCCACTTTTCAGCACTCCCACCTTTTACACATTACACTTTACTTTGTCAGTTCAGGAATACAAAAAATGTTTGGGTTGTAACAGGGTTTTGCTCACACAATTGTCTTTTTTCCCTATTAAATGTAAAAGCACACTCTGAGAAAATAGATCTGCTAATTGAATTTATTTCTAGATTTATTTTACATGTTTTGAGTTTTGTTATAAATGCAGCTTTGAAAGGTTGAATTTGAAACAATTTAGTGGCCTTTTTTTCCTTTTCTCGGTTTCTAAGACACAGAGGAGAGCCTGAGAACAAGAGAACGTACATGGCTGTCAGAAGGTAGGGCAGGCAGTTTCATGCCCAGGATGCATGGACACCTGTGGCTCCAGCAACAGTTAGAACCAGACACGGAACAACAGACTGGTTCAAAATCAGGTAAGGAGTACATCAAGGCTGTATATTGTCATCCTGCTTATTTAACTTATATGCAGAGTACATCATGAGAAACGTTGGGCTGGATGAAGCACAAGCTGGAATCATGATTTCGGGGAGAAATATCAATAACCTCAGATATGCAGATGACACCACCCTTATGGCAGAAAGCAAAGAAGAACTAAAGAGCCTCTTGAAAGTGAAAGAGGAAAGTGAAAAAGTTGGTTTAAAACTCAACATTCAGAAAACTAAGATCATGGCATCTGGTCCCATTGTTCATGGCAAATAGATGGGGAAACAATGGAAACAGTAGACTTCAGTTTTTTGGGCTCCAAAATCACTGCAGATGGTGATTGCAGCAATGAAATTAAAAGACACTTGCTCCTTGGAAGAAAAGTTATGACCAACCTAGACAGCATATTAAAAACCAGAGACATTACTTTGCCAACAAAGGTACGTATACTCAAGGCTATGGTTTTTCCAGTAGTCATGTATGGATGCGAGAGTTGGACGGTGATGAAACCTGAGTGCTGAAGAACTGATGCTTTTGAACTGTGGTGTTGAAGAAGACTCTTGAGAGTCCTTTGGACTGCAAGGAGATCCAACCAGTCCATCCTAAAGGAGATCAGTCCTGAATATTTATTGGAAGGACTGATGCTGAAGCTGAAACTCCAATACTTTGGCCACCTGATTCGAAGAGCTGACTCATTTGAAAAGACCCTGATGCTGGGGAGGATTGAGGGCAGGAGGAGAAGGGGACGACAGAGGATGAGATGGCTGGATGGCATCACGGGCTCAATGGACATGGTTTGGGTAAACTCCGGGAGTTGGTGATGGACAGGGAGGCCTGGCGTGCTGCAGTCTATGGGGTTGCAAAGAGTCGGACACGACTGAGCGACTGAACTGAACTGAACTGTGTGCTGGGTCCCACGTTTGGTTCTGAGTCAGTCATTTATAGTCGATACTCTCAACTTCTTCAAATGGTTTGGTTGACAGTCTTCAGACTTGCAGGGGCACCCAGGTCAGAAGTTTGCCACCTTTTAACAAGGTCGTTCATTTCCTCTCAGGTGCCTTGGCAAACATCCTGGGGCCTGGCTGACCCCCGAGGCCGCCTGCCTGCTGCAGGTTCCCCCAGGCGAACTTCAGGAAGACTCAGATGTTATTTTTAAATGCCCTCAATTCGACTCAGTTGTTAGGCTCAGATATAAGAAGTGTGAGGCCCTACAGGAATCCTTTCTCCCCGGACAGGCTGCGGCGCTGATGAGGATGCATCAGGTGCATAAAAACAGGGTGCGAAGCAAAAACGCCAAGAGAAGCCCAGGAAGTCAAAGACCTCCAGGCTTGAGACCTCCAGCAGGTTACACCCCACCCCCCCCACACGCTTCTCCAACGTCCACATATCTAACCCACAGGAAGCCTTCCAAGGCTTATGGCTAAAGAGCTGCTGAGCATATGTATTGTTTTAATCTCATCACGTAAGATTTTCCTCTCCCTGCTCTTTCCAGACTGAAGGGGCGAGTCTGGACATGACCTTTCCCGGAAGGGCTGAGATGGGTGTGAGCCTCTGACAGGGACGCTTTGCAGCTTTCCTCACTGGAGGCACAGAGGAAGCAACGTGTGAACAGCAGGAGTCGGTGTGCTAACACTCACACACGTGCACACACCCTGGAAGCCCCAGAGCCTCGCAGAACGAGGGGCTTCAGGAGCAGACTCAAGTCAGGAGGAGCAGAGGGGCTCCGGACCGAAGCACAGAGGGGCCGAGGGCGGAGGGAAGGGGTCTGAGGAGGCGCCGGCCCACCCGGTGAGCCTCCCGCCCTCCCGGGAAGAGCAAGGACGGGAGACCCAGCAGGGCGGGCGGCCGGGGCAACTGAAGAAACGAGGGTACCCGGGTCCCTTCAGAAGAACAGCGTCACGGTGCTCGCTTCCCAGAGCCGAAGGAGGTGACAGTCCCCCCGCCACCTGCCCAAGGCTGGGCTCCAGTTTTAACTTGGGGGCCAGAGGGGTAAAGAGCTATTTCTAAACATGGACCCGTTTTGCCTTATTTTTTCAATTTAGTACAGTTCAGTCGCTCAGTCATGTCCGAGTCTTTGCAACCCCATGAACTGCAGCACTCCAGGCCTCCCTGTCCATCACCAACTCCCGGAGTTTACTCAAACTCATGTCCATCGAGTCAGTGATGCCATCCAGCCATCTCATCCTCTGTCATCCCCTTCTCCTCCTGCCCTCAATCCTCCCCAGCATCAGGGTCTTTTCAAGTGAGTCAGCTCTTCAAATCAGGTGGCCAAAGTATTGGAGTTTCAGCTTCAGCATCAGTCCTTCCAATGAACACCCAGGACTGATCTCCTTCAGGATGGACTGGTTGGATCTCCTTGCAGTCCAAAGGACTCTCAAGAGTCTTCTCCAACACCACAGTTCAAAAGCATCAATTCTTTGGTGCTCAGCTTTCTTTATGATCCAACTCTCACATCCGTACATGATCACTGGAAAAACCATAGCCTTGAGTATACGTACCTTTGTTGGCAAAGTAATGTCTCTGGTTTTTAATATGCTGTCTAGGTTGGTCACAACTTTCCTTCCAAGGAGCAAGTGTCTTTTAATTTCATTGCTGCAGTCACCATCTGCAGTGATTTTGGAGCCCAGAAAAATAAAGTCAGCCACTGTTTCCACTTATTTCTTCATCCCCTTATAAAACCCTGGATGCGGGGCAGGGGTGCTACGTGCTGTGGGTGCACACCTGCAAACCCAAACTCTGCAGCAGCTCCCCCACGGCCCTGCAGCGCCAGCTGGGAGCGCTCTGCTCGCTCTGAGCCCCGGATGAGAGACCGCGTCCCTGCATCGAACCGCGAGGCCAGACCCCCGGCAACATCAGCGACCAGAGTACCCTCCAGCATCAGGGTCTTTGAAAATTTTTCCTTTTCTTCTCTCCTCGGGCTGTAGAGGCTTGTGCTTAGTCTCAGCAATCATGACTTTTCTCTGTAAATAAGATGGGAGGGAATTTCTGACCAGAGAACGCTGCCTGTCCACGGGGTTTGGGGCAACTGGGAGACTGGCCTGAGGGTTTCCAGGGGCTCCCTCCACTGGACCCAGAAGCCTTTTCTCCTCAGGGTTCCCCGCACTCTGCAGCAAGAGAAGCCGCCGCAGTGAGAAGCCCGGGCACCGCAGCCAGAGGGAGCCCCCCTCTCAGCACCGAGGGAAGAGCCT
Organism: Muntiacus reevesi; assembly: GCF_963930625.1. Taxonomy (NCBI): domain Eukaryota; kingdom Metazoa; phylum Chordata; class Mammalia; order Artiodactyla; family Cervidae; genus Muntiacus; species Muntiacus reevesi. The sequence continues at coordinate 607,878 of NC_089266.1, forward strand.
GTGCGGCACCGAAGACCCGGCACAGCCAAAAACAAATAAACACATAAATACATAAAAAATTTTAAGAAAAGGAGTGTCAAGCTCCCTTCCCATGTGGTTCCTGCGATCCAGGTACCGTTAGGTTATTTTTCAGTACTTTCTGTTCCTTTCATTTGGAAGGCGACAGAGGAGGTACAGCATCTGGGGGTTCCACAGGATCTGTGACTTCTTTTTCCTCCTCTCCGATTGCTCTGGGGTCTGCTGAGTTCAAGACACAAACCCACAGACACTGGGTGTCTTAAGCATTCACTGTGGTATGAAAAAAAAAAACTAATTTTTTTTTTTTTTATAATTTCTGGGGGGAAAAATGTTTGGAGTAGTTTTATGTTCTTAAATTAGATTTCAGTGTCGCCAATCCTTCCATCCTCTGCCCTGGTCTTTCTCATGCCCTCCAGCGCCTCTCCGAGCACTGGGACAGAACGTTCAGTTCACACCAGGCAGCAGGTTGTTAGCGTGCCCACCACCCACAGGACGACAGGCCAGGGTCCCCTTCCTTCCCTTCACGACCCTGATAAGAATCGCCACAAACCCACCTGTGTTCCAGGGACAACAGGATGCCGCCCCAGGTCATTTCATTGTCTTTCCTCAATATTCCTCAGCCTCCACATGGATAAAATAAGATTAATCCAGAAAAATCTCTAACACCCCTTGCATGCTTCTGCTCCGTTGCATCCAACTCTGGGGACTGTGGTCCACCAGGCTCCTCTCTCTCTCCACGCAAGAATACTGGAGCGGGTTGCCATGCCCTCCCCCAGGGGATCTTCCTGACCCAGGGATTGAACCCATGTCTCCTGCACTGCAGGTGTAGATTCCTTACCCCTTCCAGCTCTATAATCCCATGATCTTAAAACATATCCCCCATCCTCAGCTCAGTTGGATGTCCTGACACCTTCATGTGCTTCCAAGTATTTCTCTAGTGAGTTCAGTCTGGGCAGTTTGGAGATTTGTATGATAAATAAACCATCCTGTACACAGACAGGAAGCCCCAGTCACAGATCAAGGACCGAAGGCAACACTGCCCGCCGGAAAAGAACTCTCAAACCTTTTTGACTGGACAGGCAGGATGGGCCGATTCCTTTTGCACCTTTTTAATAGCTCACACACTTCTTTTTCTCTCGGATTTAAAAAAAAAAAACAACTCATAGCTTAACTTTTGAGGATATTAAAACGTGAGTCAAGTCAACACACACAAGGACGAGGTGGAGCAGAGCTCGGCGGGTCAGATGGCCAGTGCGCCTGTTGCTACATTCCCATGGCAAAGAGCCCTCCGCTGACACTCTGCACCTGGCTCCTGGCTCGGAGCGGGTGGCCTGTGATCAGCCAAAATGGAACAAAATTCTGAGCATGAAATGAGCTGCTGAAGACAATTCACAGGCACCCCAGCAACGGACGAGGCTTTCTCAGGTATTAGAGTCTGTCCTGGGCAAGCCTGTGCGTGTTACCATCTGTGTGGAATACTGGGGCCAACAGAGGACTCGGAACCGAATCACAGACAGGACCAGAGGTGGTCGACAGCCTCTCTGTTAGCACCTCAGCCATGCCGGATTCTTTGCGAGTCTATAGACTGTAGCCCGCCTGGCTCCTCTGTCCATGGAATTCTCCAAGCAAGAACACCAGAGTGGGTTGCCGTGCCCTTCTCCAAGGGGATTTTCCCAACCCAGGGACTGAACCTGGGTCTCCTGCGCTGCAGGCAGATTCTTTGCTCTCTGAGCCACCAGGGAAGCTCTTTTAGGGAACCATGAACCCGGCCTCTCACCCTCTTGGTCCCCACCCAACTTTCCTCTCTTATCCCTTCTATGGGATGGACATCCTCAGAGTTCTCTCCTGGCCTCTATCTTCTCTTCTTCTCCCTCTGTAGTCTCTCTCCAGTAAAATAACCCACTTCTAACACTTGAAACAAACAAACAACAACAACAAAAAAAACAGAACAATTGGAGCAAGTGCTTGGAGCACACGATTTAAGCGACAGTGGCCACAGAGGTCTGGCACGTGCCATCCAGATGTGTCCACTGCCCCTGCCTCCCCGCAATTCCTTTATTGGTTACAGGTATCACTTTGCCTGTCACAGCTCAGATTCTGCTCCACACGATGTGCTTTCAGCACTGGGTAACTCCCCTGCCTCCAAACTCGCCCCCTCCTCCACTGATCCTGCTTTTCAGTGAACAAGGGAGGCCACGGCCAGAGCAAGGGCCCACGCCCACGAGTTTACAGATGTTCACAGCTGGGCAGCTTCAGGGGTCATCTGTCCAGTGAAATGGATGTTGGATTATTCAAGCCAACAGGAGCATTTATAACACCTGATGAAAAGGCAGCAAGAAGCCCATGAAGCCAAGAAGGAACCGCCTATGATGTCGGCCAAGAGCAGTGAGAGCCCAGCCGGTTCACAGACTGTCCGGAGCAAACAAAGGGCGGTTCACGTCCAGTAAAGTTCATTTTCCAAAAACACCTGCACTGTGTTTGTGAAAGCCACGGTGAGAAATTTGCTGGATTTAGCCCACATGGCCGCCCAGAGCCGAACAGAACAAACAAGATAATAGGAAATTCTCCTCCGAACCCTGGGTAGTCCTGCCAGGGCTCACAGGACCACAGGTCTGTTCATTAGTAAAGCCCAAAGTCACACAGAATGAACTGGTTAGGCTTCCCATTAACAGTGTGTGCCCAAACAGAAGTGCAGGCATTAAAAATACTCAGCTCAGAGACACTCATCCACAGAAAATAACAGTTAAAAACACTCAGTTCAGAAACATTCATCAAGATAAAATAATAGTCTCCAGGCTACTTACATCTGTGTCGGGTCCTTTATCTGCCCCCGGACAAGAAAAAGTAACAAATTCATGGCACCTCTTGTGAACCACAAAACAGCAAACTGGTGGAGAGAAAAGAAAACTAAAATTAGAAGAGTGGATTGAATGTACAAAGCTTTGTCCTCCAAACAGGGCTACCTGCTGTCAGCAGTCAAATTAATTTCACTACAGACAGAATCTCACAAACAGCAATCAGACAGCATTTCACTGGAGGCTGGCCTCATTTGGTATTGCTTGGATTCCCGGATAACAGAACCACAGAATGCCCGCGCGGACACGGCACAGGAGACCTAAAGCTTAACTTGTCTGCTCTAAAGCTGAGGGGAGAGGACAGGGGTGGTGAGACCCTTCTCCTGAGGTGTAAACCAGGAAGCTACAGGTAAAGCACTCCGCACTCCCCTCCCCCCCACCGACACACTCAGGTGTGTAAACGTGGATAAACATTAGACCCTGTGAGTAAGATATAAGGAGAGTAACTTATTACAAATAATACATGGGTATCACCAAGAACTTCCTTAGCAGAATTCTGAACTTCAAGAACTCCTTAAGACACAAACCAGATCTACGGAAAACAGCCCTTTGAAGTGGAGAAAAGTTGGAAAGCATCCTCTCTCTTGAATCTACCAGCTTTGGGGGGGGTGGTGGTCACCCACAGATACTCCAAATGACTACGCAGCAAGTGTTTTCCAAGCAACAGGGTTTTCATAAGTCTTCCTGAAGATGAATCAATAAAAAAATCATGAGTTATAAACTAGTAAGTCAGATTTTTATGAATAGTGTAACATGGAGGACACACAAAAGATATAAATAAATGTCCTAGGCCATCCTCCCTCTAAAAGTGCAGCACCAGCTCCAGAGCGCACAACCTACGGCTCTCTTGTTTTCTGCTGAACAATAAGCTGGGCTTCCCCGTTGGATCAGACAGTAAAGACCCCGCCTGCAATGCAGGAGACCTGGGTTCCAACCCTGGGTCGGGAAGATCCCCTGGAGAAGGGAATGGCAACCCACTCCAGTATTCTGTTTTTGTTTGTTTGTTTGTTTTTTGAGGCTAACCACTTTACAATATTGTAATAGTTCTTGCCATACATTGACATGAATCAGCCATGGGTGTACATGTGTGCCCCATCCTGAACGCCCCTTCCACATCCTCTCCACCCCATCCCTCTGGGTCATCCCAGCGCACCAGCTTTGAGTGCCCTGTTTCATGCATCGAACTTGGACTGGCGATCTGTTTCACATATGGTAATATAGATGTTTCAGTGCTACTCTGTCAAATCATCCCACCCTCGCCTTCTCCCACAGAGTCCAAAAGTCTGTTCTTTACATCTGTCTCTTTTGCTTTCTCGCATATAGGGTCATCATTACCATCTTTCTAAATTCCATATATATGCATTAATATACTGTATTGGTGTTTTTCTTTCTGACTTACTTCATTCTGTATAATAGGCTCCAGTTTCATCCACCTCATTAGAACTGATTCAAATGTATTCTTTTTAATAACTGAGTAATATTCCATGGTGTATATGTACCACAGCTTCCTTATCCATTCGTCTGCCGATGGACATCTAGGCTGCTTCCAGGTCCTGGCTATTGTAAACAGTGCTGCGATGAACATTGCGGTGCACGTGTCTCTTTCAGATCTGGTTTCCTCGGTGTGTATGCCTAGCAGTGGGATTGCTGGGTTGTACGGCTGTTCTACTTCCAGTTTTGTAAGGAATCTCCACACTGTTCTCGCCTGGAGAATTCTGTAGGCAGAGGAGCCTGGAGGGCTACAGTCCACATGGTCGCAAAGCGCTGGACACGACTGAGCAACTAACACTTTCACTTTCAGCTAAAAAACATTCACTGAGGAATCCTGTGAGTCCTACACGGAAGGCAGGCGAGACCTCCCCAGACCCTGGCTGCCTTCTTCGCTGCTGAGGGCGCTTCGCCTCCTGCACACGTGTCAGGAGGCAGAGCCGAATGAAGAGGGCGGGAGAGGCTGGCAGTTTTGCTGAGAGCCGAGACTCCAAGATCAAGGGGGCACTCTGAGGCCTGGTGGGGATGCTCGGGACGTTTGTGCTCAGCACGAGCAGCCACTGAAGGGTCTGAACCCGAGGGACGAAAGCAGTGCTCCTGACGGGCCGATGGTGGCGACGGGAAGGGCTCACTGGGACAGGCCAGGGCCGTGAGGACTGGGCGGGGGCGTCCTAGGTGGTCTAGGACTGAAAGTGACGGCTGTCACTGTTCGGCCTGTAAGAGATGGAAGCGTGAGATGCCACGGGCACCGCAGAGGACCTGCCGGCTGACCACAGACACCGCTTGTCAGCCTCCTGCCATGGGCCACTCTGCCAGGTCACGTCACCTGCGTTAATTATCTCACCAAACCCTCACAACGCTACTTAATATGCTCCGACGTCTGTGTTTTATGGACGAGAAAGCATTGCGCTGATCTTTGGTGTCTAGTCTGTATAAGCTCATGATGTTTGCAGACAGGAGAGGGTGGGAGAGACGGGCGGATGGAGCGATGAACACGGCAGACGGACACAGGTCTTCTGGACAGTCATCCCTCTGTGCAGAGGAGCCAGGAGCCAAACTAAGGTTTGCTGGACCCACGCCCCCCGCCCATCTCACACTGGTGAATAGGAGAGGAAAAGGTGATGAAGGGGATGCCGAGTCTGACATGTGTGCATGGAAAAATAGTTCTAAGTATGTAATAAATATATAAAAGTGAATACAGATACATGGGTTGGCCAAAAGGTTCCTTAAGGTTTTTCTGTGATATTATGATGTTACCTTTTGGCCAACTGTGTGTGTGTGTGTGTGTGTGTGTGTGTGTGAGTGACAACCCAGAGGGTGAAGCTGTGGGTGTAGGTGTCAGGGAAGCAGGATAAAGGATGACTGCTTTCTTTTTAAATAGCTTTAAGATGGTCATAACACAACGTCAATGCAAAAGTGTATCTTTAAAAAACAAAACCCTCAGGCTGCCACAGCAGGCAGAATGGGGCACTTAGGGAGCCGTCCGCAAGAAGGTGGACGGTTCGCGAAGCCCTCCCTTCTGGACCTGGAAGCCGGGTGAGGTGCCGGCCGCGGGCGCCCCTGGGGCGGGACCCCGCGGAGGCGCCCCCGGCCCTCGCTGCCCCAGCGCCCCGCCGCAGGCTCCTGAGGACCGACGGACGGCAGCGCGGACGCTCAGACCAGGCCCATCAGCCACGGTCCCCGACACGGCCTCGGCTCCACTGCGGACTGAGGAAGACAAGGGCCACAGGGCCTGTTTCCTCTCCAGGGTTCACTGCGGACAGGAGCATGCGGGGCCCCTGCTCCTGCGCCAGCCTCCCAGCGCTCCCTCTGCTCCAGGCGGCGCAGGTCCCCGCGGCCGCTGGGGTCCGCCTGCCAGTGCGCTCTGCTCTCCAGCGGGAGCTGCACAGACCGTACCCCCGGAATCCCCAGTCCAGCCGCATCCCGGAATCAGCCCCGCACTGAACAGTATGATATGAAAGGGAAGCCAAGGCCCCGAGATCATTTCCTCCCCCACCGCCACGAAGTGACTGGGCTCCCCGGGAGGGCAGAGGAGGTCCAGAGAGCGCTCCGGAGTTACCCAGGTGGGTTCAAGGACTCAGATCTGGACGAGATAAAGAAACCTGCGGCTCCCCCTCCCTCCTGGGGGGTGGGGGGCTGATTAGGGAGTGGGAGCAGGGAGACCCTCTCCATTCAAGCCCACAGTTTGTTTGCAAAGATAAAAGGTTTGGAAGTGCATGCTGGTGACAGTTGTACAATCTTGTGTATACACTAAGTCCACTCTGCCCTACAAGTAAACATGGCTAAAATCGTAACTTTTAAGTTACATACACTTTGCTGTTGTTGTTGAGTGGCTAAGTCATGTCTGACTCTCTGCGACCCCATGGACTGTAGCATGCCAGGCTCACCAAAATAAAATTTAAGTTACGCATCAACCTGGAGTGAGATTTATGAAGTTATAAATAAGGTACACAGACATGGAGTCTTGCTTATGTAGATTTACGGCTTTTTTTTGTTCCCAGTGGACCTGGCTGCAAAACCAAGGAAGTATTTACTTCCATTTCATTAGGTTCTACATAAAGTCCATGCCAGATTAGAGGGGAGATGCGGGGAAAATTGAGTTTTCAGAGCCAAGGACTCACACGATCTCAGAGGATTAGAAATGGGCTCCTCCGACCTTCACATCTCTGTGCAGAGTCAGCAGCAGCAGCAGTGATGGAAACCAGGGCCTCACCCCCCGATCCTGGCTCTCCACGCAACCCCCGGGGACCATCTGTCACCTCTTTACATGCAAAACAGGGTTATCCTGCTTACACATCACGTGGACCACAGGCTTGTTGAGGGGAGAAAATACATACTTAGGTATCACCTTCCATTTTGTTTAAACAATAATTTCCTTTCACTCTCAAGTCTTAAGTCCATATCATTTCAAATTCAGTTCATAGTGACATAAAATGGAACATGTGCATAAAAATCCCGTTGTCCAAAATTAATGGGGTAAAAGCCATTATGTAACAAACCTGCAATTCAAAAAAGGATCCTACTAAATTTAATAGTTTGACTTCATTTAGAGCGGAAGACAGGCAGCCAAGCTTCTGCGAGCTCCTTTTTTAAATACATAAATGGCTGCCATCATGTGAGATGGTTTTAATTAAATCTTGCTTAGCTGGAAGGGATTAATGAAAGGTAACGTCACATCAGAACACAGTGAAAGGAAAACCTCTAAGGCGAGCAAACTGCTTTCAGCTTTGCGGGGAAAGTAACGAAAAACTGAGCATATATTCTATTCGCATGTTAAAAGAAAATTATTGGTTTCAGGTTTGTAACAATTGCAAACGGTCTTCTTGTGTGATGCATGTTAAAGTTGTAGGAAAACAAGCCAACTCAATGTGCTTTATCACACAGTGTGATATGCCATTCTGCAGCCAGCATGCTGATTCTGCCCTAAGCCTTTGTGCACATTCTCCTGAGTAAACCCTGTCAAAACCCCCAATATTCAATATTTCCTCCTTTCCCCAGAGGAATCGCCTTTAACCTCCTCCTCAACTTTCTATCACCAAGTCCCACAGATGCTTCCTCCTTTGTGTCAGTCCCTGCTTGGAGCTGAGATGTATTTCACCAGGTGTGAAGGGCAGAGACCAGAGGTGGTCCTCGTGTTCCTGGCCAGAGAATCTAGGCCAACGGTGTGGGCACGTTGAAGCCAAGAGGAGAGCCCTGGGGTGAAACAGAGCAGAGAAGACCAAGAGGGAGAGGCAGACAGACAGACAGAGAAGCAGGTCTGTGTCAGCCTGGCATTCAGCTTCCATATTACCCATGTCTATGATCCATCAACGGAGGTCATTCTGCTGCTTTTCACTTTGCACCCAAGTCCTGCATTTCGGACTCTTCTGCTGACTATGAGGACTACTCCATTTCTTCTACGAGATTCTTGCCCACAGTACTTTGGTCACCTGATGTGAAGAGCCAACTCACTGGAAAGTCTCTGATGCTGGGGAAAACTGAGGGCGGGAGGAGAAGGGGTGGACAGAGGACGAGACGGCCGGATGGCATCGTCGATTCAATGGACATGAGTGTGAGCGAGCTCCAGGAGACAGTGAAGGACAGAGACGGTCGTGCTGCCGCCCACAAGGTGGCAGAGAGTCAGATAAGACTTAGCGACTCAACAACAACAAATGACCCATCAAACACCCTTCACGTTTTTCATTCTCTTGCGACTTGGCCTGGTGGTTGGGTGGCTAAGACCGTGCTGCCAGTCAGGGGCCCTGGGTTCCACCCCAGTCAGAGAAGTGGGACCCACGCACCACAGCGGGGAGGGTCCACCTGTGGGGAAGGCCTGGCGCAGCCAAATAAGCAAATATTTTAAAAAATAATGACAAATACTCGAAAATGTTCATTCCCTTCATATGCAGCTGCCCTTCACACGTATGATCTAACTGAACACACCTGAACACGGAAGCTCCTGAGCACATACTTTTTACTGCTAATGCCCACTGGAACCTAGCTTTCTGCACGAGCAGCTGAAAGAGTCCTAAATGACAAAAAAGACCAGAAGGCGGTGGAAATGCGTGGAGCAGACCAGGGGGCCTGCCTGCTGCAATGACACCGCGAGGCTGTAAGAGGCAAAGTGCGTGCCACTTGCTTAAGGTCACCCCTGGTCTTTCCAAGAAAGGCAGGAAAAGCTGCTGCAGGTGCAGGGTTCCCGAAGGATGTAAGACGGTAAAAACACTCAGGAATCAGGCTTCATTTCTCAGTGCAGATGAAGAAGGGACGCCTGCAGTGCAGACGAAACCTCCGGCTCACGACTGCATTCCATCTGACCTGGAGCACTCAGCAGGGATAAGCCTGTCTCTGGCTGCAGTGGGACTGAGTGTCAGGAAGTGTAACCCATGAATCTCGGCTTTTCTCTGTCTCTTTGGCCAAATACGTGTTTTTCTCAGTGTGTCTGTGCAAGGTTTATTCAGTCTTTTAATAACTTACAAACTTATAATGACTTCACTCTTGCTCATTCCGTTCCTCAGCAAACATTTGTAAAGCACCTACTGTCCACCCCTGCTCCCCAGGATGGACCAGACACGCAGAGTTTGCCTTGCAGGAGCACCGAGGCCAGTTAAAAAGAAGGGCATGCAGAGGAAGAGGTGCCTCTCTCGCTTTCTCTGTCCCCACCGCTTCCTCCCTTCATCTCCCGCTTTTGTCTCCTTCAGTTATAATGCAAAGACCAGGGTAGGTTTTATGTTATTGAACAGCTTTTACCTTTGTCTTTATTTATTTATTTTTGATGTAGACCATTTTCAAAGCCAATGCAGATGCCAGAGACTCGGGTTTGACCACTAGGTCGGGAAGATCCCCTGGAGAAGGAAATGGCAATCCACTCCAGTGTTCTTGCCTGGAGAATCCCATGGACAGAGGAGCCTGGAGGGCTATACTCCATGGGGTCACAAAGAGTCAGAAACGACTTAGCAGCTAAACTACAACAATATACATACATACACTCATATACAAAATACACACACACACACACACACACACACACACATATACACACACACACACACACAAAAACCAAGGCAGTATCTAGAAAGTTAATAATTCAATAAATAAAAATGATACTCTGATTGGGTATGTGTGCTTAAGGACAGAGCAACACCCTGGTTCTCAAATGGAACCCAGTTGCTAAGAGAAGATAAGTCTGCAGCATCCAGGTAAAGCTTTCTACAAAAATCAACTTCAGATTTCACCTAACGGGGATGAACAGGGACAGGCTGGCAGCTCTGTGGGGCGGCACATGCCCGTCGGGAAACTCCCTGCCTCCCCAGTGAACAGTGAGCTCAGCTTTAGGCCCAAAGCAGCAGCGAGCAATAGACAAGCATGTGTGAGCAATAACAAGCATGTGAATTAGGGTTCCGCACACACTTCCATGGGGAAAACTAAAGGCCCGCAAAGATTATGGGTGCCTGTCGGCAAAAAAAGTTATTTCAAACCTAAATTGCTGATGTGAAATGGAAAGGGTGCAATTCAAAAGCATCAGGGCCATTTGCAGAGACTCATCTTGACACAGCTATTAGCGAGTTTAATAAAGTCAGAATTCTTAAAGGGTTCAGTAGAGAAGGCTAATCTGGAGTCCGAAGGTAAAAATTATTGGCTTTTTTTACATGCCCTGCTTTATATATTAGCTAGAATTTGCAATGAAAATCATAACAATGACTCTATTTGCTTGATGCTTGTTGATGATATAACACATGTTCCTACACAAATATTAAGCCACCCGGAAAACAAACAGTTGTCTTCCTCAAGGGACCAAGAGTTCAGGGAAGTCACCTTTATGTTCACCTCCATGAAGATTATTCCTAATTTAAAAGGCAGTAAACATCACTGGGTATCTGAGAGTAACAGCCCTGGGGAGAGCTCAGAAAGACTCCACTGCGGCGGTGCCCATGGAAGCTTCTTCTGAGGGAGGGGGGACGTGAGCAATGAAGTTAGACTCTCCCCGGCCTCAGCTTCCCTCCTTCAATCCCAGGCTACAGACTAATCCCCAAGTCACAGTCCTGCTATCCTCGCAGCCTCACCAAGAGTCAACATCGTCAGCACACATTTGTTCAGTAAACAAGCCACTTGGTTACGAGCCGAAGGTCGGGGTAGAGCCAAGAACCGTGTCTATCTTTCTGGAGTTCATAAATTTCATAATCTATATCCGTTGACTTTCAAAATAAAGTTGCATGTTTGTTCATGTGGCCACTCCTTCCACAAATACCTGTGAAGTTCCGAGGAAAAAGCCAGGAAGGCGGGCAGGCATGGAAGGACTTGGGGTTTAATAAAGCACAGTTCTTTACAGGCCTCTGTCTGCAAGGGATGCCAGAAGCCACCTGAGAAGAGACGGTGAGAATCCTGAATGCAGTTTCAAGAAAGATGATGTGCTGGAGTGTCGGGAAGAGGAATCAGCAGAAGACCAGAGACAAGCCCCGGAAAGGAAGCCAGCAGAGCCTGGAGTCCTGAAATCTGTACGGTGGGAGCATCTCAAAAAGGAAGCTTTCAACAGCATGACAGCTGGATCGTAAAGAAGGCTGAGCACCAAGAGCTGACGCTTTCACACCGTGGTGCTGGAGAGGACTCCTGAGAGTCCCTTAGAGGCCAAGGAGACCAAACCAGTCCATCCTGAAGGAGATCAGCCCTGAATGTTCATTGGAAGGACTGACGCTTTCACACCGTGGTGCTGGAGGAGACTCCTGAGAGCCCCTCGGGCTGCAAGGAGACCAAACCAGTCCATCCTGAAGGAGATCAGCCCTGAATGTTCATTGGAAGGACTGACGCTTTCAAACCGTGGTGCTGGAGAGGACTCCTGAGAGTCCCTCGGGCTGCAAGGAGAACAAACCAGTCCATCCTAAAGGAGATCAGCCCTGAATGTTCATTGGAAGGACTGATGCTTTCAAACCGTGGTGCTGGAGAGGACTCCTGAGAGTCCCTTAGAGGGCAAGGAGACCAAACCAGTCCATCCTCAAGGAGATCAGCCCTGAATGTTCATTGGAAGGACTGATGCTTTCAAACCGTGGTGCTGGAGAAGACTCCTGAGAGTCCCTCGGGCTGCAAGGAGACCAACCCTGAATGTTCATTGGAAGGACTGACGCTTTCACACCGTGGTGCTGGAGGAGACTCCTGAGAGTCCCTCGGGCTGCAAGGAGACCAAACCAGTCCATCCTGAAGGAGATCAGCCCTGAATATTCATTGGAAGGACTGATGCTTTCAAACCGTGGTGCTGGAGAAGACTCCTGAGAGCCCCTCGGGCTGCAAGGAGATCAAACCAGTCCATCCTAAAGGAGATCAACCCTGAATATTCATTGGAAGTGCTGATGCTTTCAAACCGTGGTGCTGGAGGAGACTCCTGAGAGTCCCTCGGGCTGCAAGGAGATCAAACCAGTCCATCCTAAAGGAGATCAGTCCTGGGTATTCGTTGGAAGGACTGATGCTGAAGCGCCAATATTTTGACCACCTGATGCGAAGAGCTGACTCATTTGAAAAGACCCTGATGCTGGGAAAGACTGAAGGCAGGAGGAGAAGGGGGCGACAGAGGATGAGATGGTTGGATGGCATCACCGACTTGATGGACATGGGTTTTCCAGGGAAGCCTGGCTGCTGCCATCCACAGGGTCGCAAAGAGCCAGACACAACAGAGCACAGTGCAGCGTGCTGTGGATCAACTAGTCTGCAATGAATTCTGTTTTTAAAAATTAAACTTAGAAAAAAAAATAGAGGAATTAGCAGGAGAGTAGGCCGTAAGGAAACAGAGGCAGTGGACAGACGCTTTCAGTTTAGTTAAATTCTGGTCAACAATTTGCTGAGCAGCAGCTACATCCCATGTGGGGAGTGGACCCTGGTGATGGGAAAGATCAATGAGACTCAGGTCTCTTCAAGAGCTTCTAGCCTGGTTTGGAAAACAGTCATAAACAGGTAACTTCAAGATCAGGAAGTAGATGAAGTCAAGTCTTCCCAGTGTGGTCTGTGAGTACCTACAGAAGGGCTCTGATACAAGGTCAAGTTCAGGGAAGTCTGGCAGTAGAAATCATGAAAAGAGACAAAAGGCCAAGGGACTGTCCCCCACTAAGTGAGCGGCAGAGTCGACAGTTAAATCCACATGAAATGATAAAAACAGGCTGGGGCTGCTTCACGTAAACCATGGAGGCAGGTCAGTGGTCAGAGGAAAACTCAAGTCTTGATGGAAAGGAATGCGATTCGTATCAACCAAGAAAATAACTACTTTGGGTCATGGTTCACAGAAAGAAATTACGAAGTTGTTCCAAATCCCTCAGTAAACACTCTAATTTCAGAATCCAGTGTTTTTTCTAAAATTTGATTTAGGCATGACATGTAATGACAAAGCTCCTGTGGGCAAAGTTAGGGAAAAAGTGTTTCATATTTAATGTCTGGTTTGGCTTTGATTTCAATCAATGTTGGAAATGGCATAAGAACTGCCTCCGAATGAAAAGAGGATATTAAAGTTTAGTTAGAAATGCAGGCCATAACAAAGGCAAACACAGCATGCTACTTCTGAAATTAGAAGGTGCCCACAACGCAGCGGCAGTTTTGAATTCTTAGAGGTAAACACATGTAGAAAGCTTCCCTAAATAAAACACTTTCATTTTCTCGAGATTACATGGAGCTTATGTGACAAAGTCAGTCCACATTAATATGTAAATTCCTACCCAAGTATTTCCCTTGGTTTATCTTGGACAACAATTCACAAGAAGCCATAATTCATTAATTACCTCTCTTTTATCAAGTATGTTGGGAACGAATAAAGCATCAGAGATATGGAACATGAAATAATTACTAAGCAAAGAGGCCAGAAGTGTCCAAAAAGGAAATGTGAAGGTGCCCAAGGGATTCCTAAGTCCCTGGGTAACTGGAGGGAGAGCTCAAGGGAAGGACTTGCCACAAAGGAACCAGGAAAGTTTTCATATAAATATGGACGTTGGGCAGAGAAAGAGCAAGAAAATTAAAAAAAAAAAAAAAGTCAACCTTAAAAAATGAGTATTACATTTCTAAATTGGATGCCAGAAAATATAAGGCAAAATAAGTTTTAAAACACAGTAAGTTGTTATCCAGAGTTAATCGTGATGCAGAGCTACTTGTAGATTTTAAAAGCTGTACATGTGTCTGCAGGCAGAAGAGTCTACAAAGACAGAGAAAATTGGTAAAAGGATGGTGCTTGGGGAGAACTTATATCACTTTCCCCCCTTCTGTTCATCTACATTTTTTCTAATTCTTCAACCGTGAACTAAATTTATAAAAATATGACTTTAAAGGTCCACTCAGGACCTCGTCGCTGGGTACCTGTCATGGGCCAGACGCGGGCCCGCGCAGCGTGATGAGCCTGGGACACGTGAGCGCATCGTGCAGGCAGCACGCGGGCAGCGACGGTGACGGCTTGTGCACACGCGGCCCCAGAATGGGCCCAGAGCCTGCCGGCTCCTTCCTGGGGCGGGCAGCCAGACCTTGGTGTGCTCTCCCCCAGCCCGCCTGAAGCCCGCCCCCGCCAGCACCGAGAAGAGAGCCCACTCCCAAACCATGACCGGATGCGGCCTGCACCCACGGGCCGTGAGGCGGGCCGCCGCCTCCAGGGGCAGGGCCTTTAACCTCCTGACGGAAAGCTGCACCCACACCTTCTTCTCAGGCCCCCGAGCCCCCGGAAACTAACAGATCCTGGGGCCGCCTTCTCCCAGACTCCAGCCCTGAGGCTGTGGCCCATTCCGCCCCTTCCAACGCCTCTTTCCTAAAGAACCATGAGGACCTGTGCTCGGAGGCTGGGATACCCACCCAAGCGACATCACTGCTGCTCCTCAGCCTGAGATGGGGATGCGATGGGAGCTGCAGGAACTGGGGGCCTGAGTCACCACGGAAGCCAGGGGGACGGTGACCCCTCGACCAGCACACCCTCAGCGCTCCAGGCGGCCCACTGTTCTGCTCGGGTCTGCAGGTCAAAACTGACTTTGTGAAAATGATCACTCACAATTGCCAGTGACCCATTAAAAAAGTGAACACCTGTATACATGTGTACATACACAGGTATATGTACATGTGCATGAATATACGTGCAGTTTTCCCGTCACACCCTACGCTTACTATTTTCTAGGCTGTACCAACAGTCTGTCTGTGAACTGCTTTTAGTAAGAGATTTTTCTTCTTAAAGATGACATTTTATTCCCCTAATTAAGCTATGAAACACAGAATGCAAAAACTAGAAGTGGTAGGCAAAGGTGTTCGTGTTTTCGTAAACTGATTCTAAGAAAGCTGCCATCGTTGGTAATGAAGACCTACTTCTTGGCTTAGAAGTTTCCTTAAAAGGACATGAAAACTGTTTAAAGGCTTTATGAAAGTTAAGAAACAGTTGATGAGTGTCTTATTTGGAGAAAGGGACAAACTCTAGATCATGAAGACGTTTGTAGATGCTGCAGTTAAGGCTGGAAGAAATAAGACACTCTGTGTCGCTGTGTAACGATATTCCAGTATCAGGCAAATGGAACTGCTCCGCCGAGATGACCCATCCCTGGAGGTGGACGCTGGCGGCCCGGGCCTTCCTGTGCCCTCAGCAGGCGGCAGCACGCGGCTTCAGGGGACACTGGCTGCTGCTCTCCAGCCTCCCATGTCCCCTGCGCCCTTTCAGAGAGAAGCTGCTTCACAAGAAAGCCAGCCAGCCTTGGCCGCAGAGGCGTGTCTCAGAAACTGCAAGGACCACTCAGCCTCCACCTGCACAAGGCATCGGCCAGCCTCCCTGAGTCCAGAGCGGGGTAACCTCAACAGGAGTCACCCATGGTCCACAGGCAGGGGCTCATTTCAAAAGTGATGAAATGAGAGTTGAAAAATACTGAGAACTGTTCATGAATGGCTGAAACACCTCGGTGACCCACAAAACACCCTCTGTCATCTGGGAACCCTTATCACATGCCCGCTCTCTCCAGAAGACTATTTTTTTTTCAGTTGAAGTGTAGTTGATTTACAATGTTGTGCCAATCTCTGCTGGCCAGCAAAGTGACTCAGTTTCACACATGTATGCGTTTTTTAAAATAGTCTTTTCCATTACGGTTTGTTGCAAATTAGATATAGTTCCCTGTGCTGTACGGTAGGACCTGTTGTTTATCTGTCCTGTATTTAATAGCTTGTATCTGTTAATCCCAAACTCCCAGCTCTTCCCATCCCACCTCTCCGCCTTGGCAAACACAGGTCTGTTCTCTACATCTGAGTCTGTTTTTGTAGATAAGTTCATTTGTGCGATATTTTAGCTTCCACTTATAAGTGACATACTTGTCTTTCTCTGACTTGCTAGGACAATCTCTAGTTGCATCCATCTTGCTACAAATGGCATCCTTTGTTTTTTATAGGTGAGTGGTATCCCATCATGTTTATGTACCACATCTTCATCCATTCACCTGTCAGTGGACACTGAGGCTGTGACCAGCGCTGCTGTGAACCCAGGGGTGCGGGCATCTTTCTGAATGAGCATCTCTGGATACTTTCCCAGGAGCGGAATTGCTGGGTCACATGTCATTCCGTTTTTAGTATTCTACAGTGGCTGCACCAACTTACATTCCCCCCAACAGTGGAGGAGGCGTCCCTTTTCTCCACACTCTCTCCAGGATTTATTGTTCATAGATTCTTTTTGATGGTGGCCAGTCTGACTAATATGAGGTGACTCCTCATTGTAGTTTTGGTTTGAATTTCTCTAACAGTTAGCAATGTGGAGCATTATGTGCCTACTAGTCATCTGTGTGTCTTCTTTAGAGAAATGTCTAGTATGGCCTTTTGCCCATTTTTCAATTGGGTTGTTTGTTCTTTGGTTCCTGAATTGTAGGAGCTGTTTGTATTGATACATATTAGAGATTAAGCAGGTGTCAATTCTTAACTCTCCGGCTGCCAATTAATTCACGAGCTCCCACAATGCCCACAAAATGCTTCTACATCAAGCAAACAGGTTCTCGGGTCAATGTGCTTTAGCATCTACTATCTTCCCTGGTGGCTCAGTGGTAAAGAATCCGCCTGCTAATGCGGGAGATGCAGGTTCTATCCCTGGGTCAGCAAGTCCCCCTGGAGAAGGACATGGCAACGCACTGCAGTATTCTTGCCTGGAGAATAACATGGACAGAGGAGCCTGGTGGGCTGCCGTCCACGGGGCAGCAAAGAGCCGGACACGACTGAGCAGAAGCACACGCCTAAACGAAGCGCGGGCGCTCAGGGCGCCGGGTCAGCCTCCCGCGCGTCTCCCCGGACAGGCTCACACCACTTCTGCCACTCGCTGGCTGCCTGGCACGCGAGCTTTCTGAGTCTCAATCACTGCATCACGAGATGAGAATGAGGAACAGTTGGGGCGATTGCTATACTGGAACATGAGGCCACTCTCCACTCTGGATATCAGAGAATGAAGGCTCTCTGAATGTGTCCATCACAGCCCACGATGCACGGGTATCTCCCTGTTGGAATGTGTCACTGTTACCAGGTGGCCGTCAGCTTATACTTTCACGTGCAGGATAACTCATGCCTGCAGAGATTGGTCAAAACCACTCCGGAGGAAATCTGGTTGGAAAAATATTTTTTATATAGAGATGAGATGTTGAGCTTTTTACTTCATGTCCTCCAAAAGTATTTGGATGTGCTTTTCTAAAGGACAGGCACGTTGAGACAATCTCAGGGAAGACCATATATCCGTGTTTCTATTTCATAAACCTGTTACTGGGATGAACCCCAGGGAGGGGCTGAGACACTTGAAGCCTTTAGTCTCCCCAAACTGACCACTGCAAGAAAAGCTCCAATCCAGTGAGCAGGATAGAAACCCGCTGCATGAATGATTCATCCGTGGAGACTGCGGATGGATTACTCACAGCCGCAGAGGTGACCCCTCCTGCACGGGGCCCTGGCATACTGACCACCGCTGCCCGGCAGGCTGTGTGCACACACTCGGCTGGACCGCAAGGAAGCAAGGCAGGGATGAAGCAGAGAGCGGTCCTCACACACCCAGAGGAAAAAACAGCAATGGCCCAAATACCAATCTGCTTAAAATCACCCCCAGGAGCATCAGATCAATAGGTACCATAAAACTGAACAGAAACACCCCCAGCCTACCACCACACCTCCCTCCAGGCCTCTTAATGTCCCTGAGGAAGAACTGGACACAGAGATAGCCTCAGGACCAAATGAAACACGGTCAAACCCCATTCACCCAGCACCACCAGAAGACAAGGTGTTCCACCAGAGGAATTTTCCAGAAAACAGAAACTTCCTGCAACTACCAAAACTTATCACTTGGAACCACCACCATTTCTAATGAGCGCTGTAGCCCCCACCGCCGGTGCCGCACATCCCCGGCCCCGTGCGTGTGGCTGCCGTGCGTCCACAAGCGTGCACCTGCTGACACAGAGGGCTCAGTGCCCAGGGCAGCCGTGAGCACTGGCGTCTGACGGGGCCCTGGAAGCAATCCTGCAGACGCTTGGGGCCGTCCCTTCTCAAACAGGAGGCACAGGACACAGACAGTCATCCGGTGAGGGCCCACATACCACTTAGGTCCCAGGTCCCAGTGAGCACTGCAGCGTCCCCTGGAGAGCTGTCCACCCCCGAGAGTGGGACGCCTCGCAGACAAGGAAACAGGTTCAGATCCCAATTCCACTACCTTGTGGCTGGGCAGACTTCAGTCTTGCCTCTCAGAGCCTCTGCTTCCCCATCTGTGAAATGAGGACACGGGAACCCGCGCTGCGTGCCTGGCACGTACATAGCAGGCTTTTCACAAAGGTTTCTTCCCTCCTCCTCCCCTTGCCTTCTCTAATCTGATACAAACTGGGGAAGTCAGTAACCAAACCTATAAGAAAAATTATAGTAAATTTTCAGAAGATTCTGAAAGGGTCCTTAATAAGAACCCCAGTAGCAGCATCAGAATGTCCTACTAGGGGTTTTCAGGGTGGC
Source organism: Muntiacus reevesi (assembly GCF_963930625.1). Classification (NCBI taxonomy): domain Eukaryota; kingdom Metazoa; phylum Chordata; class Mammalia; order Artiodactyla; family Cervidae; genus Muntiacus; species Muntiacus reevesi. The sequence continues at coordinate 626,654 of NC_089266.1, forward strand.
TTTTTCTAGTTGTTCATTGTTCAGTTGCTGAGTCCCGTCCAACTCTGTGACCCCACAGACTGCAGCACGCCAGGCGTCCCTGTCCTTCACTATCTCCCGGAGCTTGCTCAAACTCATGCCTATTGAGCCAGTGATGCCATCCAACCATCTCATTCTCTGTCACCCACTTCTCCTCCTATCTTCAATCTTTCCCAGCATCAAGGTCTTTTTCCAGTGAGTCAGCTCTTTGCAACAGGTAGCCCAAGTGATGGAGTTTCAGCATCAGTCCTTCCAATGAATATTCAGGGTTGATTTCCTTTAGGATTGACTGGTTTGATCTCCTTGCTGTCCAAGGCTGTTTCTAGTACTCTGCTTAATTCCAGAGTCCAGGTTCTGTTCCAGAAAGTTGTAGATTTCTTTGAATCTTAATGTCTCCAATGTAACCTGATTCCAGTGGCCTAAACAGAAGGCAGATTCATTCACACAAGGATCCTAACAGAAGAACAAACACCTCACTGTGTGATTCTGAGACAGGTTCTCTTTCATGGTTCAAAAATACCTCAAATTAAAGATACTGAAATCGGTACACCCCCACCGACCGAGCAGCTGGGGGTGGTCCTCTCGGGCCACCTGGGTGTGGAAATCACTACCCTCGCGACTTTATAAAGGTTGTCTTGCTTACGTTGGGCGGCTTCTTTAAACCAGCCTGGTGGATGCGAGGCGACAGACGTTCTCACATTCAGTAGGAATCCGTGAAATCACCAGGCCCCAGTCTTTGATTTTGTGAAGAGGAGACTGACGTCCAGAAAGGCCCAGGAGGTGACTCAGCTGGTCAGGGATGACGGCTCACCCGCTGAGCGCTCGAGGCGAGCCCAGTGCCTGGCCCGGGACCCACCTTACGGCATCACCAGCCCCCGGACATGGCATCCTTCTCTCCACCAGCTCGAGGGGGTTTCTCCAAGACCGAACGCGTCAGAAGCAAGGTCTGAGGCTCCCACGTGGGCGCGGTCACAAAGCCCCCACGAAGAAACCCGATTCTGCACCCCAAACGCATAGGTCCTAACCCAGTTGAGGACAAACACGGACATGGCTAAGAACTCTTCTCTTGGACAAATACCCAAAGCCCTGGTGAGATTGTAAGCCGTGGAGGGGATCCCAAGGTAACCTCCCAGCTTAAATTCCTGGTGAAACAGGAGCTGCTCCGCCAGCATCACCGCAGGCAGAAACCCTCCTTCATCGAGTCAGCCCGCCGCTGCCGGCCCCACTCCCCGCTGGCGCCCACGGCACCCCTGGGGTCACGCCCGGCCGCTGTCTCCCCGGACGGCGCCTCCTCCTCCGCACGCGGGTGGGCGCCCGGCCCTCTGCAGCGGAGCCCGCAGCGGGGGGGTGCGTTCCGCCCGGGCCAAGCGGCTCCTGTCTCGTCTCGGAGGCCAGGGCTGGAGGGGGGTCTCCTGGCCTTCGCTTCTCCTCTGACAGTGGCGGTGACCCCGACGGCCACCCCTGTCTCCCGAGACAGCAGAGGAGGCGGCTCCCCGCGGGCCAACAACCCGGGTCTCAGGCCGAGACGCCCCCCTTCCTCCGCTGCCCCGCGGCCCGGGTCTGGGACCCCAGCGCCTTCAGAGCCTCGGGCGGAGCAGCCGCTGGTGTCCGCGCTGGGCAGGACAGGAGGAAGCCCCGCGCGAACGGCGGCCGCAGGACGCGGGCGGGGGTGTGGGCTTCCCGGACGCCCCGGCAAGGCGGCACGCACCGGGGGCTCCGCATGCAGGCGCGCGTCCCCGGGACCTCGGGCCGGAATCCCACACCCGGGGCGGCAGGGCGGTGCCTTCCGGAGGCGGAGGGTGTGCTCACGGCCGCTCCCGCCCAGGGTCACCCGGCTGTCTCACGAGGACAGCGGCCCCGCACCCGCCTCGGGCCAGCGTGACCTCCTCTCCGACATCCGCCAAGCCCCTATTTCCAAACGAGGTCGCCCGGGGAGATCCCAAGTGGACGTGGATTTTGAGAGGACACTACCCAAACCCAGCAGAGGGGCAAAGAGAGCCGGGAGGGGACTGACGTGCAGGGCCGGGCTCTCCACCCCCCAACTCAGGACAAGGGAGCAGGGGGCAGCCGGGATGGAAGAGGCGTGCGCGCTCCCCACCCCCCAACTCAGAGGGCAGGGCAGCAGGGGGCGGGAGGCGCTCGGCTCCGCCCACCTCGGGCTCCGTGGGTCCAGCGGAGCGCAGGGCAGACCACAGTGAACCACAGGCCCCGCAGGCTCTTCCCGCACGGGCACGGATGCCGTCCGGTAAGCTTGTCGCAGCCAGACGGCTGTCACCGTGCCAAGCCCATGCTTTTCCGGAACCTAGGAGAGGAGGGCATCTCCAGGGGCGATCAGGCCCAGGCCCCGCAGGCGCCTGCATTCCGTGTCCCCCTGGCAGCTCTGAGTGCCCCGAGAACTCACTCCCCTCTGGGCACCAACAAACTCTCTCCCCGAAAACTCCGCACTCCTGGCAATGTCTGGTGTCTGTGTGGCAACGACAGGCACTTCATTTCTTCAAGCTCATTTGTGAAATGTGTGGGGAGCCGACTAAAATTAATGAACTTTTCCTGCCAAAGAGAACAAGGCTCCAAAATCGGCCTTGTGTTGCCAAATAGTGTGAATGAAGTCAGTTTGCAAAGAAAAAAAAAAAAAAAAAAAAAAGAACATCACAGAGGAGCAGCTGAATACAGGCGGTCCCTGACTCCTCTGTGCTGACATTCCTCCTCTGAGAACAGGCGGTCCTACCCACAGCCAGTCCAGAACTGCCCCAGGTGCTGGCCGCCTCCCTCTGCAGACTCCACTGCTGCTGGGAGCCCTCCCCACTCCCACTCCTCTGTTCCCAGCAGGGTCAGCCGGGGGGCGCAGGCACCACAGGGATGGAGGGGGCTTCCCCGCCCAGCTGATCTGTGCTTTGGGGCTTGGCCACCTCCCAAACCTTAGGCCTGACCAGACCCCACGACCTCCAAACGCAACTACTAAAATCCGTGCGTGCCTATAAGTCGCTTCAGTCGTGTCCGACTCTTTGCAACCCCACGGACTGCAGCCCGCCAGGCTCCTCTGTCTGTGGGATTCTCCAGGCAAGAATACTGGAGTAGGTTGCCATTCCCTCCTGCAGGGGATCTTCCCGGCCCAGGGATTGAACCCGCGTCTCATGTCTTCTGCACCGGCAGGCGGGTTCTTAACCACTAGTGCTACCTGGTTTCTTCAAAAAGAATGTTCAGTCCTCTGCCCCAGAGTCCATACAGTCACCACCAGGCACCCAGGGCCTCACACCTGAGGCTGACCCCCGAGACGCCTTCCCTAGGGGGCTGGAACACTGACGGAGGAGTCCCCGGGGCCTTAGCACATGCCGCGGCTGCTGCGTACAAGAGACTGTCCAGAGGGGTGAGGGGTCTGCGGATGGTCGGCCTGGCTTGTCTGGCACAGACCAACTTGCAGCTGAATAAAACTGTATAAACCAACTTCAGATTAATTCTGCTAAAACCACATCATGAAACTACAGCATGGGGCAGAACTGTTTTCAGAAAGAAACCAAAGTCTCTAAGTATTGGGCTCATACCCAACACTGATGAGTACTCACCCTAACTGGGGCTGATCAATAACTCAGAGATCATGTCCCACCATTTAAAAAAACAAAACAAACCCAATGCCACTGCTGTGGGCTCTAGGGGTAAAAACACTAAGGTATTCTGACTCCCATTGGCGCTAAAGGGGTCCTGCTGGAAACCTCAAAAACATGTGTTTACACCTGAGAGTGTTAGGGCAAAACTGAGATGAACATTAGGTCTGAGTAGAAAAAAGCCCAGACGTGTGGGAAGAAGTGTAACCGGGTCTCCTTCCCGGCACGGGCCCGCTTTCGAGTGGCCGTGGAGGGGGCCACTGGGCTCTCTCGAGGTCGCACACAGAAGGGGGGAGCAATGCAGAGCCGCGTGGAGGGTGGGGGGACCCAGTCTCCTCCTGGGGCCCCGCTGTGCTCGCTTCGGCAGCACCCCAACCCCCAACCCCGGAGCTCTTGCCCCGAGCCACAGGATCCGTCGGGGTTTCTAACTTGGTGCGTTTCCACCTCCATGACCTCCAGCAACAGGGAGTGAGGGGTCAAAGAACTTTTGGCCTGTCTCCAGGGCAGCGATGGGGAAGGTATCCTCGGCCACCCGGACGGGACGCTCGTCCCCCCCAGCGCCTCCCCGCACACAAAGCTGGCTGGACGTGGTGGGGACAGGACTCCACCTCCAGGTTCAGTGGGGTGTCAGGGGCCCCCTGCTCGGGGAGCCCAGCCATGTGTGTGGTTCAGTCATAGCAGAGACCAAGCCTGGGGCCCCCGTGGGAGTTTCAGGGACACTGCTTCAGCCAGGCCTGCCCAGGCCCTCCTGCAGGCCTCAAAGGCCCGGGAATGGGCGGGGGTGTGGACAGCTGCCGGGGAAACACTGAGGTTCCTGGAGGCAGGGGGGCGCTCAGACAGCAGGCGGCCCTCCTCACCCCGTGACCCCTCCTCAGCCCGTGACCTCCTCTCCTCACCCCATGACCTCCCCCCCATACCTCACCCCGTGACCTTCTCTCCTCACCCCGTGACCTCCCCCCCTCCTCACCCCGTGACCTCCCCCCCTCCTCACCCTCCTCCTCACCCCGTGACCTCCCCCCCTCCTCACCCCCCTCCTCACCCCGTGACCTCCCCTCCTCACCCCGTGACCTCCCCCCCTCCTCACCCCGTGACCTCCCCTCCTCACCCCGTGACCTCCTCCCTCCTCACCCCGTGACCTCCCCCCCTCCTCACCCCGTGACCTCCCCTCCTCACCCCGTGACCTCCCCCCTCCTCACCCCCCTCCTCACCCCGTGACCTCCCCTCCTCACCCCGTGACCTCCCCCCCTCCTCACCCCCCTCCTCACCCCGTGACCTCCCCTCCTCACCCCGTGACCTCCCCCCCTCCTCACCCCGTGACCTCCCCCCCTCCTCACCCCGTGACCTCCCCTCCTCACCCCGTGACCTCCCCCCTCCTCACCCCCCTCCTCACCCCGTGACCTCCCCCCCTCCTCACCCCGTGACCTCCCCTCCTCACCCCGTGACCTCCCCCCTCCTCACCCCGTGACCTCCCCCCTCCTCACCCCGTGACCTCCCCTCCTCACCCCGTGACCTCCTCTCCTCACCCCGTGACCTCCCCCCTCCTCACCCCGTGACCTCCCCCCCTCACCCCGTGACCTCCCCTCCTCACCCCGTGACCTCCCCCCCTCACCCCGTGACCCCCTCCTCACCCCGTGCCGTTCCCCCCTCCTCACCCCGTGACCCCCCCACACCCCCCTCCTCACCCCGTGACCTCCTCTCCTCACCCCGTGACCTCCCCTCCTCACCCCGTGACCTCCCATCCTCACCCCGTGACCCCCCCACACACCCCTCCTCACCCCGTGACCTCCCCTCCTCACCCCGTGACCTCCCCCCTCCTCACCCCGTGACCCCCCCACACCCCCCTCCTCACCCCGTGACCTCCTCTCCTCACCCCGTGACCTCCCCTCCTCACCCCGTGACCTCCCCCCCACACCTCACCCCGTGACCCCCCCACATCCCCCTCCTCACCCCGTGACCTCCCCCCCACACCTCACCCCGTGACCTCCCCTCCTCACCCCGTGACCTCCTCTCCTCACCCCGTGACCTCCCCTCCTCACCCCGTGACCTCCCCCTCCTCACCCCGTGACCTCCCCCCCACACCTCACCCCGTGACCCCCCCACATCCCCCTCCTCACCCCGTGACCCCTCACCACCCCCCGGGACCCTTGCAAGGACACAGCAGCCTCCCCAGAGGCGCCGAAACCAAAGGGCAGAGCTTGGAGACGGGCTGCGCCGGGTCTGGGAGGCGGGTGGACCCCACCAGGGGCTGGAGGCGCCGGAGCAGGAAGGCAGAGGCACTTCAGACAGGCCGCCCGCTGTGTGCGTCCAGCAAGTCAGAGCGGCCAGGCCCGAGGACGCAGGCCGCCTGGTGCCCCGGCCCCAGTGTGAGCCGTGTGGGGCCCGCGGCGGGGCCGTAAGCGGCTTTATGTTGAGGGAGGGGCGGTGAGGCGGGATGGTGGCCCCGCGGAGGGGCTGTGACTTCCTATAAACGGGGGGCGAGGCGGGAGGCCCTTGTCAGCTCTGCTTCCCAGCGACGTCCTCGCATCCCGCGTCCCGGACAGTGAGGCTCAGGCAGAAACGGACAGGTATTTGCCGGGAGCCCCATCACGGCCCTCCTGTGTCCTGGCCCGCGTGAGAGCCCGCCCTTGGCGGGGCTGAGGGGTCCGGGTGGGGTCGGGGAACGTGCCCAGGGACGGGGGTGTGTCCACGGGGGGCTGTGCCCCGGGGGTGCGGGCTGGCCATCCCTCCAGGCCCCCCGCGCCCTCCCCATCGGCAGCACCACCAGGCCCCAGCCGGAGCAGAAAGGCGAACAGGAACATAACCTGAGCACCACTCCCGCGGAATACCTGCTCCAGTCGCTAACGCTGCCAGAACATGACAAGCAAAAGCATCTTTCTTCTGTGGACATATTCTAATTAGAAAAAAGGGCATTGTGTTATTCTAGGAAAAAACAGAAATTTAAATATATATGATCTGCATGTTAACACACAAGCCCAAATGAACAAAAGCATCTTTTACTGATATTGTTCCAAGTGGGGGGGTGGGGGGAAGTATTTCTAATTCTGTGCTTTAAAATTTTTGTAAATTAAAGCTTGCTCCCTGATCTTAACTTCTATCGTGTTCTGCCATTAGACTCTCTGCTGAGAGAGCAAATCTGGGAGAAGCCAACATGCAGAACTGAAGTTCTGAGATGTAATATGTGGCTTCACCAGGGAGGCATGTGCCCCTTCTGTTTCCTTCTAAAGATGAATACCTGCGGCTTTTCTCTAAATTTCATCATTTTGAATCAATGCAGCACTTGGTTAGTGGAGTGAGGAATCCGAGACAGAAGGACACAGACGGAGACACAGATTCACTGTGTGGCTTCTTCCGAGTCAGCTGGGCACCTCCTCCCCGCCCCTCTTGTCACCAGACACGCTCTCTTTCCAAGGTGAGAGGAGAGCCATCCAGTGGGTCACGTTCCGCTTTGCTTTCAGCAAGGCTCCGAGGTCTCCCTCGGCAGCGAACCTCCACGTCACAGCTCCAGACAGTACCGTCGTCTTCAGAAGTTCAAGTGAAAAAGATCAAAGTGTGCTGCTCGTGGCGTGAGCTGGTGGTTGTCACAAACGCCGCACGCAGCACAGCACGCAGGCCCAGGCCCCGAGGCCCCCGCCGCTGGGGGCAGCGGGCGTCCCGCCCCACCGCCCCGCCAGAGCTTCCGGGGATCGTGTGGCTGAGGGCCATCTCAGTGACGGCGAGGGCACCGGAGGAAATGCCCTGACGGGGGCTTCTCCCAACGCCAAGCTCCCCGTCCCCTTGGCGCCCACCCATCCCGGGCCTTCTCGCAGACACAGCGCCCTTGCGTCCAGCCCCCGTGGGACCCAGGGCCTCCCCCAGGCCCACGGGCAGGACCCAGCACTCATGCGGCAGACTGGGCAGTGGGCATCTGAGCCTTTTTGTTTTTTTTTTAGGCAGGAAATCATCTGGTTTTATTTAGAGGCTGCTGGTCACATGATGGAAAGACAAGTATGGCACAAAATTACAGAGGTTTAGCTCACCACACAATACAAATCATTAGGTCTTTACAATTCATTAGAGTTTTTGAATTTAACTCCCATTTCATGTGCAGCTAATCAGTACAGCCCCCTATCAGCGTGACGTGTTTATGTAAGTCCATCCCGTTTGCAGAACTCCACACTCACAGGCTCTCCGAGCTGACCAGTCGGGGGCATGCAGGACCCCCCAAGACAAGCAACAATTGAGTCGGGGTCTCGCCCTGGAGTGAGGCGGACAGGCAGGGCGGCCGGCCCTCTAGACACACGGCAGGCTACAGGAACGCATCCTCAACAGTAGGAGCCGCCACCCTGAGCCTGGACGCCACCGTCCTGGCCTATTTTTAATCCAACTCTCTCAGCACCTGCCATCCTGCTTACAGAGGCCACAGCTTCGTGTCCACATGCCTCTGCTCTGGGCTGAACTGAATCTGAGCGATGGACACACTGCTGCCTTCAGCCTGGTGTCAGGGACGCAGACGGGGGCTCTGGGGGAAGAACAAGGGTGGGGCACGCTGGATGCAGAGACCCTGAACAAGGTCGGGGTGGGTCTGCTTGCTGCTTGGCATACGTTTGTTTTTCAAAAATGGCTGAGGAATCACAGGAAAATGCTTCCGTGTCTCCACCCACCCATGCTCTGAAGCTCATGTAGCATGGTTTGGTGGTTTACTGCTTTTTGTGTGTGATGCCTCCTAAAAGCTGGGCTAACCTCTCTCTCAAAACACTATGAACCATGCAGAGAAGATGAGCAAAACTGACAGATTCCGTAAGTTTAAGACACAACCACATCTGGTCTGTTTGTTGGCCAGAATCTCTTCTGTCCATGGAGGTAACTTGCTAACATTACATCCACCTTACTTTTCAAAAGCACATTTTGGAGACAAAGGTGTATGAATATCTTCACTGATCACTTAGAGGGGTTTGGGACGGAGGGACGTGGGCAGAGCTCACTTGGTTCTGTTTTGGCAAATCAAAGGGCCAGGAGACCTCGGCGAGTTCTTCATAGCACAGGCTTTTGTTATAACCTGAATAATCCAGTCCTGATGTGTTTGATCACTAAATTTAGGGTTTTTTGCAACTCGTTTTCACAATAAACGTTGGCACAGAAATACAGGGCTTCTAACGATTAAAGTTCCTTCTCGATTCACCACCCTTGCCACACGAAGCACTTCGACGGCCCTGAGCCAAACAGGCCCCAAGGAACACAAGGCAGGTGACTTCCATCAGGCACACTGATTCTAAAACCAGCTTTCACGGAGCTCCAAGGCAGCTAGTTAGCCATCCCCATAATGAGCTCTTGCTTTTGCAAAACTGCATTTATTAGGGCAAACTGCAATATCCCCAAAGTAACTAATGATCTGCAAATCATAATGTTGTTCAGTCGCCAAGTTCTGTCCGACTCTTTGTGACTCCACGGACTGCCGCACACAGGCTCCCCTGTCCTTCACCACCTCCCAGAGTTTGCTCAGACTCACGTCCACTGAGTCGGTGATGCCATCCAACCATCTCATCCTGTCATCCCCTTCTCCTCCTGCCCGTCAATCTTTCCCACACTGGGATATTTCCAACGAGTGGCTCTTTGCATCAGGTGGCCAAAGTCCTGAAGCTCTGCGGTGCTAAGTTTGCACTCTGGTTCCAACAAAACAAAGTGACAGCGCGACATCAACTTGTTATGAAAAAGGACACAGAACACCAAGGCCGTCCTCCACCAAGACGTCGCTCTGAAGGACCTAAATGTTATGGCGCCACTTCAGGGGTTTAACTACATTCAATCCAGTAAGGAAGTGCCTTCTCCAAGCCCTAAATGCAGCAAACCTACACACACACACACACGAGGGAACCAGACAGCCTCGCCTGCAGAGGCGGAAAAATAACCCAACACCCACACGACGTGAGGGGCACAGACACAGCGCTTCCGAAAGCGGGCAGAGAAGCGCTGGCTCCTGCCAAGGCCTTCAGGAGAGGACAGCTGCCGAAGGGAACGGAGCAAACAGCAGACACCCGTCTCCTCCTCAGAGCTCCCCGCCACGCCTGGATAACCAACCAACGCTGCATCCCGAGGTGGAGGGCAGAGCTGCCAGGGGAGGTGAACGGGACTTGAAAAGGATACTGGTTAACAGCTCCCTTTTCCAACACTCTCTAGTGAGCCTGACCCCTCTCGGCCCTGTCGCTGTTCACGCACATCTGGAGGGACAGCACTTCCCTTACCCTCTGCACGTTAGTACCACCTTCAGGCTCCCGCCAGGACTTTCTCAGGGAGCTCAGTCCAGTCCAGTTCAGTCGCTCAGTCATGTCCGACTCTTTGCAACCCCATGAATCGCAGCACGCAGCCCTCACCACAAACTCCCGGAGTTTACTCAAACTCATGTCCATTGAGTCGGTGATGCTATCCAGTTATCTCATCCTCTGTCGTCCCTTCTCCTCCTGGTCCCAATCCCTCCCAGCATCAGGATCTTTTCAAATGAGTCAACTCTTCGCATGAGGTGGCCAAAGTATTGGAGTTTCAGCTTCAGCATCAGTCCTTCCAATGAACACCCAGGACTGATCTCCTTGCAGTCCGAGGGACTCTCAAGAGTCTTCTCCAACACCACAGTTGTTCAAAAGCATCAATTCTTCAGCACTCAGCTTTCCTCACAGTTCAACTCTCACATCCATACACGACCACTGAAAAAACCATAGCCTTGACTAGACAGACCTTTGTTGTTGAAGTAATGTCTCTGCTTTTTAATATGCTGTCTAGGTTGGTCATAACTTTCCTTCCAAGGAGCAAGCGTCTTTTAATTTCATGGCTGCAATCACCATCTCCAGTGATTTTGGAGCCCAAAAAAATAAAGTCTGACACTGTTTCCCCTTCTATTTCCCATGAAGTGATGGGACCAGATGCCATGATCTTAGTTTTCTGAATGTTGAGCTTTAAGCCAATTTTTTCACTCTCCTCCTTCACTTTCATCAAGAGGCTTTTTAGTTCCTCCTCACTTTCTGCCATAAGGGTGGTGTCGTCTGCATGTCTGAGGTTATTGATATTTCTCACTGCAATCTTGATTCCAGCTTGTGCTTCCTCCAGCCCAGCATTTCTTATGATGTACTCTGCATATAAGTTAAATAAGCAGGGTGATAATATACAGCCTTGACGTACTCCTTTTCCTATTTGGAACTAGGCTGTTGTTCCATGTCCAGTTCTAACTGTTGCTTCCTGACCTGCATACAGGTTTCTCAAGAGGCAGATCAGATGGTCTGGTATTCCCATCTCTTTCAGAATTTTCTACAGTTTATTGTGATCCATACAGTCAAAGGCTTTGGCATAGTCAATAAAGCAGAAATAGATGTTTTCCTGGAACTCTCTTGCTTTTTCTATGATCCAGTGGATGCTGGCAATCTGATCTCTGGTTCTGCTGCCTTTTCTAAAACCAGCTTGAACATATGGAAGTTCACGGTTCACATATTGCTGAAGCCTGGCTTGAGGTCAGGGGCGGCGGCCCAGAGGAACTACCCCACATCCAAGGAGCCGCAGCTGCATGGGGGCAGGAGGGCGGAGAGGAGCTACTCCACATTCAAGGTCAGGAGGGGCGACCGTGAGGAGACAACATTTGTCCAAGGTAAGGAGCAGTGGCTGCGCTTTGCTAGAGCAGCCGTGAAGAGATACCCCTCGTCCAAGGTAAGAGAAATCCAAGTAAGATGGTAGGTGTTACGAGAGGGCATCAGAGGGCGAACGCACTGAAACCATAATCACAGAAAACTAGCCAATCTGATCACATGGACCACAGCCTCAGGGAGCTGGTCCTATAAATACACTCTTCATGACTTATTAGCCTGTCTTTTGATAGCTTGATATTGAAGCAATTCTGGAACTTATTTCTGACAAACTCTCTTAAATTAAAAGGGAGTCATTTGTTGTTATTGAAGCTGAAGCTCCAATACTTTGGCCACCTGATGCAAAGAGCCAACTCACTGGAAAAGACCTTAACGCTGGGAAAGTCTGAAGGCAAGAGGAGAGAGAGGCAGAGGATGAGATGGTTGGATGGCATTACCAACTCAGTGGACACATTTGCACAAACTCCAGGAGATAGTGGAGGACAGGGAAGCCTGGAGAGTTGCAATCTGTGGGGTTTCAAAGATTCAGAGATGACTGAGGGACTGAACAACAACCTTTGTTAAGTGAAACAAGTCCACAGAGAAATAAGCACCGTATGCTCTCTTATCTGGGGAATCGACATGAAAACACTAAGCTCATAGATGTGAACGACAGATTGGTGGTTGCCAGAGCAGAAGGTGGGGGTGGGAGAAACGGGTGGATGTTGTTTGCTTAAATAAGTTCAGTAAATAAAAGAACAGTCTTTTCAACAAACAGTGCTGGACATCTGGATATCCACATGCAAAAAGAATGTCATTGCAACCCCATCTCACACCATATATAAAACCCAAGTCAAAATGGATCTCCTGTTTAGCTAAATGTCAAGAGCTAAAACTGCTAAACTCTAAGAAAACATTAGAGTAAACCTTCATCATCTTGGATTAGGCATGGGTTTCTTAAATATAACACCAAAAGTGACAAAAGAAAAAAAAAATCACACATCAAATGTTTTATCCTTCAAAGGACATCAACAAAGTGAAAAAAAGACTCACAGAATGAAAATTATTGCAAATAATATACCAAATAAGGGACTTATATTCAGAATATATTTAAAAAAACCTCTTATACTACAATAAAAAACCAATTTTAAAATGGGTAAAGGATTTAAATAGACATTTTCTCCAAAGAAAATATACAAATGGCCAATAAATTTATGAAAAGATGATAAATGTGAGTCATTAGGGAAATGCAAATTCAGCCACAATGAGACACCGCTTCACACCCAGCAAAGATGACAGCAAGTGTTGGCATAACTGTGGAGAGACTGGAACGGTCGTGGCTGTGGACTGTGACGTCGTGTTTGGAAACAATCTGGCAGAACTTCAAGTTGAACATTGCCACCACAGGCTTCTGCAAGGCCACAAGCTCCGGCACACAGTGAAGGGTGAAGGGCAGGGACGCCTGGCGTGATGCAGTCTATGGGGTCGCAGAGAGTCGGAGATGTGTTAGTGACTGAACAACAGAATGAATCTGTCTACAGGTGGAAGCTGAAGTCCTCTGAGGCATCACAGTTACAGACCCTCCCCCAGGCTTCAACCAGGCCTGCGCCCTGGTGAGGGGGGTTCCTCTCCCCCAGGCCACAAGACAGCTTCCACTCCGGGTCACTGTTCTACCTGGCCAAGACCTCAGACGCTCGGGCTCCAGGGTCACCAGCGCAGACCCACTGCCCCTGGGCAGCATGGAGACGTCGCTGTCGGAAGCGCTTGCACAGGGCTCTGCGTCTCCTGTCTCTTCCCGGCCCCCTTCTCAGGATCCAGGCCTGGAGGCACCTGGACAGGTGGGGACTGGACCCCAGAGAGCTCACTTTGCAGGGAATCACGGGGGCAAAGGCTTTATTCGGAGTCCTGCCTCCACCCTGGAAACGTCACAGTCCAGGTGGCAAATTCAGGGGCAGCTCGTGTCACCAGAACCTCAGGGCCCCATGGAGCGGGCTGTGCATGCTGTGTGTACTGCGCGTGCCCGTGCGCCCGGGATGTGGCGCGCGCCATGGGCACTGCGCGTGCGCCCGGGACGTGGCCTGTGCAGTGTGTACCGCGCGTGCGCCCTGTGCCCAGGACGTGGCATGCGCTGTGGGCACTGCGCGTGCGCCATGGGGACTGCACTTGTGCCATTTGCCCAGGACGTGGCGTGCGCCATGGGCGCTGTGTGTACGCTGTGTGCCCAGGACGTGGCGTGCGCTGTGGGCACTGCGCGTGCGCCCTGTGCCCAGCACGCGGCGTGCACCGTGGGCGCTGTGTGCGCGCTGTGTGCCCAGGATGTGGCACGTGCCGTGGGCACTGCACGTGCGCCCGGGACATGGCACGCGCGATGTGTACTGCCCGTGCGCCGTGCGTCCGGGTGGAGGGGAAGGTGCTCAAGGATGTAAGAAACTGAGTAGGATTTTTCCAAACTGCTAAGAAAAGAAACACGGAGGGAAGGAAATTATGTTTTGCTGTCAAAAGCTTTATTCTCTCCACCAGGTGCAAATAAGGGCTTCAGAGGCGGGAACACCTTCAACAAATAACTCACAGCTCCAGCGCCTACTCAAGCGGCAGGGGAACCCTCCCAAAGTGCAGCCTGAGCCCAGCTCTGCAGAGGAGCCACGGAGCCCGCCCCCAAGGCGAGCCCAGCCCTCCACGTGGAGCCCCGCCCCCAAGGCGAGCCTCTCCTCCCAGAGACCCACCCCCGACCAGGGACCCACTGAACTGGCCAGTTTACCAGCATGGGATCCTGGACCTTGCAGAAAGGTGTTCCCTGCAGGTCACAGGAGGAGGGCTGAGCCCCGGCCTTGCTCACCGGGCAGTCGGTCTCTCAGAAGCCCTCCAGCGAATCAGACCACCAGTGCCACCCACCGTAAGAAGGACAGAACACCCCCAATCACACCGCGAGAGGCCGCCCACCGTGAGGCGGGTGAAAAGAGCCAGGACTGGAAGGTGAAAGATGAGAGGGCAGCCCAGGCAGGCCCAGCTCGCATCAGAAGCCCCACAGCGCCTCTATGACCCGGCACCTTGGCCCTCACTCTGTGAGTTTCCGGGATCCCCACAAGCCCCAACCTGCTGCTCATGAGAGCAGCTGAAGGTAAAGGTAGAACCCGTCTGGCGAGTTGCAGAGCCAAGTTCCTCCTTCCCCACCCACGTGGGAATTCTCTGCCACCAGAGCAAGCAGGCGAGCTTTCCACATCTCCACTTCCAAGCAGTCTGTCAGTCTCCAAAACCAAGGCTGGGCTTCTCTCCAGGGGTCACAGGAGCCCCTCACCTCATCACAGCCGTCCTCCAGGTTATTTCTCATGCATTACTTTTGGGGCTCGGGTCAGAGGGCACCTGGCGAATGACCCACCCCAGCATCATGACAGCGTCAGGCAGACCCACACGGACATGGCTCAGAAGGGGCAGCCCAGGCGCCCAGCTGGGGCAGGAATCTGGAGTTCTACGCCCTCACACTCCAGCTGCGACGACGGGGCGAGTCACGACCTGAGACTGGGCTGCTGGTCTACGGGCATCACGCGCTCTAGAGAGACCCTGTGGACCGGCCCTGGGAAGGTGGCCACGGATCAGTGATGACCCCAGAGGTGGGGGCACAGCTGGGCCGCGTCCGTGTCAGCACCTTCGATGTCACGTTTCCCCACACGCGAGCCGTCACTGGTCTCAGCAAGCAGGGGTTCAGGAGCTGCTCGTAACCACCTCGTTTCAGAAGAGTCGTCCGCAAGAAAAGAGGGGGTGAACGTGTGTGTAAGAAAAGTAAAAACACATGTGAAAGGTGAGTATCACTGGGTAGCTATGTGCTAGATGTTGGGGCCCAGGAGTTAAACGATGGCCAAGCTTACAGATTAATAGGACAGATACGAACTGTAATTCTGAAAACATCACACCTAAGGTGAACGCTAGGAAGAAACAGCGTGGGCGATATGAGAGCAAATCACGGGGGTCTGAGATGGTCTGGGCTCCAAGGAAAGTCTTCAGAGAACACTGATGTCTCGGCTGGAAGCCAGGAGACACGCGGCCGCAAGCAGGAGAGCGGTGGGGAAGAGCAGGAGGCCCAGGAGCAGCCGGGGGAAGGTCTGGGACAGGAGGGGGCAGGGCAGAGCCAGGAGGGTGGGAAGAGGCTCAGAGAGGTCGCGGCGGCAGAAGACACAGGGCCCCATAACCCATTCAGAGAACCGGGGGTCTGTCCCAGAAGCAATGGGAAACCTCTCAGCGGCTAAGCATGGCGTGGAATTGGGAGTCTTAAGCATCACTCAGAGGAGAGAGACTGAGGGGGGGGGGCGGCGGGCAGGGCGGCGGGCTGGAGGACCAGACCCAGAGGCGAAGCAGACAGGCCGAGTGCTGTCCCACCACCGACATCCCTTGGCAAAGCTGAGGCCGCAGAGGGAAACGCGTGGGAACGGGGGTACGATGCTCCATGCTGTTCCTGTCCTTCGGTCTGTCTGTCCGTCCAGCCACTCAGCGTTTACTCAAGGCTACTGCACTTGCAGGTGTGGGGTGCAGCGTGTGCCGTAAAATAAAGCCGCAAGTAGCTCACCGTCAGCCCAGGGTCGTCCTAGAAACTCTCGCCCAGCGGTCTCGCTGTTAGCGTCTATTAGGGTGTAAATGTGCACGCCCCTTAGTAACTGGGCCGGGAAGCAGAGCGCTTCCCCGCGAGCCGGCGGTCTGTCTTCACCTGAACAACGCTCACTGTGTTGAGAACAAAGACAAGACTCCGAGCGAAAGCACAGGCCAGGAGGAGGACCCGGCCTCTGGAGGCCCTGCCCAGACTCTCAGCTCCAGTTCCCCAGGGGATGCAGGTGGGTGACGCAGCCACCCACCTGAACAGAAGCATCCTGGCTGGATGAGACACACACCACATGAAGCTGTGTAAAAATAGACATTTCCAAGGGTTTTAAAAAAAATTCACCAGACAGATGGGGCTTCAGATCCTTTATAGACACAAAAACAGACTTTGGAAGAGAAAGAGGAAGTCGGGCCACAGTCCGGAGCAGCGGCTGCCACTCTGCACCTAAGACAGGCAGGTCGGGGGAGCTGGGCGCCTGGGTGTGTCCTCAGGGTGGGGCCTCCACGGCCCTCCTCCCCCAGCGGTCCCTCACCAACTCACCACCCCATCCCTGCCTGCCGCCTCCCATCACCAGCCCCCCGGGGACTGGAAACACCCTGAGCCCGGGGCATCTTTGCGGCACGTACCACTGTCAGGATCGCCTGAATGCTGAGGTCTATGACTGAAGGCCCATCTCCCTGCTAAACCCTACATTCTGTGGGGGCGGAGGCCCCTTCTCCATCCTCCGCACCCACCAGGGGTTCGAGAGAAGGGTGTCTGACAAGCACGTGTTGTCTAAGTGAGTCAAAAGCAAACACGTTGACAAAGCCTTTTAAAAATTAAAGAATCCACCTGCCAAGGTGTCTCCTGCACGGGCAGGCAGATCTTTCGCTGAGCCGCCCGGGACGCCTTCATGCCCTGAGGCCCCCCGATGCCCTCACTGCTGCTAGCGACCGTTCTCATCACTGCCGAGATGGAGTGCTTGGCTCTGTTCCCCTGGAAACCCCATCTTCTTGGCTTGGTTTAAATGAGGTAACTGGCTCTCAGAAAGACTCCCTATGAATGACAGTTTCCCAGACAGCCTGTTTCCTGTCTAAAACGCTCCCCGCTGAGCTTCTGTGGCCAAAGAGATACACCACGTGGACAGTGGCCGGCTTGGGCTCCTGACCCCACGTGGACCCGGGGCTGGGAAGCGTCCACGGGAGACGCTGGAGCCGCTGCTGGCCGGAGGCTCTGAAATGCTCAGGTTCACCCTCTGCCCACAGAGCTACCTTGGTGATGGAGAAACTGGAGGAACGAAGGGCATCAGGCTCCTGGCTGCGGGGCCCCAGATCCTCCAAACCCGGAGAGAGGAGACGGCCCATGGCCACAGAAGCCGTTTGCTCAGGACGCTGCGCGCGGTCACCTCCGGGGGTTTAGGAATTCGTTTCCACTCCTCTCAACCCCGAGAGCCCATCAGAGCGACACTAGCAGCCCAGGAGAAGCCCTCTGTATGGCTGTAAAGCCGCCTGATTTATTTATTCACAGTGTCCAAACAGGAAGAGTGCCTGTTAAGACACTTATGGATGCTGGGCCAGTTCTCAGAAAGAGCCCACAGATAAGGGATTTCAGAGAACTAAACAGGGTCAGGGAGGGAGCCAGTTCATCTATGGGGGTTTGGGTCAGCCAAGGAGTTTTCTGCTCTTGCCTAAGCCATTAGCAGTTGACAGAAGGAAAACAGAGCCGCCTGCCTGCTTCTAGGACTCGGCATCCTGACCCAAGCGGCCCTGGGTTCCTCTCCCGAGGTCCTCCTCCTGCTCGGCGCTGCGCCAGCCAGAGACACGGCGTCTCCAGGGGACAAGCAGGCCCGTCTCTGCACTGCCTCCAAACTCGGGCTTTCTGGGGGAAATCACCACCTCAAAAGGCACGCTTTTCCGACTCTGGGCTGCTGCTTTCTTAGAGCTCAGAAGCCTGATGAATGAGGAAACTGTGGATCATAAAGCAGGTTTCTCCTCCCGTGGGGACACCTGAGTGCAAGGCCCAGCGCTCACTCCACCTGCACGGCTCCACGCAAGCGGAAGCCCCTTCCCCACCCACCTCCTTCCTCCTCCGCAGAAGCGCCATCCCACCCCCGCGTCCCGCCCCCCACATCCCGCAGCAGGCCCTGCTTCACTCCCATTTCTCATCTCCTGCCTCTCCGGGTTGTGCTTTAAGCCACTCGCGGCTCCCCCGGGGAGGCGCGTTTTCATTCGCCCTGCAGCCACGGGGGTCCCGCGTCCCTGAACCTGGCTTCTAAATTATCCCACCACCGAACCACTCCAGCGTCTTTAACAGCCAGGCCCGATCAGCGGTGTGCTCTCCCCTCAACTCTCACTCAGCTCTCAAAGGACTCTGACTTGCATGACTTTACATTAAAAAAAAAAAAAAAAAACACAAAGAACCCTAATCGCCTTCTTTGGTTTCCATGACAACAGCCTCCCGCTCTGTCTTCCACTCCCCACTGGCTCGCTGTGTGCCTCTGGTGTCCCCACGGTCCGCCCGCTGATCCAGGGGGTCCCCATGGCGCCATGGCCGTGCCCACGTGGCCATCCGCCCCTCAGCAACCCCTGAGTCCATCCACCAGCAAGACCCTTCTGTCTCACCAGCACCCTCCACACCTCCCAAGTCTAGACGGCGCGTCCTTGTATCTGCCGCCCTACACAAGGGTCTGACTTCCAGCGTGATGAGCACTAAAGACAGTGGAAACAGCGCCGCGTTTACTGACCACTCACCACACGCCAGGCGGCTCTACGCCTTTTGTGTGTGCGAGATCTCCTTCAGTCCTCAGGATCCCCTGATGAGGCAGACGCGGCGTCAGCTCCGGGTTACAAATGAAACGAAGAGGTACAGTCAGCCCACGCTGCCCGCAGGTGGAAGCGGGCTTTGAACCAGCGCTTCCTCTCCTCTCCTGAGAGGAGCCAGGGAGCCCCTAAGGGTCGGTCTCCGGCTTCCACCGGACCGCCACCCAACACAGGCGCCACGGCCAGCCTGGCCCTCCAGCCCTGCAGACCTGTAGTTACCTCTGCCTCTCTTCCTTTACGATTCAGTCTTTACACACACCCTGACGCTTCCCCCTCCTGCCTGACCACGACCCCGCGTTTCCCTGCCAGCATCGCAGTCTGGCCACCAATCTCCTCCGGCATCTCCACGGGCACTTCTCACCAACACCTTCCTGATGACCTTCCCACTTTGCCAACGTCAACTGAACAGGTGCCGTGTTCTAGGGAGGCCCGGAGGCCCAGGAGGCTCCAGTGACTGCGTTTCAATCTCTGCAACAACCCCATGAGGTAGCAGCATTCCTGTAACTGAGGGACTGTTCTATGACGAGCAGGTGCCATGATTTCCACCAAGGCCACTTGTCCAGGGCATCCCGGAGCCCAAGTCTAACTCCAAAGTCACAGGCTGGGCGTGGGGGGGTGGCGGGGGCAGGGACACCTCCCTATGGAAGTGCAGATGCACTCCTGGTTCTGCCTTTCACCAGAGCAAAGGGGTCAGACCACGAAGGCGTCTCCAGCAGCAGCTGATGGATGGGCCCTCAAGACCAGACCCCTGCTTCCCCTGCCCGTCACTCATCATTTCAAGCCCCCGATTTCCTTTTATTTGGGTCCCCTTGCACCGTGAGGCCCTTACGGACTGCAATTGAAAGTTCCCCCCCAAGCCTGGTCCCCACTCCCACCTGCAGCCCACCCCTCAAAAGGCCCCTTGAGGACGAGATGGGACAACACAGCCCGCCCACGGGGAGCAAAGCTGCGGTGCAGATGAAGGATCAGCCTCCCGCCTTGTCTCAGAGCCTCGAGGCTCCAGCACAAACAGGACCAGCTCCATCAGCTGCAGACTTGCTTGGGGGGGCTGCAGCCTGGGGTCCAGGAAAGCCGGCTCCGGCGGGAACCCACCTCGTGCACCCCACTGGCGACGTCTTCAGGCGGTCCAAGCTTCAGCAGACGTCTAATTTTACCATCACGTCTTTAAGAATCCCTCACTCCCTCTGTTTCATCAAAATTAAATACTTGTTGTGAGGAGGAGCCATCCTCTCTGAAGCTTTCAACTTTACTTTTCTGGAATAGACTTTAAAAAAAAAATGCCTTGTGCAGTTCCCCCATGAATGCGGCTGGTGAGGTGCCAACCACTTTCTCCCCAAAACTGCTCAAATCAATCATCCCTGGCTCCAGCTGTCTCCCTGACACCTCTTCTCACCTGTTCACTAGTATTGTGAGGACAGCTCAATGCGACTGCTTCATGCAAAGGCCTGTGGGTTCACTGCTGACCACACATGGTCACCATCAAATCCATCTATCAGCTTCCCTGAGCCTGTTCACTCAGGCATCAGAACCATCAAGCTCAGAGCAGCAGCTGCCAGAACGTGCGACTGAAGCCCATAATATCAGTTTGGCCTTGACCCTGGGAAGGAGAGATGGGCTCATTCACCGAAGCCAAGGGGCACCAGCCAGCCCCAAGCCGAGGGTCTCCTTCACTCTGTGCCCAGAACCACAGGGCAGGCATCGCAGCAGCTGCAAGAACTGCACTCAGCTCCTTCCTTTCTGGGACCATCAGATTACACACGCCGGCTTGTACTGGGTTGGGCAGAAAGTTCATCTGGGTTCCTCCATAAGATGTTATGGAAAAACCCGAACGTGAGCTGTTCGGCCAACCCAATATCTGAGACCCTCAAGATGCGTCTCATGTCAAAGACCGGATCTTTTAATGCAAGTCAGTAGTCTCCCCAGCCCGGATTTTCCGTCCCGTTCATTTCCTCTTTCTAAGCAGCTGCCACCACTGTACCGACACGGCAGCCCATCTGAACGCGACATGACCTGTGACCCAGCTCTTGGAAACTCCTTTCTCCTTGGTTCTCGGGAGGCTCTCCAAACTCTGAAGTGCACATCTGCAGCCTGGACTCCACTTCTCATCTACCGAGCCCAGGTCTGCACAACGATCTCCAGTCCACAGGCACAAAACAAGCTGACATCTTTGCCGGAAAGGCTCAGATAAATAGAAAACATAACTTACATGGACTTGCACCAGGAGTCAGCAAACATGTTCTCTGAAGGGCTGGGCAGTAAACATTTTACAACATACGGCTCAAGCCTTTTTCACATCTACTCGACTCTGCAGTTACAAGGCAAAAGCAGCCACAGACAATAGGGAACATATGGGTATTGCTGTGTTCCTATAAAACTTTAGGAAAAACAGGTTGTGGGTGGTCTATGGGCCATAGCTTGCCAGCGTCTGCCTGCCTTAAACAATAAAAGGGTATTTATCTTATAAAACAAGGAAAGCCTGTGGCAGGAAAGTCCCAGGGCTGACTGATTTAGCCACTCAGCCCACCTACCCTCTACCATCTGCAGCTGCCCTCGTGGTCACAAAAGGGCTGCCACAGCTCCAGAGATACACACAGGGCAACAGCCAGCAGCAGCAGAAACGGCACCTATGAAGCCTGGGCCACAACAGGTGCTTCAGAGGCACCACGAGGACAAAACCGGCCTCAGTGACCTGGGCCTGGCCTGCTCGTGTCCCCTCCCTCCTGAGTCACAGCGCCTCTCGGAGTCCTCGGAAGACCACCCTGCCCCTGCAAGTTAATCCGGTTCACGTGGGGGCTAACCTCAGGGCTTTCCAAAGCACACATGACATGCAAACAGACCCGTAATAAGCTCCTGTGAATCACTGGGTTTGCAAACTACAAGACTTCCTTCCTGAGCTCCAGGCAGTCACTCTCCATCAACATTATTGTTGTCTGTTCACTTGCTTAGTTGTGTCCAACTCTTTGTGACCCCATGGACAGCAGCACACCAGGCTTCCCTGTCCTTCACTATCTCCTGGAGTTTGCTCAAACTCATGTCCGTTGAGTCAGTGATGCCATCCCACCATCTTAGCCTCTCTTGCCCCGCAACCACCACCCCCCCCCACCATCAACACTGTTCAGTTTCAGGATCAGGTAATCAAGCCACAGAAACCCCACTTTTTCTCATCCTGGGTGGTACTGTGAATATGCCTCCAAGTGATTCTGCAGTGAGAGACACCAGTACCATCCCTGGCACCTTTGACAATGAAAACAAAAGTCTTCAAATAATGGTTTGACAGTGAGCTGACAAATTTCCTTCACATAATAAAAAGCAAAGAGCAATTCTCCTGAAGCAGCTGATGGGAAGCGCTGGCCTGGGCGGGCAGGACGGCGAAACCACCACCACCCTCGGGAGAAAGTGGACGCAGCCAGCCGGGGCCGCAGGACAGCACCAGTGAGCAGGCTTGGCGGCCACGGCTTTGACTCGAGAAGTGATGTGTCTGGATGCTGGCAGAGGGGGAGGCGGAGGCAGCTCAGAGAAGCCTCTTCCCCAAATTAGTCAAGAAAGGGAAGAGGAACTCAGCAGTCCTCGCTGATCAGCAAGCCACAGCCAACATTAACTCAAAACCACACGGTTCGCATGGTGTTTTTGAGCTAGCGGAGCCACACTCGTTATTTGGATGTTCATATGCGAATGGCATTTTACTCAACTCTTACATAGAAATAGCACAGAAACACGCAGGAAGAAGAGACAGATTCAGACATTATGGATCTTCCACAGATGGACTTTCTGAGACTTAGAAGACTTTTCTCTCTATCACAAACTCTTACTCCAAATATTATTTTATAAAGCAATGAATTTCTAGAAGACTCTCTATATGATATAGACAGTCTATATTATATAAGTGAAAAATCACACCCGATATTCAGAATACCTGCAGTTTCTTCTCATCAAAAAGCTGCTGAAGGCGCACAGGGCAAGCGGAGAGACAGGCCTGGACCAAACAGGATGCTCCTCCCAAAGGCCCTCGGGGGAAGGAGGACACCCTGGTGCCCCCACAGGAGTCCAGCCCTCCTTCACCCCTGCCTCATCATAACGCTACAAGGTGTCAAAGAGAGCTGTTTTCATAAACAGGGATTTTATGCTCTTAAACTTGAACTGGAGCACTTGATTCTATTAGCTCAAGTGCACTGCAGCTAGAGAAGGGCTCGCAGAGGAAGGGAACAGTGTGCTGTGTTTGAAAAACGGGACATCACCCGCACTTAAGATTGAATTCTTAAACACATTCCGCTCCAGAGAAGCGCTCCCAGCCTAATTAGAGCTATCTGTGTAAGGTTCTGCAAGTCTAAGTGTGCTTTAAATATTTCTGACTGCATAATATGATTGTGTTTCTCAGCTGGGAGCAGGCCATTCAAGCAAACCGTAATTATTACTGCAGATTACCTGGGAAGAAAACCAGTTAACATTAAAAGCCTCCCTAATAGTCTGCTGGAGGGTCCTGGGTTGGGGGGGGGCGGTGACCAGGATGGCAGGCGGCGGCCCTCGGGGGACCATCTTGGGTTGGGTTAGCAATTATGGAATGTAAATGATGCCTCCAAAGATGCCTGGAAGAAATCGGAGCCTTTCTTAGCCCTCATTCCATATATTCTTGATTTGATCAGTAAATCTATCGTTTCTAGATTATTCAGAAAATAAGATTAAAAGTAATCAAAATTCCAAACCTGTAAATTTCAAATAAATCCAAGATCTCCAAGTGTGGAATCCCAATCATGTCAGGCATAGCTGTTGACTATGGTGCATGAAAGGCTGCATCAGGCAGGAATCTGGGCCAGAAAACACAAAGCAGCTTGCTAACTACACTGACGACATCCTCGCCGCTCTCAGGCAGGCAGCAGTATCTCGGTGAGATGAGTGAAGGGAAATTCCATGATAAATTCCCACGGCCGCTGCTAACAGACCCCAGGGCTCCAACAGCACCTCTCTCTCTGCAGCATCACTTCAAACCAACGAGGTCAGGGCACTATGGCACCTGCGCCAGTGAGTTTTAAGATGGTTATAAATAACCCAGCCACCAGTTCAGGACTACAGATCATGGTACGTAACAGTGACCGGACAGAGCCTCCAACAGGTCCCGGATCTCAAGAGGAGGGGTCACGCTGAGACGGCTGGGATGAGCCTGTCTGCCTGCCGCCTCGGGGCTCTCGCACCAAGCCCTACTGTTGACAAGAATCGCTGGCTTTTAGCCGTTTGTTCCTTTTTAAATGAACCTGAGACGGACGTGCCTTCGTGGCACGCCTGTGACGTTCTCAGACGCCTGACACGCATGTTTCCAGCAGCCTCAGCGTCTGAGGGTTCACTCCGCGCTCTCAGCGGTGGAACGTCCTGGTGTGAAGAAAACAGGGAAAACTCACGGTGTACACTCTACCTCATGACCACAAGGAGCATGCCCTGAGCTCAGAAGCAGAAGCCAACTTCAGGAACCCAGAGCTACAGAGGGACAGAGCAGAAAGTGCGGAGAGTAAAGCGTGGGAGAGGGAAGGAAAAGTTCAGGAGCCCGCCCCGTAAGGCCGAGAGACGCTCAGCTCGTCTGCCAGTGCTTGCTCCAGCTACATTCTGACACGTGTGTACAGACCAATGACAGAGCCGAGAGAGAGAAAAGGGCGGCTCCCTCATGAGGGAGAAAACCTGACGCCGCCCGGGAAGAGCTTCCTTAGAAAAGCCTGTGAACTTGTGACAGCCCGCAACCCCCCAGAGGAAGTTCCACTTGACTTCCTCTCCCCATCTGCTTTGCTCAACCATATCCTGTAGGTTTCGCTTCCCGCCTGAGTAAAACAGAAGGTGGTCTGCGAGTGGGCTGAGGGCAGAAAAGCCACGTAACAAGACGATGGATCCTGTGGAGAAACTCGTCACGCCAAGTTTTGATGGAGGCCATCAGACATTCACCCACCAGTTCAGGACCTAAGAATATTTCCATTTTGGTACAAAACGAACATGTTATCAAAGAGCCAGTAGACATTCTGGCTGTTCCTTCTTTCAGGGCTAATTTCCCTTGAGAGAAAAAGTCAGAAATTACGATTCTGTAGAAGGCAGGGTACAGTGACATCACCGAATTCCAGGGCTCCGGGCCCAGAGAGACCACCTACCTACTCGATCAAAATCTGGTCTCAAATTTTAAAGACTGTCAAAACAGCCAGTCAAGAATCCTCCAAATGCTTTCTCTTCCCTTTCAGTGTAGCCAGTTCTCACTCCCAGCGAAGTTTAGACAAAGCAGGTCTTCACAGGCTCTGGGGAGAGTCCCTGACACTGCGGGAGCTCGCTCACTCAGCCAGCACTGGGGACATGGTCACTGGGCGCCTCTGGCTCAGGAATACCGGGAACCAGGATCGGACAGGCGGACACGGGCCCTGAAGGCTCTCCCATCATCTCCCGGATGGTTAAACTGCGCTGAAGACTCTCCCATCATCTCCCAGGATGGTTAAACTGCGCTGCAGACTCTCCCATCATCTCCCAGGTTGGTTATACTGCCCTGCAGACTCTCCCATCATCTCCCAGGATGGTTAAACTGCACTGAAGACTCTCCCATCATCTCCCAGGATGGTTAAACTGCGCTGAAGACTCTCCCATCATCTCCCAGGTTGGTTATACTGCCCTGCAGACTCTCCCATCATCTCCCAGGATGGTTAAACTGCACTGAAGACTCTCCCATCATCTCCCAGGATGGTTAAACTGCACTGAAGATTCTCCCATCATCTCCCAGGATGGTTAAACTGCGCTGAAGACTCTCCCATCATCTCCCGGATGGTTAAACTGCACTGAAGACTCTCCCATCATCTCCCAGGATGGTTAAACTGCGCTGAAGACTCTCCCATCATCTCCCAGGATGGTTAAACTGTGCTGAAGACTCTCCCATCATCTCCCAGGATGGTTAAACTAGGCTCATTTGCAAGCAGGGAGTTCTCAGAGCTTTTAAAGAACTTTTCCCACAGAAACCTGCAAGCCACTCCCATCTTCTCCAACAAGCCTCACCCTTCCTTCCCTCCAGTTCTTCCTTCCAAAGGGCAGGGCACTGACTCCATAGAAGACGGTGAAACGCAAGCTTGCTGAAGCCCGCAGGAGCTGTGCTGTCTGCACCCCGAGGAAGCGGGCCGCACTCAGCTGTGGGTGACTTGGGAAGAGAAAGGTGAGCAGTGTCTCTGCAGGTCAGCACAGTTCATATTCTAGTGTCAGAATTAACAATGGAAACAATAGCTCAGTGTGCATCCGGAGAACTGAGATGAAAAACTAACCCACATCTTTTTTCTGCCATGGAGAGAGCAATTGTTTTAAAATGGGAATTCACGGGGCTTCCCTGCTGCTTCCGTCGTTAAGAGTCCACCTGCAATGCAGGAGACACCGGTTCCGTCCCTGGTCCAGGAGGACCCCAGGTGCCACGGAGCAACGAAGGCCGTGGGCCACAAGTCCCAAGCCCGAGTGCCCTAGAGCACGTGCTCCACAAGAGCAGCCGCTGCGCTGAGAAGCGAGGGCCCGGCAACCGGAGAGCAGCCCCCACTCGCTGCACCTAGGGGAAGCCCACACAGCAACCAGGCACAGCCCAGCAAAAAAGCAACATTTTAAGATGGGAATTCGGTAGCGTGTTCAGGTCACTATTTTTCTAGCAAGTCAAGTTTTTCACCCTGTGCCCAAGAGGCAGCCAGGAGACAGCACTCGTGCCTGGGCAGCAAGGAAACAGCTGGCTGTCATCCCGCGGCCGTGCTGGAGGCAGGGGCCTCCTCACCGGGGCCAGGCGCTGTCTGCGAGTCCGCCTGTTAGACTTAAAACCTGAGCTCAGAGCAGTTAGAGAGACCGCCAAGACTCCACGAGTGAGGATGGCCAGAAGCGATCCTCTCAGGTCAGGAAAGGATGAGCCAGCGGCGGCCACTGGGCAGCGCGGGACTGGAGCCGCCCTGAAAACCTCGCTCCTGGCCACCAGGCAGGGGGCTGCAGGCCGGGGCCCACGTCGGCACGCGAGGCAGACGGCCGTGCGGCCCAGGGGCCGCTAGAATTACCCCGGTGGGTAATGGTATTGCAAATTCCACTGTGGATTTAGCAGTTTTCAAATAATCTTTTTATATTCTTTGTTTTAAAAGAAGAATAAAGGCCAGAATTCCAGGATCTCTTCAGGCGCTGTGACAAAGGTGACCCCAAGCAAATAAGGCACACCAAAGCTTCTGGCACCCAAAGCAGCCGCCCGGTGGGAGGAAGGAAGAGGACAGGCAGGCGTCAGGGTCCACAGCCGGGACCAGGGCCCCGCCCTCCACCCCCAGGAGGGTCACGGCTTGCTTACCTTTCTGTCACCCTCTCCCTCACCTGTAAGGGCTTCCCTGGTGGCTCAGATGGTAAAGAATCTGCCTGCAATGCGGGAGACTCGGGTTCAGGCCCTAGGTTGGGAAGACCCACTCCAGTATTCTTGCCTGGAGAATTCCATGGAGAGAGGAGCCTGGAGGCTACTGTCCATGGGATCGCAAAGAGTCAGACATGACTGAATGACTACACTTCCCTGCACCTGTAAGATGAGTGTAATCACAGCTCCTGCTCAGAACCGTCTGGTGCACCCAACAGATTGATCTCTGTATGACGCCTCGCACATGATGGGCACTCATCGGCCACTGATATAATTAGGGTCAGTCATGAAAAGCCTCCGTGGCCACTCTGGATGGGGTGACAGACTGTTGCACCTGGCTCTGCACGCCCGCCCACAGCGGGCGGGCCCCTCCAGCCCCCCGCAGCCCGCCCCTGAAGTCTGAACTCCCCATTGCTCACTCGCCCCATCTCTCCTGCCCATGCCCCCGGCCAGCCCACCAGGAACACCCGGGGCTACGTGATGCTGTTCTGTCCCACATTCTGCTCAGCCCTGACCCTCGCCCCTCTCTTCTGGGCCCACTCCCAGCCGGTCCACGCAGTGGCTGCCCACCCTGCAGGCTAGGGGATGCCGCCGCCCAAGAGGTGGTGACCCTGCAGCCTCGATCCTCAGTCACCCACCCTCGTAAGAGCAGTTAACCAGGGTGCAGACTCTGTCAAGACAAGTCCTTGCAAATATTCACAGATGATTAAGAAAAGGCCACAACCAAGGAGGCATCTCACCATCCATCCCTCCATTCATTCAACATCGAGGGAATGCCTGCCGTGTCCCTGGTCCCAAAGAATCCCCCAGGACAGGGAAAACACACAATCTGACGGTACTGGTGGCCTGGCCTAACCTGACCTACACGGAGACCATCCGCCTGCCGCGTGGGGCAGGTGGAGGTGGGGCCAGAAAGCCGTCTTGCTGCTTTGAAGATAAACTTGTGTTGCAGGAAGGTTAAGAAAATGTTTGGTCTTTATGGAAACCAGAGAGTATGCTTTAAGAGTATGCACTCTTAGAAAATTAGGTGTTTTGGTTTAAAAAACCTCTGACAAACGTATTCCTGAACGAATCGCTTAGGACTCTCAGGATACCTTTGGGCCAAAAGTTAATAATTTACAGCTGAGAAAGTATAGGTAAACTGCCACTTTACAGCAAGCTTCTAATCTCAGGTGGATCACAGAGAACTACGAAGGGTGTGCTCCTCAAGCACAAGGCAACCCAGAGTCCACCTGGAGCTAATCTGACGCCCTGCTCTCGGAGGAAGAAAATCCGTAGGAGGTGCGTCTCCATCGTGCTGTTTTCTAAAGGAAAATGGCACCAAAATTTAAGTGTCGGCATCTTTTCTCAGTCATGGTTAAACACAAATATGGCCAAATCTAAAGTCAGCAGAGACTGTATGGACTTCACTACAAGATACAGGGTCTTCACAGCTGGCTCAGCGGTAAAGAATCCACCTGTCACTGCAAGGAGATGCAGGAGACTCAGGTCCAATCCCTGGGTGGGGAAGATCCCCTGGAGGAGGAAATGGCCACCCACTCCAGTATTCTTGCCTGGAAACTCCCATGGACAGAGGAGCCTGGCGGGGTACAGTCCATGGAGTCGCAAAGGGTCGTGCCTGACTGAGAATGCATGCACTGCTTCACTGAAGACAGTGTTTTTTTTTTTTTTTGCCACACCACACGGCATGTGGAATCTTAGTTCCTGGACCAGGGGTCAAACTCGAACCCCCTGCATTGGCAGTGTGGCGTCTTAACTACCGACCACCAGGAAGCCCCTTGCGGAGGACATTCTTCAGGGAAAGTGCTCTGTTATCAGCACAAGCATATGGTGGTGGTCCAGGGCAGTCTCGCCCACCAACCACTGCCTGCTCCCCATCCGACACCGCTGGACAGCAAGAAACCCTCAGTGTTACCAAGAAGACAAGCCTGACCTTGAAGACCCTCTGAAAAGCTAAGACCCCCGGGATCCACAGACCATGCTTTGAGGATGACTGGCCCCAGTGGGCAAGGAAGCAAAAGGGATTTCAAGCTGGTTTCTCACTTTCTGTTTTCACAGTAAAGACATAATCACCCTTAAATGTCGAAGTGTATCTGAAAGAACCATCTTGCTTGTTAAGGATTTCAGGATCCTCAAATGACCAACAACAATCAAACACAGAAAATGTTAACTCTACACACAGACCAGAATCTCTAAGCCAAAAAACCAGAAAGCCCTCAGTCCAGAGGCGAACGCACATCTGAGGAACTCATTTGCTGCTCAAGTTCAAGAGTTCAACTACTCAAGAACGTCAATGAATTGGAACGAAGTTTACACAACTGCTCTCAGAAACCAAGAATAGCAATACATCAACTTCTTAAGAAGGCTGAGACACGGTGTCCTTGTGCTAGGGTACTTCGCAGTTTCAATCACTGTAAACCGTCCTTCAAACCAGGAAAGTGAAAAACTTACTAGCATTTTCAGCGACAAAGTCACAGACTAGTCACTTCTGAGTCTCCATTTGTGGATTCACTCACAAGTTGTTAAATTATACTGGGAGCTCTTTTGGCAACACTCACAACATACATAGAAAGACAATCCAGGATGCTTGCCTGGAGAATCCCACGGACAGAGGAGCCTGGAGGGCCACAGTGCACGGGGTCGCAAGAGTCGGACACGACTTAGCAACTAAATGATGACGATGAATCCTCAAATAAAGAAAAGTCATCCTCTAGCATCCTCTAGCAATGTATATGATTTGGTGATTTTTTTTTAAAAAAAAAAAGAATTCCTTCTTGATATCTCCTACAAAAGTAAGAGACTCCCAAGGCAAAATGCATTCACACGTCCACCGTGGGCCTTTGTGGAGGGGAGCGAGGAGACGCAGAGCCGCCTACACATCCTGGCAGGCTGACGCGACGTCAGGGAAGACATCCAGCTGGTACCCAGGGGTCACACGAAGGGATGAAAGAAACACATGAGCAAACACAGAAGACAGTGGGCTGACTGACCAGTAGGACCTGTTGACTGGGCCTGATTTCCATCTGGGACTCTCATTTCCTCTATTTAGAGCTAAGGTTATTCTGCTCAGTGTTCTGTAATAACCTAAGTGGGAAAAGAATTTGAAAAAGAATAGATACACGTTTAACTGAGTCACTTGGCTATACACCTGAAACTAACACAACGTTGTTATTCAACTATGAACGTGAAAGTCGCTCAGCTGTGTCCGACCCTTTGTGACCCCATGGACTACACAGTCCATGGAATTCTCCAGGCCAGAGTACTGGAGTGGGCAGCCCTTCCCTTCTCCAGGGGATCTTCCCAACCCAGGGATCAAACCCAGATGTCTCACATTGCAGGAGGTTTCTTTACCAGCTGAGACACAAGGGAAGCCCTATTCAATTATACTCCAATATAAAACTTAAAAAATAGAAAGAACAGTAGAGCAAACATCTAAATATGAACCTATTCTCAAATATTTAACTTTTTGAGATGTAAATAATTTCTGCGAGAGAGAGAGGATGTACCATCTAGGGCTATTGGATACACTCAAGCAGGCATGAAACATTTCCGAAGTTTTCCCTTCCACAGAAAGAGGACTAATCTTTATTTAAAAATGCTCATTCATCAACAGAACTCCGTACAGACGATGTTAAGATGAAGGTGTTATCTGCCTGAATGCAGCAGACCCACGTGGTACCTGAGACCCAAAGAAGCATTTCTGACCACTGAGGGGATGGAGAAGACAACCCTTTCGGCTGCTGTAACCCCCTCTCCCCTGTATTTCATGAATGTTCCATGTTTCACAAGCAGACCTCAAAATGCTACTAAATCTCCTCCAGCCATCACTTAAGTAGTAAGTCAAAAGCTTTCCAAAAATTAAGGTTTTCTGATAACTGCCGAATACTATCTCAAAAGTGCTAGACTTCCCCCACATCAAACCAACTAAAAAGAAGCAAACGAACTGGTTTGTATCTGACCTTCTCTTTCTCAGCCCTGATCACAATGAGGGTAAAATGAGTATTCACACTAAACATGGATGTAGGAAGTCTAAAACCAATTTATTTTTTTTTAAGAAACCAGATAAACCAAGACACACATAATCAGATAACAAGTCACAGATGAAAACATTCTCATTTGGTTGGGTCCATTCCAACACACATCTGATGCTGTAACATCCAAGCTGAGATTTACATCATTGATTCAAACAATCAGCTGGCAGAAAATAAGCATTTTCTCATTTTCACAAGCTATTTTTCAATGTTCAACTTATAATATTTAATGCTTGACAACCTTCAGTCTAAAATGCTGCCCTAAAATGCAGTGCTTTGAATAAATTATACCATTACAAAGGTACTAATTAATTAACAATGACTGGAAGGTAGTCACCACAACCTCATGGCTAGAAGGTCTTTGAAACACTGTGATAAAGCTTACATTTTTTCCTTCTCAATATTTTTCTTTTTGCATCATTTTATCTGCAAATAATGTATCATCAATCTACAGTTGTCTTTGACAGTCTATTTTGATTAGACCATGTTTTCCAGTAAATCTTCCTTATTCTGTATATCATCCATCCACCCAAAAGAGGTACAGAAAGTGAATTAATGTCAATGCCAATTTTCATAATCCATAATTGAGCGTAACCTTCTTGGTGTTGTGGGTGGTTCTAACAACAAATTAGATAAGTGCTTAAACCCTCGTCCAGCCCATTTCAAAATGAATTTCAGTTTCTAACGATTTTGAGCTGCTTACACATTACAAACTCCTAAGAAACACACTCAAGTGTATACCCACGTTCAAGACAGTCTTCAAAGGCTGCTTGCGATGTTCAAGAAGAAACACCGCAATCGCTGGCCTGTTGATAGTGAAATTTCGTTAATGCATGGTAAAATGCAACGCTTCTGCTAATGTGCTCACTTAACTGCAACAAAGGACTTTTTTCTATAATAAGAAATGCAAAATATTTTTAGTAACGAATCACACCGCCTTAAATGCTGCATGGAGACTGTATTGATTTCCAGTCTGACCATTCCTGGGACACGTCTGGGTTCAAATGAATAGGTGAGGGGCAGGGTACAGATGAAGAGAAACGACCTACGATCAAGAGTCATGTCAATACATTTAACTCAAACCTCAACAGGACGCACACTGGACAAGTACCAGGTGAGTGTTGCTGGATCCACACAGCAGTGTAAACATTAACACCCAGGCTTTCATTTTCAAAGCCAGGAAGACGGTCCAGAGGTCACTTGGGAAAGGCTTTCAGTCTTGAAATTAGATTTCCTGGAAATGAAGTGTCTTCTACAGATGAAGCTGCCAAGATTCAGTCAGAAGCAGACGCAAGACGAACCCTCATGGAGCTCGGCCCCCTCACCCAGCAGACCGCAGCGGACGGGAATCGGGGGAGAGGGAGGCAGACGGTCTTTACTTGGATCCCTCTGGCATGAGGCTCGGGGCTTCCCTGGCGGCTCAGGCAGTAAAGAACCTGCGCACAATGCAGGAGACTTGGGTTTGATCCCTGGATAGATCCCCTGGAGAAGGGAATGGCAACCCACTCCAGTACTCTTGCCTGGAGAATTCCATGGATGGAGGAGCCTGGCGGGCTACAGTCCATGGGGTCACAAAGAGTCGGACACGACTGAGCGACCTACACTTTCACTTTCCCACCAATGACCGAAATCCAAAGGGTTGAACCTGTTTTTCACATTTGACGTTTTAACTGCCAGATTCACATCCAACTTCAGTACAACAGGTTCAGATCCACCAACATCTTTTCTAGGATGCTGAAAAACCCAGAAAAGCTCTGCAAAGCGCCACGAGGCTGCCTGGACAGCCTCCTCAGCCCCGCCAGAGACTCCAGGCAGGACGGAGAGAGGGGTGATTAGCCACCCGGGAGCCAGCTTCGTTTGGGAGTCCAGCCGCAGCCTGAGGGGACCCAGAGGAGTCTTGTTCCGGAGTGCTATCCCGCTGTACAGATGCTGACATTTCTACAAAGTGCTGAAAGTAACCGATGCAAGCTTTTCTGAGCAAGTCATCCTAGTTAAGAGATTATACCCCATAAAGAAATCATTTTTAATTCAAGGTTGCCTTTATTTCTTAATGGGAGATCTGTAGTCAGAATGAGCAATAAAAAGAAAAAAGAAAAAAACCCAAGTACTGAAACACAGAGGCAAATCCTTGTTATCCTGGCTTCCTTAGATATCTGTGGCGAGGTTTTTGGTGGGGGGGGTGTTGTTTGGCAATTGGCAATCACTAATGGGTTTCTGCCAGCTCTCATCACCCAACCCACTAACTCACTGTATGACAGTGTAAACTGGGGCAGGCTTTCAAATCTGACAGCTGGCTGGAGAGAAGGGAAGGAAGCCACTTTTTTCTTTCCCGGTAAAGAGGTGAGAATGATGCATGCCAGTCTTCCTGCATACAAACCATCCTAATTGTCCACAGGAAGCCCTAAAACCCAGCCAGGCACACAGCCACCAAAAACCCGGCAGAGCCAGCGATGCACATACTCTCTCACCAAAATGCTGACTTCGTTACGTTTAAAACAAATGCCAATGAGTAGCCATCTGCCAAGAACTGTCAGCTTCCTCCCATTCAGGCTGTAGTACCTACAGGGGAGGATTAATTTCACCTGCAAAGGAAAGTGAAGCGAAGTCACTCAGTCACGTCCAACTCTGCGACCCCATGGACTGTAGCCTACCAGGCTCCTCTGTCCATGGGATTCTCCAGGCAAGAATACTGGAGTGGGTTGCCAGAGGTTCAATTACTGGATTACAAATCCTCAGAGAAATAGGCTCTGCCTACTAGGAACTTCTAAGTTTATATTTTAAAGCCAACTAAGTCTTTAAATGTCTGCTCTAACTGTGGAATTCAAATAGCAATTACAGAAGTTGGGTTCTTTCTCCCCATTATTACTGAATATGTGGTGACAGAACATGAATGCTAGAGGATCTCATGATGACACTGAAATACAGGCCGATGTTTTCCATGTGAAAGGACAACCAGACCTGATCCAGAGAGAATCACCACGGAGACGAGTGGTCCAGGGGTGATATCTACGGATGACAGCACCGATGCTCAGCACTGTGTCCCCGGCCATTTCAGGAGAACCTGGAGTGAACATCCAGACCAGGCCCTTCAGTGAGGACACCTCAGGGGCTGGGGGCTGCCGCCGGGAGACCCTCCACAACTCCTCATCCTCACAAATGCCTCCCACAAATCTCTGAAGTCTGTGTGTCGATATCTTTTGGCAAAGTAACCAAAGACCAACACAGGGACGATCGCGGTTCTCCGCCTTCCCTGCGGCCTGATGGGAGAGAAGCAGACGGGCTGAAATTCCAGGAAGAGGGGTCTCCCTGGCCTGCTGAGGGCCTGACGAGGACCCGCCGGCTCGCTGATACAGAGGGCGGGGTTCAGCTTCCAGGGTCAGTGCTGCAAGGGTCGAGCTGCAGCTAACTCCAGCAGCCCGGGAACTGTGACTTGCCCAAAATAAGTAAAAGATGAACAAGAACTTGAAGAAACAAACAGACCAAGATGACTACATGATCGCCCTTGGCACGGCCAGGAGTGGAGTGCTGCAACACATCATCAGAGGCAGCTCTTCTGGATTTCCGTCTTGGCTGGAGGAGTCGAGGAGAGGAAGCAGCTACCTTGGGAGGGTTATTTGAAGATGATGATGTGCAGGCTAGAGAGTTTCTGCAGAGGCTTTCCCAGCAGGACAAAGCGGAAGCTACCCACACACCCTTCCTGGGCATCTCAGTGCGAAGTCCGATGCTGGACACTATAGCTGAGTAAGTTAATGCCCGTCTCCCTCCTTCCAGCAGGCAAGCACATGGAAGGAACAGAAAGACGAAGGCTAAGGGTCTGAATTCAGGGGGAACAGCAAGTGGGGGGCTTGCCTGCAGCCCTGCCTCCTAACGTACAGCACACACAGCCAGCTGACTTTACACGAAGCCTCTAGCACGGCGTACGCAGCCACCCTGGGAAGACCACAGGAGCCTGGACCACAAGAACAAGCGAAGGGCTCTTCTCTGGAACACACCCCCTTCCCTGCGGCCGAACCGAAGCTCAACCCGCACGAAGACCACGGCGAGGCAGTCTCCCGGGTCCGCTGCAGGGCAGAGCTTATTCAGACGCACACAGCGCCGCTCCTCCCGCATTCCGTTTCAGCCTCTGATTCCTTTTAAAACATCACTATGGAGAAACAGCATTATGCTGCAAAGTTCTATTATTTGAATGGCTCATAAATGGATTTACGGCTGCCGCTGAGTTCTCTGAAAGACGTATTGTCTGCACTGTCTCGCTGGGAGCTTTCATAAAGGTACCCCGACACCTGCACTGGCCTTCCTGCAGAGAGCTGGGTATTTATACCTGGAAAACTTTTCACTTAAATTGCTTTAATGGGTTCTAAGCAAAACACGGCTCAGTGATTCATTTTTCCTTTTGATGGGCCAAGGACATGAATTATAGCTCACAGGATAAACTCATAAATAAATACTGCTAGTATCTTAGTCGGGAGCAATAATGCAACATGGAATTTGCGATTTCTACTTATCCATCACAGACTTGCTCCTACGGTGAGCACCCCACAGCCAGGCTTGCAGGTGTGTAGAATAATAACCTTTATTATTATAAATAAATAATAAAGCACCTTCTTCTCTTCCTCCCCAGGTCAGGGTCGGGAATAATGCCTCTGCAGGCTCACCTGGAGTGCAGAAGTGCTTCAGAGGTGTCGGTCTTAGTGTTTAGAACGTGGCATGGTAAACCAGGTCCCAGTGGCTCAGGTGTTCCCAGAATAAGATTTCTCAGCAAGTGTCATTCACAAGCATCTCACGTGTTCAGTCGTGTCTGAGCCCCATGGACTGCAGCCCGCCAGGCTCCTCTGTCCGTGCGATTCTCCAGGCAGGAATGCTGGAGTGGGCTGCCATTTCCTCCTCCAGGGGATCTCTCCTGCGCCCCCTACAGCGGCGGGCAGATTCTTTACCACTAGTTGGGAAGCTCTCAACAAGCATGACAAGGCATGAGAAAGCCCCAGGGCTCCTGACACAACCCTGCTGAAGCCAGGCCCCGCTGCGCGGCGCACCGGAGCTGGCCACACTGTCGATCTGCCGCTCTCCAACACAGAACGGGGGTTTGAAAACAGCAGCGCCATGTACTCGACCACGGATCAAAGCCTAAGACGCCCGTCGATCCATGAATACCACTGGGTGTGCTGGGAGAAATCAAGACCACCGTTCCTGCAGAGGATGAGACCGGGCAGGTGGGCGCTGGGTTTCAGGTTGATACAGGGGCCGGTGACATCACTGATGATGAAAAGGAAGCTGAACGTGAAACTCGTCACAAAAATGATCCTTCAAGGTCTTCCTTCAGCACCAAGCCCATCACATTTGGAAACTCTCCTCTAACTGATTTTGAACATTTTCCCTGAACGTCTTTCTCACGTGATTAAATGTTTCATCTTTAATTTCTCTCTTCAAAAAAAAAAAAAATACAGATTCCACAAAGACTGCAGCCCACCCTGTCTGGGGTCTCCTTTACCCCAACTCTATCAATCATTCCTTCTTTGTCCTCTGTCTTCGACTTCTCCCTCAAAACCAGGAGGCCCTCGGGGCTGTGGTTAAGAGCGAGATGTATGCAGGTTATAAGATGGGGCCTCCTCCTTGCCTTTGCCACCTGGAGCCACTTAATCTAGTGCCTCAGTTTTCTCGTCTGTAAACTGGGCTGTAGTGAAGACCAGGTGGGTTCACTTGTGGACAGCTGTGGAACGTGGTGGACGTGGAGCAAGCCTTCCACCATGTGAACTAACCTGAGGGTAACTGACCTCTTCCCTTCCACTAAAACACGCTGAGTCCCTTCACCTTTTCAGAAAAGCTCCCCCCTACCTCTTTTCCCACCTTCCCACTTCTCTTTTCTCCTGAGCTTCTTTAAGAAATACTTCACATTTGAGGTCTCCACCTCCTTCTTAAACATTTAACTGAAGTGAGAGTCCCACAGCCACCGGCCACAGAGACAGACTGCCACCAATGCGGCTGCATCTGCAGGAGCTGACCATTGTCATCTGCTGACCACGCCTTCTGGGAGGACAGTCCTCTTTCTTTGCCCCGTGATCCCACCATCCCTCTTCAGTTCAGTTCAGTCGCTCAGTCGTGTCCAACTCTTTGCGACCCCATGAACTACAGCACGCCAGGCCTCCCTGTCCATCACCAACTCCCGGAGTTTGCTCAAACTCATGCCCATCAAGTTGGTGATGCCATCCAGCCATCTCATCCTCTGTCGTCCCCTTCGCCTCCTGTCCCCAATCCCTCCCAGCATCAGGGCCTTTTCCAATGAGTCAACTCTTCGCATGAGGTGGCCAGAGTACTGGAGTTTCAGCTTCAGCATCAGTCCTTCCAATGAACACCCAGGACTGATCTCCTTTAGGATGGACTGGTTGGATCTCCTTGCAGTCCAAGGGACTCTCAAGAGTCTTCTCCAACACCACAGTTCAAAAGCATCAGTTTTTCGGTGCTCAACTTTCTTCACAGTCCAACTCTCACATCCATACATGACCACTGGAAAAACCATAGCCTTGACCAGATGGACCTCTGTTGGCAAAGTAACGTCTCTGCTTTTTAATATGTTATCTAGGTTGGTCATCACTTTCCTTCCAAGGAGTAAGCGTCTTTTAATTTCATGGCTGCAGTCACCATCCACAGTGATTTTGGAGTCCAAAAAAATAAAGTCTGACACTGTTTCCACCGTCTCCCCATCTATTTCCCATGAGGTGATGGGACCAGATGCCATGATCTTAGTTTTCTGAATGTTGGGCTTTAAGCCAACTTTTTCACTCTCCTCTTTCACTTTCATCAAGAGGCTTTTTAGTTCCTCTTCACTTTCTGCCATAAGGGTGGTGTCATCTGCCTACCACCCCTCTTGGCCCACCCCTAACCGAGGGCTCCTTCTCCAGCTCCCTCAGAGGGTGTGGCCCACTGCTCTGCCTTGCTCCCTATCTTGAGGCCCCTCATCCACTTTGATGGTTTTTCCACCACTGGCCTCTAACGGCTCCCTGGAGCACATCTCCACCCCGACCTCAGCCAAGTAACACTCAGGCAGCACCGCGTGGTTTCTCAAGACGTATCAACCTCGAGATGCGTCCCAAGACCACGGGCCTGGGCGAGGTTTGACCAATGACCAGGGGCCTGGGCGCGGTCTGTCCGATGACCACTGGCCTGGGCGTGGTCTGCAGGGCCCCTCCTCCTCACCAGCTACACACAGATGGGGAACGGCTGCTGCCACACTAAGTACTATGTAAGCCCCCCTTGTCTCTCATCTTCCTGCAACCACTGCCCTAGGTCAGCCCGCATCTCATCTGAACTGTCACAGATCCCGTTGCTGGCAGAGCGGGGCTCACACACCAGGAAGCTTCCCTGGCTCCCATCTCTGACCAGGTCAAACCCAAGCTGCGGACACACACCAGGCCAGTTCTGCAGTCTCCCCTGCCTCCCACCGATGCCCAGTGCCAGGGGGAGCTGCCCGCCACACGTGGGCCTGACCACACGGACTCCATGCACATCCCCCACCAGCAAGGGAACCACTCACTCTCCAAATGTCAACTCCCATCTCATCTGCAGGGAGCCCTCCTTCTCCCTGCTCCCCCCACCTGGGCTCCTGCTACAGCCTGTGCCCCCGCCCCCCAATCACCCCCCCAACCTGCCTCCCACTGGCCCCTTGAGGGTCTGGCTCCTGGTCACCTTTGCCTTCTCAACCGGTACCCGCAGGATTCAACATTTATGGGACTGAATAACTCCATTCAAACACCGACAGGGGATCAAGGCCTGCAACATTCTTGTGCAGTCACTACTCAGAGACAAAGATGTTTTAAACATTCTCCTTCTGAGTAGTGTAGTGGAGCAAATGTGGATGACTCTCAAACGGTACTTGATTTGTTTAGAACTGTGAGGCGAAGTCTGACGTAATAGATCAGATTGACCTCACGGCCATCAGGGTGGTTATCAGGACAACCACCGCCCCCAGTGTTAGGACAGAGAAACTGCGAGCCGTGTGCTCCGCTGGTGGGAGCGGAGGATGGCCCAACTGCTGTGGAAAGCAGTAAGAGTTTCCCCGGATGGAAAACAGCACTGCCCCTCATCCAGCAGCTGCTCTTCTGGATGTATGCGCAGAAAACTGAAAGCATTCAAAGACGCATTCGCACAATTTGCGCACGTACGCTCAGAGTGACACCATTCACGACAGCCGGGATGTGAGAGTCACCCAGCTGTTCCACCCGGATGACGGATTAACAAGACGTGGGGCACACACGCGAACAGTATTTAACTACAGTCCTCAGGGTCGCAGAGTCGAACACGAATGAGTGAGTGACACTGACTTAAAGTTCGATGTATCTAACATGGATACACCTCGAGGACATTATCCTAAATGAAACACACGAGTCAGAAAGAAATACTGACTCTACTTGTGAGTATCTACAGCAAACGGATCCATAGAAACAATGTGGAATCGGGGTTACATGGGGCCAGGGGGCATTATTTAATGGGTACAGGGTTTCCTTTGTGCAAGACGCGAAAGTTGTGAAGATCTGCTGAGCTCAGTATTACTGAACTGTAGGACTGGGTCCTCACTTGCTTTAGTCGTGTCTGACTCTTTGCAGCGCCATGGACTTTACTCACCAGGCTCCTCTGTCCATGGCATTTCCCAAGCAAGACTATTGCAGTGGGCTGCCATTTCCTTCTCCAGGGGACTTTCCCGACCCAGGGATCGAACTCATGTCTCTTATGTCTCCTTCACTGGCAGCCAGGTTCTTTACCACTAGCACCACCTGGGAAGCCCCACTGAACTCTTTATTATATATTTATTATTAAGTATAAAGTTTACTGTCTTAACCACCTTTATATCATCATTAAAAAGGAACTACTGGACGCTTACTCCTTGGAAAGAAAGTTATCACCAATCTAGACAGCATATTAAAAAGCAGAGACATTACTTTGTTAACAAAGGTTCGTCTAGTCAAGGCTATGGTTTTCTCAGTAGTCGTGTATGGATGTGAGAGTTGGACCATAAAGAAAGCTGAGTGCCAAAGAATTGATGCTTTTGAACTGAGGTGTTGGAGAAGACTCTTGAGAGTCCCTTGGACTGCAAGGAGACCCAACCAGTCCATCCTGAAGGAAATCAGTCCTGAATATCCATTGGAAGGACTGATGCTGAAGCTGAAACTCCAACACTTTGGCCACCTGATGCAAAGAGCTGACTCATTTGAAAAGACCCTGATGCTGGGAAAGATTGAGGGCAGGAGGAGAAGGGGATGACAGGATGAGATGGCTGGATGGCATCACTGACTGGACAGACATGAATCTGAGTAAACTCTGGGAGTTGGTGATGGACAGGGAGGCCTGGCGTGCTGCGATTCATGGGGTCACAAAGAGTCGGACACGACTGAGTGAACTGGACTGAACCCGTTGAAAATTTGATAAATTTTAAAGGGAATACCCAAAATCTCATTTACTGCTTTAAAGAAATGAGGATTTTTTTTTTTTTATGATTTGTGATAAAACTATCATTTTCTTTAAAAAGCCATAAGAAAAGCCCACTTGATCACATGAACAGAGCGTCCAACCAGCAGCTCACACCCATGGTATCACTCCTCAACACTTTCCACGGCCAGACAGCCTGTGTGTTTCATCTCTAAATTGGATCTGAATCTACATGAGAAAATGCAGAACCAGAACACACAAAAATTGAGCAGACAAAATTAAGCCTTTGGAAAAAGCACAAGTTTGACTTGCAAAGGAGACATAACGACTGCCTGCTTCCTGCACTGAAATCTCTGGATGCTTTTAACAGCAGCAAGGCACAAGCTTGTTTGAAACAAGCGGATGAGACTGTGCTGTGACTTTAGAGGCTAAAGGGACATGCGAGTAGGATAACGCCAGCCACCGCCACATCGGCCACCCGCCTTTCCCGTCCCTTAGCTACTGACGCCTGTGGCTCTTCCTCTCCGGTTGCCCCCAGACACTGCCACGCGTCTTCCCGAAGGGTGGAAGGCTTCCCGTGCTGCTTGAAGCACTGCCGCCTCATCTGAGCGCCCGCGGCTCCTTGGGCACTGGCCTGCCCGCCTGGCATCTCTCCACACCGCATGCCTTCCTCGTGCCAACCCCTCTCAGCCACTTCTCATTTTATCTGCCCAAACAGCCCACATCAACTCTGATGTTTCCCCTATGACATCCCAAAGACAACCTGAGCCCCTGTTCACGGGGTCACCAGGCTGCCGTGAGCCCGCCCACCGCCCACCGTGGGTGAGACCACCTGCAGGCGGCAGGCAGTCAACCGAGCTGCGGTCTCCACGGCTCTGAGAGTCAGCTTGGCGTCATCTCTGCTTCATTTACCTCCCAGCTTAAGGATACTGGGCCTGGACTTTGGCATAAATGCAATCCCCGTTCCTAGCTGCCCACTCACAGTCGGGTGATTCCAACAAAATCATCTGAACACCCTGAGCTTCGGTTGTATCATCAATAAGCTGAAGCAAACAGCATCATCTGTGATGTTGTAAGGATTAATCACAGAAAGAAGGTCCTAGGCATCACGGCCTGATGCAGTCACTGGAAAAGGTGCTGCAGGGACCAGTGCTCCGGGGAGGGAAGGCTCTGGGCCTCTGGGGTCCAGGTAACATCACCGTGTTCTCCTCAGCCCCTGCGTTGTGCAGAGACCGTGGAGAAGGTTGCAGAACTGAGGAGTCTGACCAGACCAGCAACCCTGCAGTGGGATGATAACCTCCAGGGATAATCCCCCGAGAGGTCACAGCCAGATCCCCGTGACACCTGCTAAGGCTACCACAAAGCTCCAGAGCACCTTGAGAGGTACAAGTCCGCTCATGCTGAGCAGACCTTATTTCAGAAAACAGCAAGGAGGACCACCTGTAAGCCATGCACCCAGCCCCCTCAGCAAGACGTCTGTTCCTCACCAGCCAAGAACGAGGGCTCCGAAAGAGGCTAAAAACAGGAAAAGCATCTTTAAGTGTACTTTCCTTCTTATTTTAAAAACTTGCATCAAAATGGCAAACCTATCATCAAGTTAATAAACCCCTTGAAAATTATAATCACCAGCTTGGGCTGGGCTGTACTGGGGAGGGGAGGCACGCACAGTTGCAGGTAAATGACCTCAGGTGGTGTTTCTGGAAGGTGATCTAGCAGCCCCCCAAAAAGTCCCAAAACATGCCTATTTCACGTAGCAGTTTCACTTTTAGCAACTTATATTACAATATTCAGATTTTCATATAAATATGTAGAAAGATGTTCATCCCAGCATTACTGATAATGAAAAATAACAAACAGGTCAATCAAAGTTAAACCAATGACAGAACACCCATAAGGTAGACTATGCAGTCATATATTCTTCAAAGTCATTTAAGAACGAGAAAATACATGCTAAATATAAGAAAGAACTGTGGAAATAGCATGGTAAAATAGATTTCAGGAGGTAGAGAAAAAATATAGGGGATTATGAACTATTTATTCCCGTTTTTTGTTTTTTTTTCAGATTAGCTCTAAAGATCATGTCATCTTTATATACAACCCAACAGGCAGGGTGGTGACCTGCAGAGACTATCTGCTTGCATTTGCAAGCAGGGCTTGCCTTTCCCTCCATCCCTCCCCACCTAGAGCTCTCACACACAGCTCTTCCCACTGTTTTCCAGCACTGCCTTTATAAACCCGCTCTAAACCAAAGCCTGGATTTGCAGCTGAACCAGAAAAAAAGTGAGATGGAAATTATTTTAACTCCATTCAACAAGCAGGATTTCACCCAGTCCAAAGGCTCTGAGTAGGTGGCATGAAAACTATACTGAGTAATCACGTTCTTGCTTAAGTTTGAAATTAATAGCTACAATATTCAATAAAGTAACTGTTTAAACCTGTACCAAAATGATACTAAAAATAGGCTGCCAGTGCCACTGACTTTCCCCAGTACTAGACTTTTCAGGTTAAACTGAAGGTTGGAGGAATTCCTCATCGCTAAAGCAAGCAGAGGAAAACACAGATCTACTCGCGTTCTCAGGAAGGTCGCTGAGCTCTCTTCTCCACTCTCACCTCCTGGAACGTGGAGGGACTCCTGCTGCATGTCGTCAGAGCACCCAGGGCCAGGACAGGACCCCAGACAGGACCGTCCGGCCCGGGACAGGAGCCCAGGCAGGACCGTCTGAACAAAATCAGCCGTTTGCATCAGCTGAAGTGAGAGAAGCGATTTACCATGAAGCGTGGGCAACAGCAGCAGCAGACAAACCAGGTCTGCTGTGGGAGCCGCTCCTCACCCTCAGCGCACGGGACGCTGTTCAAAAGGGGCCACCTGAGGCCAGGTGGGCCCACGCTACCTCCCCCGCAGGCCCGCCCCGTCCACGCTGCGAGCCCTTGTCAGCTGAACACTTGGCATTTCAGAATAAAATTAAAAATGTATGGTGAAGTAACCATAGAAGTGGGGCTTCCCTGGGGGCTCAGCGCTAAAGAATCTGCCAGGGCAGGAGACGCGGGTTTGCTCCCTGGGTGGGGAAGATCCCCCGGAGAAGGGAACGGTTACTCACTCCAGTGTTCTTGCTGGGAAATCCCACGGACAGAGGAGCAGAGTGGGCCACAGGCTTAGCATGCGGCCGCTAAGAGTCAGACACAACTTAGCAACTAACCAACAACGACGGGAGTTTAGTCGCGGGCTGCCAGATAAAGAGCTGCTGTATTTGACTAACCGATGCCATTTAGGGACTGAGTCACAGCTCTGGGGGTTTTTCATCCAATGAGCATGGAAGCCCCGCCAGCAGGCACCGCGGCCGATGCAGGGGACGGAACCGTGAACCAGCCGGTCCCCGACCCCAGGGATCACGGGGAGGAGGAAGGGGGGGCCTCACGGGTGCGTCACAACCAGGCACATCTGTGCAGCAAGCAGGATGAACCTGGAAGCTGGTGGAAGTGGAGCGTGTCCTGAGTGTCCAGAATTCGTCCACGTGGGGACGGGTGAGCCCTCTGACGGTGAGGGCTCAGCAAGACCAGATGGACACTGACATTCCCCCACCCGCTGCGTCCAATCCCTGTCCCAGGACCCCCCTCGGGAGATGGACTCGGAGCCACGAGCAACCCAGGATGCGGGCCACAGGGCAGGGGCGGGGGGCGCCTAGGACACCTGCAGGCTCTCGTCGGTGCTTCTAAGCCCTGCTGACAGGGGCTGGCAGGAGACCGCCCATCTGATCTGGCACGGAGGAAATCCCTCCCTCCCCAGTACAGTGTCCCCTGGAACACCTCGGGGGGCTGCTGTCATCTCAGAAGGTCCCAGACCTCACAGAGGCCTCTCTGCCGAGCAGACCTGGGTCCTCGACTCAGGACGGAGGTGTGCCCAGCCTGCCTTCCTGACGCCCAACACCCTCCCTCTGCCTGGGGGCTTGGGGCTGCTCATCCCCAAGGGAACAAGCTCCTGAAGGCTTTGCAAGTCGTGTTGGCAGTTTCCAACAGTGGAGAAGCTTCCACTCGGGTCACATGAACCAGGGGCAGCTCAGGCATAACCTCTATGGGACGAGGGTGGGCTCAGCCACCAAGCGTGTCGACATGACCCCGGGAGGTGCGGGAAGCAAACCCCACAGCATCCCCCTCCTCCCTCCACAGAATCTCTGCAGGCTCGGTTGGCAACTCACAGAAACATCTGCGGAAACAGTGCAGCCCTTTTCTCTCTCGAGAAAAAAGCAGCGTGCTTGAAAAACAAAAAGCCGAGTGGGTGTCACTGTGCTCCCTTCTCCTCCTATTTGGCTCTCTGTTGGGTCAGGCTCTTCCTTTTGAAAATTATTTCATAACCCAATCTTGGCTCTTGTACCCAAGGAGGCTAGGAACGCACATCTATTAACAGGACCATTTGTCACGATTACGAGCGTCCCAG
Organism: Muntiacus reevesi; assembly: GCF_963930625.1. Taxonomy (NCBI): domain Eukaryota; kingdom Metazoa; phylum Chordata; class Mammalia; order Artiodactyla; family Cervidae; genus Muntiacus; species Muntiacus reevesi. The sequence continues at coordinate 671,476 of NC_089266.1, forward strand.
AAGACAGGAAATACCTCTTGCAAAATGGCCTGCCCTCATGCCCTGGGACTGTGTCAAGCAACTCACTTTCCCTTGGATTATACAAGCCCACGAGTCATTCCTGACATCTGATTTTTAAAAAAGAACGTGAAGACTGTGCCTAAAAATGAAAATTTGGGGTCGAGTGTCAAATACTTCGACGACCACCTTCCAATGAATCGACCGGGCCCAGAAGGTGGGTGCGGAATCGCCTTGCTCCTCGGTCAGGATCTACAGAGGAGGGTCGCAGGTGTCAAGTGGGACCAGAGTGAGACCAGCGCCCGTGGCCGGCGCCAGGCACACTCAGGGCCAACCATCCCCAGTCAGGATGGCAGCGAGCTCGGTGGGGACAATACGAGAGGATGCGGGTTTCCCGAGGACCCAAAGGACCCAGGCACCACCCTGTTTTAACACACACTCTCTCCACTCCTTACAGTAAGCCCACCAAGGTGCCCTCCTGCAGCGGGGATGGAAGGAGAGGCCACAGAGCAGAGCTGAGACACTGCCCCCAGCCAAGTGGTTAAAAAGCAAGAGCGGAAAGGCCGGGGAGGGTCCAGATGCCGGCCTCCGCTCTCCCCGCTGGAAGCCACCCTCCCAGTGACCGCCCCCCGCCCCCGCGCCAAGCCCTGAGGAAGGTCAAAGTGAAGGGCCCCTTTGCTTGGACAGTCAGGGGCCTCTTTAAAAAGAAGGGTACCGTCCACTCACGGAGGCCGGAGCTTCCCAGGCTCGCTGAGAGCCTCCCGCGGCCCCGCCCTCTCCCCCCAGCAGGGCGGTCAGCTGCCAGACCCGAGCTGCCCCAGACAGCTAAGAAGGTCTGCCTCGGGGCTGCGGCCCGTGGAAACTTCCATTTCTCCTCCCGCGTGCTTCTTCACCAACGAGGCGGCGCCTCTCCCCGCAGTCCCGCACCGCACAGCGTCGGCCAGCATCTGAACTGCCCAGCCAGGGGAACATGCACCAGGAGCAGACGTCAATCACCACGCAGGTGGTCCAGCAGGATGGACTCGCTCATTTGCCAACGTCAGGGAGCAGGAAAATGGAGGAGGCTTCACTCCCAGGCAAGCACACTGTACTGAAACGATGAGGGAGAAAATTTCACCCCCAAGACCACTGGGGTTCGTCACCATCACCAATGCTTCCACAGAAGAGCTTCAGGACGCTGCGGTCACCACCCCGACACCTACAAGACGCGTCATGTGGAGTCAAAACTAGAGATCTGTGAGCAGAATCAACGGAGGAACTAGCTTGCTCTCAAGACTTCTGTTTAAAAAACAAAAACCAAAAACTCTGGCTTTTAAACAGCAGAAGGTGGGAGAGTAACTCAGTGCAACATTTGTACAGACACCTGGGCCATTTGTAAAACCTGGGCCACTTGTGTGGGTAACCAGCAATCCAGCAAGTCTGCCGAGAAGAATCTACTCCACTGACACGCTCACAGCCCCAGGTGGGGGGACGACTCGGTGGGACCCTGCAGGGCCCAGGGCTGAGCTGAGGGTCTCGTGGCCAACAGCTGCTTCACTCGGCACGCTCTCACGAGGTGGTCCTGTTACCACCCCTACCTTAGACCAGACAGGCAGAGCAAGCTGTTCAGAGTCACAGAGCCAGCACCACGGGGGCGGGATGCAAGGCCTGCTGGGGCGGGGGGGTCCCTGCAGCTCTGCTGAGGAAGGCAACGCGGGGACTCCCCTGGCAGTCCAGGGGTTCAGACGTCACGTTCCAGGGCTGTGGCTTCCATCCCGGTGGGGGAGCTACGCCCCACATGCCACGTGGCACAGCGCCCCAATTTTTTTTAATTTTTTAAATAAAAATTTTTTGAAAAGGCAACACACATGGAAGTGAAATGCTCACTCACAGAAACCAAGTAAATCACAGCACAACCACGGAGCAGAACGCCACCACAAGAGCCACGTCTGCAGACGTGGGCTGCAGAGTCTGGAGGACTGTGGTGCCCATTCTAATCAGGATACAATGCGTGAAGATCTCCACACCATGTACGATGCACGCTACGTGCTATGTACAGGTGACCTTGAGGATCAACACTGTGCATAATGCACACTACCCAGAGCCGACCTTGAGGATGGACGCTACGTGACGCACACTACCCAGAGCTGACCTTGAGGATGGACGCTACGTGACGCACACTACCCCGAGCCGACCTTGAGGATGGACGCTATGTGACGCACACTACCCAGAGCTGACCGTGAGGATGGACGCTATGTGATGCACACTACCCAGAGCCGACCTTGAGGATGGACGCTATGTGATGCACACTACCCAGAGCCGACCTTGAGGATGGACGCTATGTGACGCGCACTACCCAGAGCCGACCTTGAGGATGGACGCTACGTGACGCACACTACCCAGAGCTGACCTTGAGGATGGACACTACGTGACGCACACTACCCAGAGCTGACCTTGAAGGCAGACACTATATGATGTACACTACCCAGAGCCGACCTTGAGGATGGACGCTATGTGATGCACACTACCCAGAGCCGACCTTGAGGATGGATGCTATGTGATGCACACTACCCAGAGCTGACCTTGAAGGCAGACACTATGTGATGTACACTACCCAGAGCCGACCTTGAGGATGGATGCTATGTGATGCACACTACCCAGAGCTGACCTTGAAGGCAGACACTATGTGATGCACACTACCCAGAGCCGACCTTGAGGATGGACGCTATGTGATGCACACTACCCAGAGCCGACCTTGAGGATGGACGCTATGTGATGCACACTACCCAGAGCTGACCTTGAAGGCAGACACTATGTGATGTACACTACCCAGAGCCGACCTTGAGGATGGACGCTATGTGATGCACACTACCCAGAGCCGACCTTGAGGATGGACGCTATGTGATGCACACTACCCAGAGCCGACCTTGAGGATGGACGCTATGTGATGCACACTACCCAGAGCCGACCTTGAGGATGGACGCTATGTGATGCACACTACCCAGAGCTGACCTTGAGGATGGACGCTATGTGACGTGCACTACCCAGAGCCGACCTTGAGGATGGATGCTATGTGATGCACACTACCCAGAGCTGACCTTGAAGGCAGACACTATGTGATGTACACTACCCAGAGCCGACCTTGAGGATGGACGCTATGTGATGCACACTACCCAGAGCCGACCTTGAGGATGGACGCTATGTGATGCACACTACCCAGAGCCGACCTTGAGGATGGACGCTATGTGATGCACACTACCCAGAGCCGACCTTGAGGATGGACGCTATGTGATGCACACTACCCAGAGCCGACCTTGAGGATGGATGCTATGTGATGCACACTACCCCGAGCCGACCTTGAGGATGGACGCTACGTGACGCACACTACCCAGAGCTGACCTTGAGGATGGACACTACGTGACGCACACTACCCAGAGCTGACCTTGAGGATGGACGCTATGTGATGCACACTACCCAGAGCTGACCTTGAGGATGGACACTACGTGACGCACACTACCCAGAGCTGACCTTGAGGATGGACGCTATGTGATGTACACTACCCAGAGCCGACCTTGAGGATGGACGCTATGTGATGCACACTACCCAGAGCCGACCTTGAGGATGGACGCTATGTGATGTACACTACCCAGAGCCGACCTTGAGGATGGACGCTATGTGATGCACACTACCCAGAGCTGACCTTGAAGGCAGACACTATGTGATGTACACTACCCAGAGCCGACCTTGAGGATGGACGCTATGTGATGCACACTACCCAGAGCCGACCTTGAGGATGGACGCTATGTGATGCACACTACCCAGAGCCGACCTTGAGGATGGACGCTATGTGATGTACACTACCCCGAGCCGACCTTGAGGATGGATGCTATGTGATGTACACTACCCAGAGCTGACCTTGAAGGCAGACACTATGTGATGTACACTACCCAGAGCCGACCTTGAGGATGGACGCTATGTGATGTACACTACCCCGAGCCGACCTTGAGGATGGACGCTATGTGATGCACACTACCCCGAGCCGACCTTGAGGATGGACGCTATGTGATGCACACTACCCAGAGCCGACCTTGAGGATGGACGCTATGTGATGCACACTACCCAGAGCCGACCTTGAGGATGGATGCTATGTGATGCACACTACCCCGAGCCGACCTTGAGGATGGACGCTATGTGATGCACACTACCCAGAGCCGACCTTGAGGATGGACGCTATGTGACGCACACTACCCAGAGCCGACCTTGAGGATGGACGCTATGTGATGCACACTACCCAGAGCTGACCTTGAAGGCAGACACTATGTGATGTACACTACCCAGAGCCGACCTTGAGGATGGACGCTATGTGATGCGCACTACCCAGAGCCGACCTTGAGGATGGACGCTATGTGATGCACACTACCCAGAGCCGACCTTGAGGATGGATGCTATGTGATGCACACTACCCCGAGCCGACCTTGAGGATGGACGCTATGTGATGCACACTACCCAGAGCTGACCTTGAAGGCAGACACTATGTACAATGTATACTATGCACTACATATAGCTCACCTTGAACAACACGGAGTGGGGGAGCTGCCAACTCTCTCTGCAGGTGAAAATCCGAGAATAACTTAGACGATCCTCCATTTACCGGTCTCCTCCATATCCAAGGATTTAACCAACCGCCTATCGTGTAGTCTGCAATATATACTATTTTAAAGATACCTATGAGTGGACCCATGAAGTTCAAATCAACTGCACGTAATTATGAGTACTGTGTGTGTAGCAGTGAAAGGAAATAAGCCAACACGGCGCATGGAGGAAGGATGGTCGCTGTGCTCGAGTGGGGTCACAGGGGTTCCTCAGCCTCAGCTCTCCTGGCGCCTCCCTCCCTCCACGGGCGCCCACTCGAGCCCACCCTCCCGCTCCTGCACAGCAGGAGATCCTGGAGGGCAGATGCCCCCCAACACCACACTGTGTGATGACTTTTAATCGCCTAAAGTCAACTCCAAAGGCCCCACAGTCCCCCTAAAATAGTCACAACTGTTCTTGTCTGGGCTGGAAGAGAAAGAACACCTAGGTAGAGAATTCTGTTTTTTAATTAAGGAACAATCATAAATTCAACAGAGCCCTCCTTGCCTGTTTAGTTCTGCTTTTAACCATCGCTGGCGCCGAGGAGCACGGCTTTGCCCAGGCTGACACAGGACAGGTGACTAGGCACCTACCCGTCCTGCCGCCTGGGCCTAGGTGGTTATAACCAAGCGAAAAAGCTAGACGTAAAACAGAGGAAACACTAGGGCTCCTCATTAAATGATTCATAAGCGCTATTCATTATTCCTTTACTGTGGGCAAGAACAGTTAACATATATTTACACAATAACTCAGAGACGTTAGAGCATTTAATGTTCAAGTGAGAAGCACAGGTTACACTGATGGCCTAACTGTGCTGAAAATATTAAAAACAAATGGGCTATTTACGAAGCACTTAATGAGCCTTCACTAACCATCAGGCTCTGTTCTAAGCCTTTTAATGTATCGACTCATCTGATCCTCACAACAACCCCATGAGGTGCATACTATTAATTTCCTCATTTAAAAAAAAAAGGCAATTACGAGCAACTGGAGCAGACGCACGACCTGCTCTCCGATGAAAACGACAGCCCACTCACACACCTGAGTGTGTACCTAGGTGGCTCAGATGGCGAAGGATCCGCCTGCGATGCAGGAGGCCCCGGTTCGACCCCAGGTCAGAAAGATCCTCTGGAGCAGGGAAAGGCTGCCTGCTCCAGTGTGCTTGGATTCTCTGGTGGCTCAGATGGTGAAGAATCCGCCTGCAATGCGGGAGACCCGGGCTCGATTCCTGGGTTGGGAAGACCACCTGAAGGAGGAAATGGCAACCCGCTCCAGTATTCCTGCCTGGAGAATCCCATGGACAGAGGGGCCTGGCGGGGTGCAGTCCGTGAGGTCGCAGAGAGCTGGACACGACTGAGCCACTGCGCGCAGACAGACAGATGGGCAGACCACCAGGCCACGCGCTTTCAGGTTTTCCCGCACAGACCACTGTTCTCATCAGTCCCCAGAGAGCCACCCACCACAGGGCTGTCTACATCCTCACTTCTGTTACCTGTGCTTCTTGAACTGCTCACTGGGGTCGGTGCCAGAACACTTCCTAAAACGGATCCTGTCTTAGTAGTCAGCTTGATTTTAGAAAAAAATGGTTTGAGACTGACTGGGGCATTTACTTATTCCTTCAAAACACAAAACCTACAATTTTCTTTTCCTGTGACTTGTAACCTCAACAACAGGACAGCTGAGCATTGTCATCCTTTTTAGAAAAAAAGTAAAAGCGATTTTTTTAATCCACAAAATCTCGAAAATGCTAACCAAAGATTACCTTTAATAACAAAATTAGAAAAGCCTCAAAACAACTCAAATGGAGCATAATGCCGAAGTATAGCTAATTATAAAGTTCTCAGGAAACAGGAATAAATCTTCCCAACTTTTGATTTGGCAATAGTTGCCTAGATGTGACACCAAGAGCATAAGCATCGAGGAAAACACGCATAGACTAGACTTCAAAATTATAAATGTGCTTCAAAGGACACCACTGAGAAAGTGAAAAGACAACCCATAAATATTTGCAAGTCATATATCAAATAGAAGGCATCTACCTTTTACTTTAGAACTCTCACAAGTGAAAGAACAAATAACCTAAGAATTGGAAGAGACATTTCTCCAAAGACACAGCCGATGAACACATGAAAAGATGCTCAACATCGTTAGTCGTCAGGAAAATGAAGATCAGCACCTGATGAGAAATGACTTCCCCGTCCAGGAAGACAAGTGACAAGCAACAAGCATTTGGGAGGAGATGGAACTCTTCCTGGGTGGCTGGTAGGACTGTGAAATGGGCATCTCCTTTGGAAGCTATTTTGGCAGTTTCTTGAAGTGTTACCCATAGACTTACCCAGTCCCATAGGCATAGACCTGGGAGAAATGAAAAAGATATCTACACACAGACTTGCACATGAACGTTCAGAGCAGCATCACTCCCGAGAGAGAAAAAGCAGGAACCATCAGGAGTCTACCAACTGATGAACAGTGAATGAAGTGTGCTATAATTCATTCAGGGGAATATTACTGAGCCATAAAAAGGAAAGGGGCTTTCCACGTGGCACCAGAGGTAAAGAAATTTTGAACTGTGGTGTTGGAGAAGAACCTTCAGAGTCCCTTGGACTGCAAGGAGATCAAACCAGTCCATCCTAAAGGAAATCAACCCTGAATATTCACTGGAAGGACTGATGCTGAAGTGCCAATACTTGGCCATCTGATGTGAAGAGCCAACTCATTGGAAAAGACCCTGATGCTGGGAAAGATTGAGGGCAGGAGGAGAAGGGGACAACAGAGGATGAGATGGTGGGATGGCATCACCGACTCAATGGACATGAGTTTGAGCAAGCTCCAGGAGATGGTGAAGGACAGGGAAGCTGGTGTGCTGTGGTCCATGGGTTCGTAAAGAGTCAGACACAACTGAGCAACTGAACAAATTAAGAGGAATGAAGAACTGACACTTGTCACCGATACATGGATGAACCTTGACAACATTACACTAAGTGAAAGATGCCAGACACAAAAGGTCACCTATTGCATAACTTCACTTATATCAAGTGTCCAGAGTAGGCAGAGCCAAAGAGAAAGCAGACTCCTGGCCACGAGGGGCTGGGGGGACCTGGTAAGGCACGTGGACAATGAAAACATTCTAAGATTTGGAGCAGAGAGCTGCACAATTCTGTGAATATACTAAGAACCAGCAAACTTTGTACTTCAAAGGAATAAATTCTATGGCATATGAATTGTTTAGTCCCTAAGTCATGCCAGACTCTTTGCAACTCCAGGGATTATAGACGGCCAGGCCCCTCTGTCCATGGGGTTTCCCAGGCAAAAATACTGGAGTGGGTAGCCATGTCCTCCTCCAAGGGCTCTTCCCGACCCAGGGATCAAACCTACATTGGCAAGCATGTTCTTTACCACTGAGCCAGCAGGGAAGCCCTGTGGCATACAAACTACATCCCAATAAAGCCTGTTACCTAAAAACACCATGTGTGGCAGAGGAAAAAAACCCGGAACTTTCACGTTAAAACACGGTGAGTGAAACTCCTGGGCGTCCATCCTCGATTCTCAGCCTTCCGCCTTCATGCGCTCACACTGAACAGTGACTGTGGTAAGAAGGGAACCTGCGTCCCTGGGCACGACACACGCCAGCTTGCGCACCGGTGGGCCTGGGACAACTCCTGCTCCTCGGCCTCAGCCTCCTGAGAGGCGCAGAGAGCAAGAGGAGAACCAGGGCTCCACAAACCTCCCCACCCGAGGGCGGTCGCCCCCACGAGGCCGGGGCCCACCTGGAGGCTGTGCCGAGGAACGGAGGTTCAACCAGAAAGGCCGGGACGCTCAGGAAGACGGCAGTCGTGATGCCCTCGCGCGGTCCACCTCCCCCCCCCCCCCCCCCCCACAGACCCTGAGATCCGGCTCCCAGGGCCTAAACCGGGGTCGCTGATTAGCTGAGGGGCAGAGGGAGCTGGAGGAGGAAGGAGGAAATCAGACAGCAGGGGTCCCCGAGGCTGGGCTGATCCCACGGAAACCATGGGGCAGCCGAGGCTTCAGAGCAAGAGGCCAGGACAGAGAAGCAGGCCGTGAGCCTTAGAGGCCCGGCCCTTCAGCGCCCCCGCGACAGGACGCTGAAGCCGCCCTCGGCGCCACGTGGCACAGATGTGGGGCAAGGAAGCTGGTCCAGCGCTGAGCGCTGCAGGGCTGGTGGAGGCGGGCTGGGTGGGAAAGCCCCGGAGGAAGGCTCCCCAGGCAGCACGCGGGGGGCAAAGCCCCCACCCGCCCCGAGACGGCCTGAGCGGGAAGGCCGAGGGCATGAAGCGGAGGCCAGCCGGAGGGGAGGCGGAGCCCCACCCACACCAGGCTCACAAGTGAAGTGCCTCTCTGCTCTCCTTGAACCTGGGGCTGCTCAGGGCCTGGGATTAACAGATTAGATGCTAAAAACCTGAGGACCATTTCATCTGGCTTCTGACCTACGTTCAGGCCTCAAGCACTTGATGCTACAAACCAGGAGGACAGGAGGAAAGTATTTCCATGGCACCTTCCCGGCAGCTGCAGCAGGAACTGGGTTCCGCTTCTGTGGCGGTCGCCATGTGAACTCCCGAAGGGGAGAGGCAATAACCAATAACCAACTCTACACATTGAGAAAGTCATTAGGAGGCTTCTGGTTTACATCAGTGTTCTTATTAAACTAGTGGCTGGGGGCGGGGGGTGGGGAAGGATGAGAATGAAGAGAAGCAGAGAAGGAATTCTTGGGCCATCCAGTGGTCAGGACTCCGAGTTTCCACTGCAGGGGGCCCTGGTTGGGGAACTAAGATCCCACAAGCCTCACGGCATGGCCAGAAACAATATAAAGCAAAGAGAAGCGGGAAAATAAAATCATGTTCTCACCACTTGGCATCCCAGACATTTTGGGGTGTGCCCTCATAGACCCTTTAAAAGCACCTATCTGTGCAGAGTCAGAATCACACGCCAGTTAAGGCACACGCGCCGTGGGGGCCACTTTCAGGCGTGTGACCTCGCCGAGCCGGGGACCCTCTGGGCCACGCGTCCACCAGCAAACAGGGGTGACGGCAAAGTACAGGTTGAGCGTGAAGATGAAAGGAGATGGTCCTTGCTAAGTGTCTGCCCGGCAGTGAGTCCTCAGGGAGCATCAGCGCTATCGTGTTCACCGTGACGTTCCTTCACCTGCCTCCTCCTTCACCCACGTGTCGATCATCCTCCCAAGACAGCAGACAGACTTCTGCCTTTTCAGGGTCCGCATCAGTAGCTCTGTGTCTTCTCTGCGTGTGAGCCATGAACTGATCCATCCCCTTCCTGCCCTTCGCCACGGCGGCTCACCCGCCCCAGTCACTTCCTAGGGAAACTGTCCAGACATCTGCTAAAGTTATGTGGGCTGTGAGGTTTTTTAGAGCAAAATTTAGTGATTTCAGAATGTCTTAATAAATCTACCTAACATAAAGATCCAGCTAAAAAGTTTCTTAAATTCTTCATAACTGACATCACCACCTCTCAAACTGTTTGTAAATGTACCACTGCCTCTGTTTTAAAGAATTCACCAGCGCTCAGCCATAAGAAGGAACAAAGCTGGGTCATGTGTAGAGACGTGGAAGGACCTAGAGACTGTCACACAGAGTGAAATAAGCCAGAAAGAGAAAAACAGATATCGTATGTTAACACACAAATGTGGAGTCTGGAGAACAGCACAGATGAGTTTATCTGTGAAAAAGACACAAATGTAGAGGACAAGCGCCATGCACACCAAGGGGGTAAGGGGGGGTGAATCGGGAGACGGGATCAACATACAGACGCGACTCCGGACAAACAGATGGCTGACAAGAGCGCGCGGCAGAGCGCCGGGACTCCCCGCAGCGCTCCGGGTGACCCACACGGCAGGGCTGAGGCCCCCTCTGCAGCAGAGACCACACTGGGAACTGCACTCCAGTACAATCTAAATACAGCTTTTCTCCGAGCCTGGTCCACAGAGCACCTGCCTCGAAGCGCACCCCCAAGCCCCACCGGTCAGAACCTCAGGCTGGGGCTGTGCTTCTAAGCGAGGCTCCAGGCGATTCTCCGACGCAGCAGGGCCCAGCGGGTGGGACCTTCGAGTGATGCAGAAGCAGTTCCCGACACCCAGCCTCCATCCACCTTCTTGTCTTCGGCTGCAGCCGCTGGGTGCAACTTCTTTTGCTCCTATGTTTACACACATGGCATTTTAAAGGGCTTCCTGGTGGCTCAGTGTAAGAGAATCAATCTGCCAACGCGGGGGATGTGAGTTCCATCCCTGGGTCGGGAAGATCCCCTGGAGAAGGAAATGGCAACCCACTCCAGTATTCTTGCCTGGAGAACCCCATGGACAGAGGAGCCTGGCGGGCTAATACAGTCCATGGTGTTGCAAAGAGTCAGACACAACTGAATGACTATACATTTTAAAAGTCAGCTGAATTTGACAAAAAGTATCAGATGCCTGTTGCGCCTGGCCTCAGGCAGGCAGTCTCAAGAGACGGCCTTGTGCCCCCAGAAGCACCTGTAAGCAGAAAACCCGCCATCTGGTTTTCAGGCAGTACTGCCCTGGGTCCCAAAGATGGTAGCTCTGTTCTACTGTGTCATCCACCGGCCTTTTAAAAGGCAACATATAAAGGACAGATAAAGGGATTACAATGTTGTTCTATCGCCAGGCCCTATTCTAAAGGCTCCATATACTGATTTAACTGCTTCAATAATCAGCATGCTTTGTGGTATTATCTGTATCTCACAGAAGCAGCAGCAGAGGAAGAGGGGGCGGCTTGATCTGCCTGAGACCCAAGTCAGAGGTGGAACAGCTAGGACTGAACCTGTCCAGTCTGAGTCCAGGGCCACACCCTCAGCACCAGGCGAGTCTGTCTCCCAGGCTCAAAGCCCAGCACCAGGTCCCACGGAGAAAGATCCTTTCAAAAGCGAACTCACGTGGAGTCAATCTTCTTCACCCTCCAATCCTAACCTTGCTGATGAGTACAGGGCAGGGCAGGCAGTGTGATCAGGGGATGAGAATTCTGACTTCACCGTTGATGCTAAGGGATCACCTCTTCATGGGATTAAAATGTGATTATTTTCAAAGAGGGGGGGACTTGGAGAGAACAAATGCATAATCGTACCTTTTGTTTCGTACTCACCTTCTATAACCCTATAATTAAGTCCGTCTTCCTTTGTTGGAGATAAACAGAAAATAACTTGTTTCTATCTGAGAGTCTAACTGAAAGTGCAAGTGTGAAGTGAAAGTCGCTCCGTCATATCCGACTCTTTGTGACCCCATGAACTGTAGCCGGCCAGGCTCCTCTGTCCATGGAATCCTCCAGGCAAGAGTACTGGAGTGGACAGCCTACCCTTTCTCCCAGACCCAGGAATCGAACTGGCGCCTCCTGCATTGCAGGCAGATTCTTTACCAGTTGAGCCGCCAGGGAAGCCGAGATCCCGAGATTCAGGAAAGCGCTCCCGGCAACAGACAGCCGCGGCCTGTGTCCCCTCAGCCCGCCCCGCACGAGTTCACGCAGAGCACAGCGGCTCGCAGCTTCCACGCTGGGTGTGAACCCCACCTCCAGCTGCTTACGACTCACTTCCAGGCCAACACTGGGCTTCTCCGCACAGCACATCCTCCGCCGTGACCAAGGAAGGCTCCCGGGACTCATCACGAGGACTCAGCGAGTCTCCAGAGCACCGGCCTCGCAGAGCTCACCTGGGAAGCCCGGAAGCTCAGCCTCAGGGGCTCAGCAGCCCTGCCCCACGCGCACCCAGGGATTCAAACCACTGTTTCGGAAACCGTCGCGCCGAAGCAAGAGGAGGGATGAGGGCTGTGCCCACCATCCCGGAGCTCTGACCAGGCGCAGGCGACAGCGGGGCGGCCGCGTGGCCTGTGCCGGCTCAGTCAGTAACGGCGCTGCCCCTTCACTGTCACCAGGGTCCTGGTTTGGATGATGGTTACACGTGCTCCCTGGTGATAAGACGAGAACAAGGCAAAGAAGGACAAAGCCAGGCGGTGACGCCTACAAGCGGCCTGCTTCTCGGGAGGATGGGGGCTCGGTGGGGCCCCAGGAGGGCGGGGAGGGGCCTGAGGAGGGGGGAGACCAGCGCGTGGGAGCTGCCCCCCACTCCTCCCGGAAAACGGGGGCCAGCGTCACGTTCACCAGAAAGCGCAGGTGACGGCTAAGCTGCACTGGGCTGATGGGGTGCAGGTGGAAATACTGGGAGACTACGTGGGCACCGCAAGGCCCCCAAGTTCAAAACATCCAAGATTATTAACCATTCATCTCGGCATCCATGGCTTTTCATCTGCTCGACACCCAGCTGCAGCCAGCCTTCGGGACTTGCAGAGGAAGCGGAGGGGAGGGGGGTGGCCCCTGCATGGGCGTCAATCCCCCATGGGTCGTCCCCCCTCCCAGACAGCAGGGGAATCTGGGGGCCAGAGGACCACCTCCCCACAGGTTTCCTACGTAAGTACAAGACCACCCGCACCTCGTCACAGGGGTCTCATCACAGCGACTCCTGAAGACGCAGAACCTCAAGGAGCAAGTCTGGGATGAAGCCCCAGCAGTTCATGTTCACCTCAACCTTCCCTGGGAAGAGTTTCTGATCAATCGTGAAAGCTAGATTATCAACTATTTTCTGAATTACAGGGCATTCCTGGTGGCTCGGTGGTAAAGAATATGCCAGTCAATGCAGGAGACACAGGTTCGATCCCTGGTCCTGAAGACCCCACAGGCCACGGAGCAACTAAGCCCGTGTGCCCCACGGAGCCTGCGCTCCGGAGCTCGGGAGCCGAGACCACTGAGGCCCCCACGCCCTGGAGCCCGCGCCCCGCAAGAGAAGCCACCGCAATAAGAAGCCACAAAACTGGAGAGAAGCCTGCTCACCGCAACTGAGAGAAGCCCACACAGCTACAAAGACCCAGCACAGCCAAAAATAATCTAAATTATAAAAAAAAAAATACAGCCCTGACCCAATGCCTGCCAGTCACGCTCCACAGCCTCTCACAGAGAAGGCGCCGGTCAGCGGTCCCGGGACAGACCAGAAAAGACATCTGAGAAGGGAGGACTCCAAGCCAAGCTGCACAAACTTTCCCAGTCGACAGAGCAGGCAGCTGGAACCTGCAGACTGTGGGTCCTTCCCGCGTTAGACGGTCGGGGTCTCTCCCAGGGAGCAGGACTCAGCCCGCCGCTTGCCGCCTCTACTCTGAAACCAACTAGCTGCCCGGGAGGCTCAAGAGAATCACAGGATTTTGTGTTTACACAGAACCGACTGTTTTTAAAAAGCTGCGTTCACGTGTGTCTCCCCTGAGATAAAGAAGCCTTTCTATCCTTTTATTATGAATGAGAACCACGAAATATGCCAGAAATCCCTGGAATAGTTAAGAACTGGATCTGAATTTTCAAAATGCTGCATCAGCTACAAAAATCTAAGTCCTGGGATTCAGTACAAGGTAAGAATCACCCAGGTGGGCTTCACCACCGTCCACCTGGGACGGACAGTGGGTGCCGTGGCGGGAGCGCGGAGCTCACAGCGCTGACCCAGGGGGCTGTCCAGGCTTCGCCTCGTGGTGTGCCGGGCGGCCACGGAGGACGCGGCTCAGGCCCCGACCTGGTCTGGAGAAACCGAGAACTCGTCGTTCTGACAACATTTGCTTAATCCAAATAAGTCCCTTACCCAGAGGAGAAACCCAGAGCTCGAGACCATCCCCCACCCCTCCCGGGCCCTGTCCAGACAAAGCTTAACAGAATCTACTGGAGACGGACTGGCGACCCACTCCACATTCCTCCCTGGAGAATTCCACGGACAGAGGAGGCTCATGGGGTTCCACGGGGTCACAGAGAGTCGGACACGACTAAGCCCCTGACACCTTCACGCAGAGATTCTACAGGACTGAGAGCAGAGTTCAGAAAGGGACTGAAACAGCAAAACCCTCAGCGCTAAGTCCTCAAATGTCAGATTCACTTCTCACTGCTGTTGAGGTATGGATGCCTTCGACACCCCTGTTTCTACTGAGTGGCCCTGGCATCCAGACAGTCATTTTTCACCTGCGCGCCAAGCCTCCGTGAAGTCCCTTCTCTGCCAGTGTGACCGGCCGCTCTCTTCCCAGCTCACGTTCCAGGCCAAGGAGTTCCTGGCCGAGGGCCTGGCGCTTGTGAACAGTGGGTTTCTTTCTTTCTGCTCCCCTGACATCGACGTCCACAAAGAACGCTGGGACCCTCTGCTCCCTTTAAAGGAATCAGACGCTGTGAGCTCAGTATGGTCCTGCAGAAAACATAAGGCTTCCTAATTGTCTGCAAACTGAGGTTTGTTGTACACGCTTTAATTTTTGGCACCCTGAAAGCAACATTTCAGAAGAGTTTAGTTTTGGAGGGCAGGGGCAGAGAGCGCCCTGAACAGATCACTCTGACATGACATTCACCGCTCTGTAAAGGCCGACGGAATGAAAATCCCAATGTACTTCTCCCATCATTGAATAATTTAGGTAAAGGTTTAATTAAAATTTCTGATGTGAACTGTTTCTTCAGGACTGACTGTGGATGCTGCAGGAGTCTCTTCAATCACTGTGCTCAATCATGTCCGACCCTCTGTGACCCCACGTAGCCCCCCAGGGCCCCCTGTCCATGGGGTTCACATAGCCCCCCAGGCTCCCCTGTCCATCGGGTTCCCCAGGCATGAATACTGGAGTGGGTAGCCTATCCCCTCTCCAGGGAATCTTCCCGACCCAGGGATCGAACCTGTGTCTCCTGAATTGGCAGGCGGGTTCTCTACCACCAGGGACGCCCCCACAGGACACTTGATCTGAGCCCCAAACAGTAATTTCTAGACTCTCCAGAGATGCCCATGAGAGCTACAGGAGTCTGCTGTCTCCCCTCCCCTCAAGGAGGCTGGCCCGCGAGGCCGGCTGGCTACACACGCGGTCTGCACGTGCTGCTCAGAGCAGCCGGCCCACCAGGTGCTCATCACACTTCCCCTTCTCTTCCAGTCCTGCTACTTCACCCCTCAAACCCACAGCTACCACTTACTGCGACAAGCCCCCTACAACTAACGCATACTCAGTGCGGTCAGGGGGGCAATGAGCTGCCGCTGTCAGCCCTGGAGGGAGGAACGCCGCAACATCAGCTTCTACCCTCAGACCAGGCCCTGAAGTTGAGAACACAGAGGCGATTTATTTTTAATAAGCGAGGCAGGTGCATGTCACGAAAAGCCTAGCAGGGACGGTTACCCAGAAACAACTACTCTTGCTTTAAAGTTTTCTACCAACAGCCATCCAGGTTTCAGTTTTGAAGACCTTGTAAAACTTTTGGCTTCAGGAGGACTGTCCAGCTGCATTATGAATGAAAATGACCCTCTGGGTTAACATCTAAAAGGCTGTCATTATGAGAGTTGCCCTTAATACTCTAAATCAAGAAATGCAGAGCTCTTCATAGGTAGGAAGATGATGACAATCAGTGAAGGTGGTTTCAGAGGCAAATTTATAACCACCACGATCTTAATTATAAAGCCGACTTAAAAGTGCACAATACCCCAGCCGGGATACGGACGCCTGTAACAGATGTCCCCTTCACAGTTCTCTGGGCACTCAAGAGAGGAGAGTTGGCTGCTTCAAATGCATCCACACAGAAGCAGGAAGGGCATGGACGCTGCTGACAGTCCATGCTCAGCTCACAAAGAAAAGCCACGGCTCAGGTCCTGTTAAACAGCGTGTCATCTATCATTCATGCGAGGCTTGGCGTGAGCTCTAGACTTCTGCTTGAACAAGTGTGAGACGATCGAGGCGCGTGAACCACTCATGGCTCTACGCGGTGGACACACACTGAGTAAAACCAATTTTCTGTCAAGGAGAACCGTCTTCTTTTTAGAATTTATTGGGCGTCGAGGATTATAACAGACTTACTCGAGGTACCGTGAAGGATATCCAGAGCTAATCCACTGGGCACAGCGGGTAACACTGGCCGTGAGGGCAGAGCAGAATCGTGGTTAAGAGCGTGAGCCCCCGAGCAAACACACCCACACAGCGCCTCTGATGAAACGGGATTAAATGGGATCACGCACGTAAGGCGCTCCATCCCGGGCTGGGTCACCTACTCCCCCCGGGTCTGTTAGGCTGTAAGGAGCCAGCAAGGCTTCAAGCCCTCCTTCTCCTCTCCCCTTCCTGTGGGGCCTTTTAACACCACCACCTGTTAACCTGGCTGTCTCGCTCAACAGACACCTCGAGTCCAACAGGATGCTGGACGTGGAGTCTTTCCAGAAAGCCTGCCCTAACTCCATGAAGCCTTGAGAAAACTGCTCTGTGAAGGCAAGTCTATTCTGGGAAGATCCAGATGCAAAGATAAAACCACGTTTAAAACGCCGAGCGCCCCCCCTCCTGACTCGGATGTGTCTGCCTCCTGCACAAGCCTCACAGACCGACCTTCGGAGAGTCAGCAATACATGCCCAGTGGAAACCACTGCATTTACACCTACTACGATTCGATTTTTCTATCCCTCAGCTCTGAAATAAACTGCAAGTAAGAAATTATTATGTTAAAGGGTCTGCTGAGCCACGCAAGCAAGAGGGGGGAAAAAAGTCACATTGGTTGGTCTAAAATAAGACAAGGTCTGCAGAGGAGCACAATGGATGGAAGGCAGGAACAAGAGAACACGAGAGGTACTGGGTGTGCAGGGAGAGCAACCGGCAGACGGGAGAGGCAGCGACCCCAGATCCGGGAGAAAGCCCCGCCGTCGCGCGTCCAGGCCCCAGCAGGCGCGGCCCTCCCCCTGCCCCCCACTCTCCCCCGCAGACCTGCCCTCTGAGATCTCCTCACACTGGCCCCTCTGCTGCCACCCCACCCCTGCCCGGGGCTCCTCGTCTCAAGTGCTCCTGAGACCACGTTCAAGTTCTTCAAGACCAAGCTCAAGCAGCACCTCCTCACATCCTACCCTCTGGCTCCAGAGCCCCCTGGGGTCACCTCTCTGGTGGTGTTGATCAACCCTGCCCTGTTCGGACCCTAACTGCTCCTCCCAAGGGACCAGCATCTCTTTAGAGCCTGCCCTGGACTGCCCATGGCCGTGTCTCCGTGTGGCTGGCACAGCTCAAAGCACAAGGAAGCTGCCCCTTAATTTTCTGTGAAACTGAATTGGCTTTATTCAAGCAGTGCTCCTTCCTAATGAATTTACTTGCAGCAAATGCTACAAATTACTAAATTGTAGACAGTTTGCCTCATTAAGTCATGACTTATTACTTGTGGAATGTAAGGAGATGTTTTTACATTCAGCCAGTTGTTTTTTGGCTTTTTTTTAACCAATGAAGAGCAAGCAGTTGCTTCCTTTTTTTGATTTCACACCATTATTATTCACCGTTTCCTCAAAGACGGGTTCCATGCCATCGCCACTGACAAGACTGCCCTACGCAGTGAAAGCCGGTAAAACGCCAGGACGGAGAAAAACACATGTGGCAGTCGCGCAGTGTTCCCTCGCACCTTGGACTGGCTGCTGCCAGTCTTGCAGTGTCTTTTCAGCTAAAACACACGTACCTGCAGAAGCAAAACCCGACCGGCGAGGTGTGACTGGAAGAACACACGACCACTGGGAGCATCCTGACCGTCTCCAAGAGATCCGGGGTCTAGGACGCGATCGTGACGGAACACGACCAGCTGCGTGAGGGCTCTACACGCCTGAAGGGCCCCACCCTGTCTGCAGGGACACGCGCCCATCAGGCCACAGACCCCCCAGGCTCGAGGGCCAGAGGCCCGCTCTCTGCCCTCAGGATCTGGCGAGGACCAATGCCAGACAATCTCAACACGGAGGAGCCGCTGAAGCCCTGAAGGTCGTGGGCCAACTGGGCAGAGGAGAGAAGGAAACACCCGACCCGGAGAGCCAAGAGGTGCCAGCCAGGCTGGGCTGGGGGCGGGGGGCGATTCCACTCAGGAGCGGCAGCAGGCGCGGCAGAGAGGGGAGACCGCCCCCTCCTCCTGGAGCAGCTCGGCGCTGCAGGAGGGGGGCCTCACTTACTGTCCCATGAGCCGGACCCCACGGGCCTGGGTGACAACTCAGAGGGCTGGCCGCCCACCTCCCCCTGCGGATCGCTGTGTTCACACAGGATGGCTGCCTGACCCCACTTCTTAAGGGCAAGCTAACGTCCTTGGACGCAAGGAGATCAAACCAGTCCATCCTAAAGGAAATCAACCTTGAATATTTATTGGAAGGACTGATCCTGAAGCTCCAATACTTTGGCCACCTGATGTAAACAGCTGACTGATTGGAAAGACCCTGATGCTGGGAAAGATTGGAGGCAGGGGGGAGGAGGGGACGACAGAGGATGAGATGGTTGGATGGCATCACCGACTCGATGGACATGAGTCTGAGCAAATTCCAGGAGATAGTGGAGGACAGAGGAGCCTGGTCAGCTACATTCCATGGGGTCACAAAGAGCTGGGCACGAGTACGTGACTCAGCATGCAACGCACAGAAGAGAGGCTGCAGACGAGCCCCGTGGACCTCCGCCGCCGTCCTGCCGGGGGCTCCTGCAGAAGCGGGCACTCACTCCCTGCCCGCCCCGCCACCACTGCCTGCGGGTTTCTTCCCGACACATATCCCACCCCCAACTTCTGAGGAGAGGCCCAGACACTGAACACAGAAGATTCCAGCGAGGCCTGCAAGGAGACAGCGGGCATTTCTCTTGTGAGCAGCGACAACTCGTGTGGGGGTGAGGCTGTCAGTCTCTGCGGCCCGACTGTTGTTGGGGCTCCCACGCCCCTGGGGGCTCACTGGGGGGCTCACTGGGCGAGCCCCACCCCACACCCGCCCACAGAGCAGGTGACAGGCCCTCAAGGTTTGCTGAACTGGAACGCTATGGAAGCTGCCCCTCCAACTTCAAATATCACAGAAGAGGCCAAATCCATGTAGAGTCTTGGCAACCAAGCCCAGCAGCATCTGGTGGAACAGTTACTCTGCAAGGAGGGCTTCGGGGCAGTTCCGGCGGCCGCCGCAGGGATGACGGAGCAGTCCCAATGCCACACAGAAACGTGAATTGGAAACACCAACTAAAAATCTTAATTCATCTACTTTAAAAGAATTGTAATATATAATGGAACTATATGAAACTTTGTTCTGTATTTTCCAAGTTTCCTGTAAGTGTATTATCATACTTTCATAACTAAAAAAATGGAAAAACATGAATCGTCTGCTCAAAATTGAATGTCTTCAGAGACACCCTGACCATCACTGCTCGAATTTGGGTCTAGGGAATCTAAGGGTGAAAAAACAGGGCTGCATAAGAGACATTCAGACAGTGCGCGTGGTCTAGCAGGGGTTAAGCAGTCAGAGACTACAAGAAATACTTATTCCAGCTTCTCTAAAAGAATATCTCAGCATGCTTGCTAAGACCCTTTGAGTTTATATGCAAGTTTGTGCCTACTATAAATATTTCTATAATGCTTTTCTGTTCCCAACTCCATGAGAGACGCTTAAAAAATCTGAAGTATTCTTGCTGTTGGCCTGGAATGAATTGTCATCAGTATTTGGGACAAAACTGGGCTGTTTGTCAGCAGCCTTCAACCCAGCCCTTGCACACCCTGCCTGCTCACGTGCGCACACACACACCCCAAGGTGTCCTGCGGATAAACCCGGGCCTTCCCGCTAGATGACTCTGAGCCAAGAACGAAAGCCCTCCAGAATTCCAGACCCACAAGACAGGCAGAGCTTCTTCCAGGAATGAGACGAGGCCTCAGTCCTGTCAGCGTCACCGCTACTGAGAGGTTGATGTCACTACGTGGTGTGGGGAGCCAGGTTTCTGGAGATCACAGCCAGCTCTGAATATACTAAGAAACCACAATTTCTTTTTAAAGAAAGATCTGTGAGGCAGACTTAAAAAATCACTAACAAGTTTATCATTTCTGAGGAGTGCAGGTTTTCAAAGAATTAAAGAGAGGTGTGTCCATGGACTGCTTGTGATTAAGAGTCTGGGAAGCTCTCTTTATCGGGGGCCATCTTAAGCTCCATAACTTCTAAATTCATGCTGTAAAACTTACCTGGCTCTCAGAGGATGCATTCTGGGAATGGAAAGTATTGAAGAATTTTTTAGATGCACTTTCCAAACAACTTTCCATTTTCGGGTGAGCTCAGCTGAGAAAAAAGGCAACCAACCTAGGCACTGTGAGGACCAAGACTGTTCAGCAAGTCATTTCAAGGCAAATTTTTAGGTTCATTTCACTACTCAAGGTGAAGCATTTCCTTAAGCAGACGCTAAAGGTACTCTCAGGCTTCCCTGGTGGCTCAGACTGGTTGGGAAGACGCCCTGGAGAAGGGCAGGACGACCCACTCCAGCGTTCTTGCCTGGAGGGAATGCCACGAACAGAGGCCCCGGGGGTACAGTCCACGGCATCTCAGTGAGCTGGGCACAGCTGAGAAGTGACCCTGTCACTTTTCACAAAGCGACTCTCATCCCAACACCCTGTTCGATTTCCATCCCACTCCCCAGAGTGACGTAATACATGCAGCCATGAACACCAAGAAGAACAAGACTGCTGCATGAAAATACAAGGCTCTTTGTGTGAGTGGGACCAGAGACCACATTCAATCAGTAAGCCAGCCAGGAGACGCTGGATTTATTTGAGCAAAGCGACGGTGCTACCCCTGGAGAGGAAAGCAAAAGCAAAAAGGCTTAAGAGGAACGAGAAGGTGCTGGTGCACGTTATGAATGTTGAGGAGTGAAGATCACTCATTCCCACAGATTCTTAAACCCGTCCCCCTGTAAACAGCAAAGTAGTTGTGTTCTTTTCTTGTCTCCTCAGGGTAGTTTTAGGCCCGACTCTTTAAGGAATACGGCAGACAAGTAGTTTACCAGTTACTCATCACTACGTGCAAAGAACATTCCGGACCCTGCAAAGGAAGAGGTGCCCAGCCCAAGGAGCTGACACGTTCTGCAGCCGCTGACAGAAAGCATCACAAAGCATCCACTGACATGGCTCCTCCAGTTCCTGCTAAGAGCGCCTCTGCCTTCCTAGAAATAATGTTTAAGTTCATGCGTGCTCAGTCGCTTCCGGCTTGTCCGGCTCTTTGTGGCCCCGTGGACTGCAGCCCACCAGGGTCTTCTGTCCTTGGGATTCTCCAGGCAAGAATACTGGAGTGGGTTGCCCTGCCCTCCTCCGGGGGATCTTCCCGACCCAGGGACGGAACCCGAGTCTCTCAGTTTCCTGCACTGGCAGGCAGATTGTTCACCACTAGTGCACCTGGGAAGCCCACATATTTAAGTTCAGTCCTTAAATAAAAGAACTCCACTGATACAAACAAGTGCATTTTACCAAATGTCTTCCCTTCAAAACACTCAAGAGATTGGATTATAAAATTACATTATATGAAGTAGAGACCAAAACAAGATAATTAGGTTCTCATTGTCATAGTAATTTAAAGTAATATCATTACACACCAAGCTTTTGTTACCATCTTCTCTGCTTCCAAGTTCATGAGAAAAAAAAAAAGTCTCCCCTCCAAGGAACTTATTTGCAGTTATGCTGCTGTTCACCTGTGCTTCCAAGGAACCATGCAGAGCCTGGACCAGGCTTCTGCCCCCAGCCAGCGTAACAGACACTCCCCCGTGACCCAGCATCCTCGGGGCCTTTAACATGACTGCCTCATGAGGTCACGACCATCAACCACCGGGCACTCACGATGAGCGCACTGCACTCACGGCCGGAGGGCCCCTTCTCACTCAATGCGCACAGGACCCTACAAGTCAGGTCACACTGTTTCCACTTTACTGACGAGAGAAAAAGCAGAACCCGTATTCAGCCTGGTTCTGGCCCCACAGTCCTACAGCCATCCCACCTTCCTTTATCAGAAGGAATTAGGGATATACATTTTGTAGAAAGACCACACTGCATTCTAAATCTAAGGCTTTGTTATTGCTTATTGGGATTTGTTTTTGCCTCTGCTGTCTCTACCGTCAGGACAGACCTTGCTATCCTAACCACGCCTGACTGTATCCACAGCTCACAGCATTAAGTACAATGGTAATAGAATCAAACTAAATACAAGTGAGCTGGTCCAAGACCAGGACGGGCGCCTTAGGTGCACCCCCACCCACGCGGGGAGCCTCCCTCTGTGGCCACCAACCCCTCACTCAGGAACTGGGGCACCGGTGGGCTGTTAACCGGGACCTCTTTTACCTCCTGGCAACCCTGCCCCCAAATGTAGAGAAGAGACTTCTACACCCAAGAGGATGCATTTGAAGAGTTACTTTTATTACCAAAGCATTCATTTCTAGCTATATCTTGTTCACTTTAAAGTAACTACATGCTGTTTCTTTATACAATGTGATTCCTTTTAAAAAAACAAAAAAATGCAGAAAATCAGTTAACTATCATCTGATCAGTTACCACCATTCAGGTTTTACCTGGAGATTTTTAATCACTAACGATACTGTGAATATAATTTGCTATAAGCAGCAGGGTCTATCTCCATGAGCACTTTTTCCTATTTATCCTAAACAGGAATTTGAAAGATAGTTTAGTCTACTGGAATGTTTTGTGCTCTTGTTGCTGGTCAGTCAGTAAGTTGTATCCAACTCGTTGTGGCCCCACGGACTGCAGTATACCAGGCTTCCCAGTCCTTCACTATCTCCTGGAGTTTGCTCAAACTCATGTCCATTGAGTCAGTGACGCCATACAACCATCTCATCCTCTGTCGTTCCCTTCTCCTCCCACCCTCAATCTTTCCCAGCTTCAGAGTCTTCTCCAACAAATCGGTTCTTTGCATCAGGTGGCCAAAGTATTGGAGCTTCAGCATCAGTCCTTCCAATGAATATTCAGGGTTATTTCCTTTAGGACTGACTGTTCAGTATTGATTATCACTAAATCATTTCCCTTAAAGCTGAACATAAAGGATGTGTCCAATTCCTTGCTATTTTAAGTAAATCAGCAATGGGAAAACTTATTGTGCAAAAGTCTTCCATATTTAAGACAATCTTAAGGAATGAATCTCCGAAGCTGGATCAGAGGACATAATGACTCAACATGATGAAGACAGCCATGATTATAGTGATGATAAATATTCTAGACACACAAAAGCTCAGAGAATGATAACAACACCTGTGCATCCCACAGACGGAAATGTAGAGGTAGGAATTCAAGACCCAGAAGCAAAAGTAGTCATAACTCGAGGAAACCCATCACCGCTGGGTAAGGAGCTGCAATACTTAACTCAAAAAATCCTAAGATTTACTGGTTAAAACTACAAGCAGCAAGAGGCATCTCACCACCTTCCTCTCATTGGCACTTATCTTGATTTTCATCAGCACATTCAGCAGGGGTTGACTGCCTGCTTGTAACTGAATTAGAATGATCTCAGTTTTAACGAAGCTTTCTCTGCATATATAAACTGGGGGGAAAAAACATTCAACGAGAAAATCTGACCTGTAGGAATTTGGAGACTATTGTTAGCAAATACCATAAAATGCGCTTATTTCAAATTAATCTTTCAGAAAAGACTACAAGCCAAAGACGGCTTCAATTCATGCTGTCTCCTCTCTCTGGCAACCGGAATTCATGAGGGGTTGATGAGGTGCAAGCATGGAGGAGAAAAAGCATCCTGTTAAGATGCTGAAAATCACATCAGCAGCAGCAAGGACAACGCTTCTCCCCGTACCACACCAGAAGACAAGGAAACATCACAAAAAGGCCAAGGCACAGATGAAAATTAAATTTCTGCTTAATCATCCTTTTGCAGAGGGAAAAAAAAAGTACTTTATGCGCAAGGCAATATCATCTCTTAATAGCTATGGGACATGTTGCTATCACTCTGCAGCTTCTCAGCTGGAGAAATAGGATTAGTGGCCTAAGAGGGAAGCGCTTAAACTGATTAGGCAAGTAGGCGGTCCTGGGCCAAACGAGCAGGGAAAAGAAACAGGCCAGCCTTCTGCAGCTAAGTGTCCTGCAGAGTAAGAAACCTGGGCTTTAGATTACAATTAACATGAGAAGCTCTAATCCCCCATCTTCAAAACAGACCCCAAGTGACAGGTCAGACTCTGGCTGGCTCAAAACACAATTTTATCTTACAAGATTTTCAGAATAGTCACCATGCATCTATTCATTTTTTTCTTTTTCTTTTTTTTTATTCAGCAGTACTTATTAAGCAACTACCATCTTAGGCATTAGACTCAGAGCGTGCATGCAGGGGACAGAGATAACGTAACTTATCATTCTACCTGTTAAGAACCTGAAAGGACAAAACTGAGTCTCAAACTTGGATTCTGATGTGCTGGGTTGGAAGCTATCTTACAGATGACTGTGAACTCTTTCATTCTGCAAAAGACTCCTGGAGTCCAGAGGTGTGTATTAAGTCAGTCAGTTCAGTTCAGTCGCTCAGTCGTGTCCGACTCTATTTGACCCCATGAACCGCAGCACGCCAGGCCTCCCTGTCCATCACCAACTCCCGGAGTCCACCCAAACCCATGTCCATCGAGTCGGTGATGCCATCCAGCCATCTCATCCTCTCTCATCCCCTCCTCCTCCTGCCCCCGATCCCTCCTGGCATCAGGGTCTTTTCCAATGAGTCACCTCTTAGAATCAGGTGGCCAAATTATTGGAGTTTCAGCTTCAGCATCAGTCCTTCCAATGAACACCCAGGACTAATCTCCTTCAGGATGGACTGGTTGGATCTCCTTGCAGTTCAAGGGACTCTCAAGAGTCTTCTCCAACACCACAGTTCAAAAGCATCAGTTCTTTGGCACTCAGCTTTCTTTATAGTCCAACTCTCACATCCATACACGACCACTGGTAAAACCATAGACTTGACTAGATGGACCTAAGTAATACAATATGAAAGAGGCCACGATCATGTCTGCCATGCCAGTCACGAGCTCCTTCTGCACAACAAATTTTAAAGAAATCTGCCCAAAACAGAAATTTTCAAGATCAACTAATGTCGAGTCTGATGGTGATACTGACAAAGGAGGAGCCTGTCTGTGCTGGACTTTCTAACCCAGGACAGTGACAGGCCCCGTCTCATGGACGGAACAGGTCCTGGCAATTGTGGAGCCAAGGCCTGAAGCGAGAGCCCAGCACGCGCTGTGAGATTCTGGAAACAGTCCACCAGGGTCACAGAACCCCAGAGCCGCAGGAACCCGACACCGCTTTAATTCCTTCATTTCCAAATAGTTTCCTCAATGTTTCTGCTGGGGAATTCCTCAGTGCTTTCATAATAGAAGTCAGAGGGAAACCAAGCTCCCTTTCTGAATCAAATGACCCGATTCTGTCTGTCATGAAAGGAAGCGACGCCGGTCCTAACATTTAGCACACAGCCCGGAGAGGTGGTTACCAAGAGCAATTATAAAAATTAAAATAGAGATTAGGGTCAGAGTGAGTCATCAAAAACGGTTAAGCTTCAGCAAAACATGAAGATCTGCATGTGCTATCCTTAATGGAGAGGATTTCAAATGTTAGATCCAGGACATGACCCTTTAACCAGGGACCTGATCAGTGTAATACAGTCCCAGGTACCCACCTGTTAAACAGGTCTCTGGAGGGCACAGCATGAAACTGAAGCTATCCTTGGTGCAACTGGGTAAAGCTGGTCAAAACCAACAACAATCTGACAGACTTAAACCTGGCATTAAAACCAGATTACCAAAGGGTCCTATAGAAGAAATATTTTTGAAATACGAAATGGATGGAAAAAACTACGCCCTCTGAGAAGAGCATCCCTCATACCTCATCCCTCCACCACCCGCCTCCTCCCCAAAGCCCCGCAAACTCAAAAACACCCCAAGCCCCAGATGTTCTTCCTGCTCCTGACACTCCTCTCCTGCCATTTGCTCTAGAGTGGTCCACGGACGCTCCATGACTTGGACCAAATTGCAGTTTCAGCAAGCCTGTGACAGAGACCATCTGGGCCATCTGCACGATCCACACCCTCGCTCCAGGAAATCCCATCTCGCACTCAGGGACGGTCCTCCAGGCCCCGGGAGAACACGAAGAGGCCCCTACCCCGACACAGAGGGAGAGGAGAGCGAGGGGGAGACGCAGAGCCGAGGTGGGCCCCGCCCCGGCGGCTCTGAGCTCTGCCGCCTTGCCTTCAGACTGTCCCAGGATGCAGGGGCACCTCCCAGCCCCTGGGGTCTCAGCGCAGCCCCGCAGTGTTGGTTCCCAGACTCCTTCCCAGTGCATGAATTCACCGGACCACAGTGGGCAGCGACCAGGCTGGACCAACCAACCAAACTGTCTCTGCTGGGAGCGTCAGCCGGGGCCTGCCTGCGAGTGCTCGGCACCCTCAGGCCCTGACGGGGCTGCTTTAGAACCTGTGAGCAGGGAAGGGCAGACCGCTGACCGCTACACAGAGAATGAGCCAGTCCAGGGAGGGGAGGGCCTGGCGGGTGAGCCCCTGGCAGCCTCGGGCTTGGCTCCTGCACAAACAGATCCGGTTCACCCCCTTGCGCCCCCGCCCCAAAGTGCCCTGTGTGTTCCTATATAAACAGTCCGCCATGATGACTTCAACTGGTTTGAGTAGGCATTTGCTTTTTGTAACTAATACGATAGTCATATGCTTAATCATTTAAAAGCCAGCATCTGATGATTTATAAACCCAGGAGAAGAGCTGAGGAGACTTTTCAGCAACATGTACTAGAATATATTCGTTTCCAGTTTCAAAACAATTTTGTAGCTCCCCAAAGCCCTTTCTAAAATGTGGTCCCATGCACAGGAGAAAGCTTAGATTAGTACTGAGCCACTGTCCAGGCCCTAAGTGATGACTTGTTAAAAAACTAAAAGCTCTAAAACATACATATGGAATCCAGGAAAATGGTGCTAATGAACCTACTTTCAGAGCAGGAATAGAGACGAAGACATAGAGAACAGGTGTGTGGACAGGGCGGGGAAAGGAGAGGCTGGGAGGAGCTGGGAGAGCAGCCCTGACGTGGACACACCACCACGTGCAACACAGGGCTGGTGGGCTGCTGCCGCGCGACACGGGGAGCTCTGCGAGGACCGGGGGTGGGACGGCGTGGGAGGCGACAGGGGACACGGGGAGCTCTGTGAGGACCGGGGGTGGGACGGCGTGCGAGGCGGCAGGGGACACGGGGAGCTCTGCGAGGACCGGGGGTGGGACGGCGTGGGAGGCGGCAGGGGACACGGGGAGCTCTGCGAGGACCGGGGGTGGGACGGCGTGGGAGGCGGCAGGGGACACGGGGAGCTCTGCGAGGACCCGGGGGTGGAATGGCGTGGGAGGTGACAGGGGACACGGGGAGCTCTGCGAGGACCCGGGGGTGGAATGGCGTGGGAGGCGACGGGGGGACACGGGGAGCTCTGCGAGGACCGGGGGTGGGACGGCGTGGGAGGCGACGGGGGGGACACAGGGAGCGCTGCGAGGACCGGGGGTGGGACGGCGTGGGAGGCGGCAGGGGACACGGGGAGCTCTGTGAGGACCGGGGGTGGAATGGCGTGCGAGGCGGCAGGGGACACGGGGAGCTCTGCGAGGACCCGGGGGTGGAATGGCGTGGGAGCCGACGGGGGCTCCAGGAGGCGGGGACACGGGTAACCTATGACTGATTCACGGTGATATATGGCAGAAACCCAGACACCATTGTAATGCCATTAAAAATAAATTTAAAAAACCAAAAACTAAAAACCTTGAGTAAACGGCTTTACTTTCAAATCTACAAGTTCAGGAAGAGTCTCAGGGGCTTGAAGCACACAGCGTGGGTCGGATACAGCCGGGAGAAAGCTCCTCCCGGCGCGGGCAGGAGTCTGGCCCCACCCGGCCTCCAGGCCCCCAGTGAGCTGGCCGCGCCCCCGGCCTCCACAGAGACGGGCGCCTGGTCCCGCCGGGCCCTGGGCCTTGTGCACGTGCCGGGAGGATGGGCCATCAGCGCAGACACCCCACTGGGCTCCTGCCATCAAACGTTCACACTTTAGTAAGAGAGGACTGCTACCACAACTACGGGGGCCGCAGCACAGGCTGAGGTGGGAGCAGAAGGGGGCCTCCCGAAGGACTGCAGAGGACCCGCTGGCAGCCCCACAGGCTGGGAGGAGGGCCCGGGACACAGGACCCTGGTGCTCACCGGGCGCAAGGCCCCCAACCCCGAGACAGCTGCTCGGCCTCCCGAAGGCGGAGGACAGTTCTGACCACCACCACCACGGTTCGTTTTATTTATTTCAGGAAGAAGGGGGAGAAGCCGTCTCCCCGTAACCACCCTCGTCCCTTAAAGGCCCACTGACACCCACCCGAGAAGGAGCCCCCCTGCCTGTGGCAGTGCCCGGCCAGACCAGCCAGGGCCCAGCGGCCTCTCCTGAGCCCACCCGGGACCAGACAGGCACGTCCCGCCTGGGCGAGCACGTCCCCCCGACCACCTCAACACAGGAGCCGCCTCCCCAGCAGGGAGGAGGCCCCGGGAGCTGTAAGTGGAGTCCTGGCCCCCGGGCTCGCCCGGCTTCAGTTACAGATCGGCTCCAGCGCCGGGGGCTGCTCCGCCCCTCCCAGCCCGGGGGCACTTTTTCTGTAACCTCCGTAACCCAAGAGACCAACAGGGCCACGTGATGGGAGAAGAGTGGCCTAGAAACCCCAGGTCTCCGGTTCCAGCAGCCACGGCTCACCTTTCCCGTTTCACACACGGGAGATATTAACCACAGCCCTAAAAATAAGGGCTGCGCGCGGCCAGAGGGACACCCAACACCAATCAGAGCCATGGGTGAGGAGGGCTGGCAGGCTTCGGGAGCGGGGCCAAGCGCTCTCCTCCGCGGATCGCGCGTCCAGGGCCTGTGCACAGTCAGCAGCCGGCGGAAGGTACACGGACACAGGAGCTGGCCGGCAGGGGGCCCGGGAAACCCTCCCCGGGCGGAGGCCACCACGCGCGCAGACGCTCCACCGCTCACCTGGGAGCAGAGGGTGAATCATCCCCGCCCAGCAGGCCAGAAAGGCCAGCAGAGCAGGTGAGGGGGCGAGAGCGTGCAGCCGAACCCCCCACCCCGCGCAGACCTCCCACCACCCGGGGAGAGCAGCAGAGACCCAGCGCCCCAGGCATGCAAACTCCTGCCTTTTTAAAGTATTGGGATTGATACATGCACACTGCTGCTGCTGCTAAGTCATGTCAGTTGTGTCTGACTCTGTGCGACCCCATAGACGGCAGCCCACCAGGCTCCCCCATCCCTGGGATTCTCCAGGCAAGAACACTGGAGTGGGTTGCCATTTCCTTCTCCAACTGACACTATATATAAAACAGGTAACTAATGAGAAGCTGGTGCAGAGCACAGGGGACTCCGCGCACAGGGCTCCGTGGTGACCTTCGTGGGAAGGAAATCCAAAAAGGGGGATGTGTGCACATTCAGCTGATTCATCCAGTCAAGGCTAAGGTCTTCCCCACGGTCAGGCACAGCCATGAGAGCTGGACTGTGAAGACGGCAGAGCACCAAAGACTCGATGCCTTCAAACTGTGGTGCTGGAGAAGACTCCCGAGAGTCCCCTGGACTGCGAGATCAAACCAGTCCATCCTAAAGGAAACCAACCCTTAATATTCATTGGAAGGACTGATGCTGAAGTTGAAGTCCCAGTATTTTGGTCACCTGATGAGAACAGGTGACTTGTTATAAAAGTCCCTGAAGCTGGGAAAGATTGAGGGAAGGAGGAAAAGGGGGTGACAGAGGATGAGATGGTTGGATGGCACCACTGACTCAATGGACATGAACTTGGTGGCAAACTCCAGGAGACGGTGAAGGACAGGGAGGCCTGGCATACTGCAGTCCACGGGACCACAAAGAGTACGATATGAACGGGTGACCAAACAACAATAGATGACTGTGCGTACAGCAGAAATTAACACCATTGGAAAGCAAGTGCACCCCAGTAAAAACATAAAAATAAAGGACTGTGAGAAAAACTACCATCGAACTTTAAATGGGAGGCAGCATTGAACACCTGCTGCACGCATACTGCCACGGTTATCTCCAGAGCTAATTAAGTGGCCGTCCATGAGGACTCAAAAATGGGGCTCTGGAATCACACACAGGAAGAGGGAACTGTTCGCTGGACAGATGCTCCTAAGAGAGGCAACCGTAGCTCTTCACGCCTCTTCAGGGTCTGGTGCACTGTGAACACTTCCGAAGAGAAATTACCGACACCCTGAATAACAACGTTACATTCCAAAGACAAAGGCTTTATGAAAATCCTCAAGGCAGACCCAGATACACCCTCAGCTAAATGCTATGTTAGAAGTTTGCACAAAGTGTCTATTTTAGAGACCTGTAATTTTTAACTGTGTCGTTCTGCTTTTCAACTAAGCTGCTGACTAAAGGGAGATCCACTTTCCAATCTGGATACCCACACGTGGGTGACTCACTCATGGGATTATCCCACTGTCAGGCTGCCCAGCCCTCTGCCGTCTGACCTGCCCCAGGGAGCTGTCAGCCGTCTGCTGCTAGAGGCCAGGGATGCAGATCACCGTTAAGACCCCAGAAACAGGACGGTGGTGATGTTCCGGGCCTGCGTGCATTTCTAAGGGAAACAGGAAGCCTCAACAGTGGGTGTCCACTGCTACAGTGTCTGTGACCTGGGGATTTTACTGTGGCTTCTCCAAACCCTTAAAGTGTGGCCCAATGACCTCCAAGGGTCCACGTGAACAAAAATTTTTCCTGAGAGTAAAGTCATAATTTCCTCCTTCCCTGTGTTGACATCAGCCCTGATGGTGAGAAAGCATTTGTGGTAACAAGACAGCTGGTGCCTTACCAGGAATCACCAGGCAGACAGGCAAGACGCTCAACTCCCAGGCATTTTCTACACCACGGACCGAAGCCCACCAGGCTCCTCTGTCCATGGGACTCTCCAGGCAAGCGTACTGGAGCAGGTTGCCATCTCCTTCTCCAGGGGATCTTCCTGACCCAGGGATCAAACTTGTGTCTCCTGCATTGGCAGGCCGATCTTTTACCATCTGAGCCACCAGGGAAACCGAGCCTCTCTAAAGCCAGTTCCATATTTAAGAAAGCCTTGATGATGCATTTGAAGTCCCACGTTCACATTCTACTTGCAGTAAAGCGCGCTGGCTGCTCCCCACAGGTGGCAGTCATCACAGTCCACTCTTTCTGTGGAGCGCTGTTCTTACTTGAAAGAGCTACCGAACTATGGATATTCAGATTTGGAGATCTGGCAGATACTTTCATGAAAATGAAGTGAGCTGTCACTTCGTGGAAAATAACTGACAGGGCTTATCGCCAGTGATAAAAGTCAAGCTTTCAAGTGAAAAATAGAATTTTCGAAGACTTCAATCTGCTATGAGCTTGACAGCTTCCTAAGACCTAAAAGGCTTTTGATGAGATGGATGGTGGTATTAACTGTAATTTTTTGATGTTTTATAATGATGTGTCAACACTTAAAAGACCCACAGAACTAAATGAAGTTAGTATTTGCCAAACTAAAGAAAATCACAGCACTTAGAACTGCTCACTATCCGAGACCATGGCCACAGACGCAGCTTCATAGTCTACACTGCAAGCCACCTGAGAAATTCACTTGCCTACTGGCAATGAAGAATGTATCCAGTTACCTGAGAAGGTGGACACTCCCTCTTTTTACTATTATATGTTCAACATATACTTCAAAGGCATCAACAGGCTGAAAGCAAAAGGAGCTGAGAGTCCAAGTGTGTTTCATTAACCAGATGTTAAATTTCTTATATGTGACACTCAATTTTGTTTTGAAAAATATACTTCTTTATCACAAAATTATGTAACTCATGTTCGCATGTGAAGGGTTTATCATTGCTATTTTTTTATCAATTAAAAAACTTCCCATTTTTAATCTGTAATAAGATGAATATTGGCAGATAAAATCCAGATAAACAAAAGCCCTTTGGAATTTCCAATAATTTAGTGTAAAGGATTTCTAAGATCTAAGAGTTTAAGAACTAAGACCATGATACAATTTATATTAAATTCAAAATGTCAACTCTTATTTAATATTTCCAAATAAAAATGGGTTTCTGGTATCATAAGACATAACATGATCTTGAATGCTGACTTTTCAATGTATACTTTGCTGTCATCTCTCAGGGTCTGTCATTTTGGTACTGAAACAAATCCTACGACTTGTCATTAGGTGTCTCTCACAACACAGTGATCAAGTCCCTTCTAGATGATGCTAGAAATACAGCTCACACTCAGTGGCGTTCATCCACGTGCCTCCCTGAACATTCATTCAATAAAATTAACCATCTGTTCGATGCCAAGCCCCATCCTTGGCCCTCTCA
Source organism: Muntiacus reevesi (assembly GCF_963930625.1). NCBI lineage: Eukaryota > Metazoa > Chordata > Mammalia > Artiodactyla > Cervidae > Muntiacus > Muntiacus reevesi. Next base: position 704,261 of record NC_089266.1, read on the forward strand.
ACACCACAACACTGATGTACTTAACTGCATTTTTAGGAGGGCTATGAATTCTTTTCAAACATTTGATTTTTGTTCATTTCCCTTTTTTTTTTTTTTTTTGGAGTTGAGATATTTCATCCTACATCTGAAGGCTATTGTTAGATTCATTTTTCTGTCTATAATCTCATGATAAAAATAAAATTTTGTAAGAGGAAGAGAAGGACTCTGGTATGCTCAGACCCCCTCCGACACTGCCTCCTCCTTCCGGCGATAAAGGAGTGGTCCCTGACCAGGTGCTGGGAAGACAGCATCAGGACAGGGACCGGGAGACCACGATCTGCAGAGGGGGGCAGAGGCGCCCCTCCTGGCAGGTGATCCGAGGCCGCGTGGGTTTCCTCGTGAAGCTGATCAGGCAAGTGACGGTACATAAACAAACGCTACTCTCAGACTCATTACAGCAAGAGTCCAGAGGAAGCTGAAAGATAACTGTCCATTAGTCACACCGGCTGAACATAAGTGACCACTCCAAAAAGTCAACATGCTAACAAGGCTTAATTCAATCACAACATAAAAAACAAAACAAAAAGCCAACAGCGCCACCACAAACTAAGAGCCGGCTAGAAAAGCTGGTGGGGGCGGCCAGGACGATGACACGGAGCAAGTCTGACTTGGGAATGATGCTCTGTGAATCTGAGTATTCCACCGTCTCCAAAACAAGACGAGGTATGAGCTTTCTTGAAGTCCTGCTTGGAGGATAAAAGGCGTCTTATCTACAGAGAAGACAGGACACAAATCGGAAGAAGAGGGGGAGTCTTAGGAAGAGCCTGTGCAGGGGCAGTCCACAGAAGAGGCTGCCTCAGGCTGCAGACGCTCCCTGACGCTCGGTCACCACCTACTAACCTGCCTTCTCCAAGCTGCAGCCTCCCATCTGTAAACCGGGAACGCGGGCTCCAACCTCACAGGACAGTTACGTAAGTTACTAGCACAGAGATATGCTAGCGATTACCAGGTGTGACCCCGGAAAGGCCAAGCAGTGTGCCAAAGCAGCTTTCAGACACAAGTCAGGAGGACATCCTGAGAAAGTGGCTTTCAGGAGAAGCTTAAACTCCCTACTATCAAGCTGAGCAGGAAATTTCCACTTCTTCATTCCTGTGCTTCGTAAGGCTGCAACAAGCATCTATCGAGTGGCTTCAGTGAGGAAACACAGTGAGTGGTTCCTCACCTGCGTGAGTCACGGCTCTCCCGAGTCTAAGTTACAGAAGGAACCTCTTCCCAGAAGACGCTGAGAACTTTTAACTTAGGGAGGGACAGGTCCCCCAGGACGCATTCACAGGCCAAGTCGAAGACAATGTCTCAGACGCTCTGCGATTGTTGATCTGAACTGAAGGCCAAGGCCACCAGGTCCAGCGTCAGGACCAGACGTGAGCCTGGCTCGTTTCCCACCAGGTCTTATCTCCGGGAAGGGCAAGTCAGCCTCCTGCGTGCCAGCTTGGCGTCCAGCAGACCATGAACACTCCCCACCCCTCCGGCCCGTCTAAGCCTCACTGAGTCCCATCCATCTAACGCTCACTGAGTCCCATCAGGGCTGAGTCCTGTCCTGTGACCCTCACTGAGTCCTGTGGTCTCTGAACCCGGGCTCTCACTCCCCTCCTCCGTCCGTCTGACCCTCCCTGAGTCCAGCCCGTCTGACCCTCCCTGAGTCCCGTCTGGCCCTCCCTGAGTCCCGTCCGTCTGGCCCTCCCTGAGTCCCGTCCGGCCCGTCTGGCCCTCCCTGAGTCCCGTCCGTCTGGCCCTCCCTGAGTCCCGTCCGTCTGGCCCTCCCTGAGTCCCGTCCAGGCCGTCTGACCCTCCCTGAGTCCGGCCCGTCTGGCCCTCCCTGAGTCCCGTCTGACCCTCCCTGAGTCCCGTCCGCCTGGCCCTCCCTGAGTCCCGTCCGCCTGGCCCTCCCTGAGTCCCGTCCGTCTGGCCCTCCCTGAGTCCCGTCCGTCTGGCCCTCCCTGAGTCCCGTCCGGCCCGTCTGGCCCTCCCTGAGTCCCGTCTGACCCTCCCTGAGTCCCGTCTGGCCCTCCCTGAGTCCCGTCCGTCTGGCCCTCCCTGAGTCCCGTCCGGCCCGTCTGGCCCTCCCTGAGTCCGGCCCGTCTGGCCCTCCCTGAGTCCCGTCCGTCTGGCCCTCCCTGAGTCCCGTCCAGGCCGTCTGACCCTCCCTGAGTCCCGTCTGCCTGGCCCTCCCTGAGTCCCGTCTGACCCTCCCTGAGTCCCGTCCGCCTGGCCCTCCCTGAGTCCCGTCCGTCTGGCCCTCCCTGAGTCCCGTCTGACCCTCCCTGAGTCCCGTCCAGGCCCGTCTGGCCCTCCCTGAGTCCCGTCTGACCCTCCCTGAGTCCCGTCTGACCCTCCCTGAGTCCCGTCCGCCTGGCCCTCCCTGAGTCCCGTCCGTCTGGCCCTCCCTGAGTCCCGTCCGGCCCGTCTGGCCCTCCCTGAGTCCGGCCCGTCTGGCCCTCCCTGAGTCCCGTCCAGGCCCGTCTGGCCCTCCCTGAGTCCCGTCTGACCCTCCCTGAGTCCCGTCCGCCTGGCCCTCCCTGAGTCCCGTCCGTCTGGCCCTCCCTGAGTCCCGTCCGGCCCGTCTGGCCCTCCCTGAGTCCGGCCCGTCTGGCCCTCCCTGAGTCCCGTCCGTCTGGCCCTCCCTGAGTCCCGTCTGGCCCTCCCTGAGTCCCGTTCGCCTGGCCCTCCCTGAGTCCCGTCCGTCTGGCCCTCCCTGAGTCCCGTCCGGCCCGTCTGGCCCTCCCTGAGTCCCGTCTGACCCTCCCTGAGTCCCGTCCGCCTGGCCCTCCCTGAGTCCCGTCCGTCTGGCCCTCCCTGAGTCCCGTCCGGCCCGTCTGGCCCTCCCTGAGTCCGGCCCGTCTGGCCCTCCCTGAGTCCCGTCCGTCTGGCCCTCCCTGAGTCCCGTCCAGGCCGTCTGACCCTCCCTGAGTCCGGCCCGTCTGGCCCTCCCTGAGTCCCGTCTGACCCTCCCTGAGTCCCGTCCGCCCGGCCCTCCCTGAGTCCCGTCTGACCCTCCCTGAGTCCGGCCCGTCTGGCCCTCCCTGAGTCCCGTCTGACCCTCCCTGAGTCCCGTCCGTCTGGCCCTCCCTGAGTCCCGTCTGACCCTCCCTGAGTCCGGCCCGTCTGACCCTCCCTGAGTCCCGTCCGCCTGGGCCTCCCTGAGTCCCGTCCGTCTGGCCCTCCCTGAGTCCCGTCTGACCCTCCCTGAGTCCCGTCCGTCTGGCCCTCCCTGAGTCCCGTCCGTCTGGCCCTCCCTGAGTCCCGTCCGGCCCGTCTGGCCCTCCCTGAGTCCCGTCCAGGCCCGTCTGGCCCTCCCTGAGTCCCGTGGTCTCTGAAGCCCGGCTCTCACTCCGCCCCTCCGCCCCCTCCTGGGTCCCGGCCGCCACCCTTCGGCAGGACGGCCTCAGCAGCGAGGTGACCGGACTCCCCACAGTCTGACCTCCACACTGCGGGCAAGAAAACCGGAAACACCCTTCACGCCATCCTCCCCATCCCCCCACACACCTCCTCAATAGCTTTCCATGAAAAAAAAAGGCAAACTTCTTCACTGAAATGAGGCTCTGTCTCTCTGACTGATATCAAAAAGTGGTACGGCCCCAGGCTGGCTGTGAGAAACAAAGTCAAGTGGAAAACCATAAACTACGGCAGGGAGACACGGAGGAAGTCTCACACCAACCGCCCCAAGTCAACCTTCAGTTCCTTGGGAAACTGAAGCCTGTGTGGATAACACAACGTACATCCAATGCACAGTATGGCAGACGGTACTGCTCTTCAGTACCCCAATTTTAGAAATTAAAATTACATTTAAATTATTTACTTTAAATTAAAAGTATTTAATTTAGAAATTAAAATTTTTTTAAAAATATATATTTCTAACATCCAAACTATCTAACTTTTAAAATTTTGGCATTAAGAAAGTATTTAAGAAGGTATACAGTGCAGAGAAGGACAAATGCAAAAATATACGTGTTGGTGTTTGAGTTGATTTGTCATTAACACTAGGCAAAAACCATTCTTGGTATCTCTGTACACGGATGGATGGATGGAGACATAGACAGAAATAATTTTAGGAAGATGATATTCAACATGCTAATTCATTCTTATTGAAGTTAAATTTGCTTGCCTACAGGAAAACAACTCCTGAAGCTCAATTCCAGAAAAATAAATGACCCAGTCAAAAAATGGGCCAAAGAACTAAACAGACATTTCTCCAAAGAAGACATACAGATGGCTAACAAACACATGAAAAGAGGCTCAACATCACTCATCATCAGAGAAATGCAAATCAAAACCACAAAGAGGTACCATTACACGCCAGTCAGGATGGCTGCTATCCAAAAGTCTACAAGCAATAAATGCTGGAGAGGGTGTGGAGAAAAGGGAACCCTCTTACACTGTTGGTGGGAATGCAAACTAGTACAGCCACTATGGAAAACAGTGTGGAGATTTCTTAGAAAACTGGAAATAGAACTACCATATGACCCAGCAATCCCACTTCTGTGCATACACACCACGGAAACCAGATCTGAAAGAGACACGTGCACCCCATTGTTCATCGCAGCACTGTTTATAATAGCCAGGACATGGAAGCAACCTAGATGCCCATCAGCAGACGAATGGATAAGGAAGCTGTGGTACATATACGCCATGGAATATTACTCAGCTGTTAAAAAGAATACATTTGAATCAGTTCTAATGAGATGGATGAAACTGGAGCCCATTATACAGAGTGAAGTAAGCCAGAAAGATAAAGACCAATACAGTATACTAATGCATATATATGGAATTTAAAAAGATGGCAATGATAACCCTATATGCAAAACAGAAAAAGAGACACAGATGTACAGAACAGACTTTTGGACTCTGCGGGAGAAGGCGAGGGTGGGATGTTCTGAGAGAACAGCATTGAAACAAGTATTCTATCAAGGGTGAAACAGATCACCAGCCCAGGCTGGATGCATGAGACAAGTGCTCGGGGCTGGTGCACTGGGAAGATCCAGAGGGATCGGGCGGAGAGGGAGGCGGGACGGGGGATCGGGATGGGGAACACATGTAAATCCATGGCTGATTCAAGTCAATGTATGGCAAAAACCACTACAATATTGTAAAGCAATTAACCTCCAACTAATAAAAATAAATGAAAAAAAAAAGTCTGTGACTGTTTGAGATGGTGAAGTCTGTTAAGAAACCGAAGTCTTTTTAAGAAAGTACTTCAGTTTAGGGCAGAACTGGTGGACTCCACTTTGAAAGATGTGGATGCCAGCATGCTAACCCTTCCTCTCATTTCTACCTGTGCCTTCAGCTCTTCATTTACTTCGTTTGTATGTATGCCCTGCCTGCGTGCTCAGTCGTGTGCGAGTCTGCGACCCTTTGGACTGTAGGCTGCCCGGCTCCTCTGTGCACGGGGTCTCTGGCGAAAACACTGGAGCTCCCACTTCCTCCTCCAGGGGATCTTCCCGACCCAGGGATCGAACCTGCATTTCCTGGGTCTCGTGCACTGCAGGCAGATTCTTTACCCACTGAGCCATCGGGAAGACAGTATCTTGGTTTATAACTTTTACATCCCATCCTGTTCTCATAATTCTCTTAATCGCCTGTCACTAGTTCTACCAACACATAAACAGGTTCAGATGCTCACCTGCCTCCCCTAGTACCTCCAGCTCTGAATTTGGGTGTTTTGTTTTTAATTTGTTTTGATTCACCTTTTAACTGAATAGATTTCAGAACTTCTTTACAAGTAGTGCCACATCCGATTTAGTCAGTGCTACACCCACAGGACGAGAAATGGCAACCCACTCCAGTACTCTTGCCTGGAAGATTCCATGGATGGAGGGGCCTGGGAGGCTACAGTCCATGGGGTTGCAAAGAGTCAGACATGACTGAGCGACTTCACTTTCTTTCTTTCTATAGTTCCTTTTGGAGAAGGAAATGGCAACCCACTCCAGTACTCTTGCCTGGAGAATCCCATGGATGGAGGGGCCTGGTGGGCTACAGTCTATGGGGTTGCACAGAATCGGACACATCTAAGCAACTCTCTCACACACACACACACGACACCCGTACAACAGGTGGTCCAGAAAATATCTGTCCAGTGCTGAAATCTATAACTGCAAAACTGTGACAACAGCTTACAGCCTATTAAGCTACTTCTGCTGTATCTGTGGCCCACATAAGACAACCTGAAATCATGAATTCCTTGTTCAGGAATTGTAGTCATTCATAGACTATCTGTCAAGGTTTACAAGCTGCCTTCCTGTCTGAGACACTTTCTTAATAAATCATAATGACATGTAAGGTGGCTTTTTAAAGCTATATGAATGTTTAGGGTAACATGCAAAAAGACGTTCATTCACACAAATACTCAGAAGACAACCAGGTCAAGTTCAATTTCAAATTCCAAGCCGTTATCATGTTGTGCTAGGATCACGCTGGCACAGTCAAACATCTGGTTAATTATTTGTGTTTTACGGCCATTAACTCATCTCACCAGAACAGCTCCTTCCTGCTAAGTACTTTTCAAAAATCCAAAACTTTAACCCACTTAAATTTATACCCTTCAGCAGAACTCTCCAGCAGAGTCAGAATTCAGCACTCCCAATGTAAGACACGTCTCCTCGCCACGTTGCAAGAACCACAAGGCACGCATTTCAAAACACGCCTCGCTCGTCTCTGCGCCCCTAAAAGGGCAATTCACGCGAAACAGCCATCAGGCCCTCAGAAACTGCCAACTACCATCAGAACTTGCACCTTTGACATTAAACGCAGAAAAAAACGTGATGGATCCGATAGACTGAAACTGAATCTGAAGAGCCTGCTTAATATTTACTGTCTGCTGCCAGCAAGCCTGGCTGTAACACGAAGAAACCAAGAGGCCAGCCACAGCCCCAAACTTCTGCCTCCAGGAGCAGGAAGCTGGCAAGCCTCTGGACAGAGGATCCGGGACCCCCGACAAACAGGAGAGATGCAGTAGGTGTTGTGAGGTTTGCCGTGTTTGCCTTTCCAAAAAAAAAAAAAAAGTGAAGAATTGCAGGGACCCATGCGAGGGCTTGTTCAAATCAATAACCAGCCACCCCACTTCTTGCAGGCGGACGCCCCGCCCTGCCAACGCCCGCAGAGCTGGCCGTGGGCTGCCTGCCTCGGGTGCTGCCCCTGTGATGGAACTGTCACACTCCTCCAGGGCCTCGGGACCATGAGCGGCGCCGAACCTTAACTGCCAAGTAACCGGAGCCGAATTCTGGCCTCTGGCCTCACCGCACACAGCGGCATCCTCAGTGATGGAGACAAATGAGCCTTAGATGAAGGGCTTCTGAGGGACCCAGGTTCAGATGGGCTCCGCCTGCTCCGAATAGACATGAGCACCCGATGGAGACGCTTCTTCGCCCTCCACTGAACCTTCTAAACATCCTCCTGTTTATATTCTAATTTTTCTCCCATCCTAGAGAAGCTTTGAAGTGTGGTTATACTCAGTCCAAATTCCTCTTCTGGACGAGCAGTGTTAGTGTAGCCTCTGCTGACCTGCCCGCCTCGAGAGCCTCTGGAACGTTCACCACCTGACAAGCTAACCCAAACAGGGCCTCGCTCGGACGCGCTGTCCCTGCCACCGCCGAGGCCGGGGCGCCCCGCCCGTGTGCTGCGCTCAGGCTCTCAGCCACGTCCAGCTCTCTGCGCCCCCGTGGCCGGCAGCCTGCCGGGATTCTCTGCCCATGGGGGTCTCCAGACCAGAATACTGGAGTGGGCTGCCACGCCCTCCTCCAGGGGATCTTCCAACCCAGGGATTGAACCCAAGTCTCTTACATCTCCTGCATTAGCGGGAGGGTTTCTTTACCACTAACGCCAAACTCCTGCTGAAGGCCAAATCACCCACCTGGACCTATTCCCCTGAGGCCCTGGTCAACATTTTCCACCACTACATTATCTTAAGGAAAAGTCCACAAGCTTTTTGTCTGATACAAACATATTATGGTGCATGGCTTGTCTGTAAGGCTTCAATGTCCTTTTTCTGTTCCTCCTTAAGAGTTTAATGCAATTCACAAAAAGAGGAAAGTATGCATGTTCGGCACAGAACTAATCCGCACCACTTTTACCCCAAAACAGTCCTTCCTGTAAGCCTAGAATTAAAATGACATCCAATGTTAAGGCTTACACGCTTAGCTCATGCAATGAAGTTATAATTCAGATCTCTCACTTTCACCTCTGCTATATAATTTTATAAAAGCGTTTGAAAATCAGACTAAGCTCGCATTCATGGAGTAATGGGCAGATTTCAAGATGGAGTCTTAATTTTGGGGGAATTTTATTGCTTTGGGGGGACTTTCCAAGTTTGAGGACCAGAATATTACCATAAAGCACTTTTGGCCTTTTTGCTGGCCTTCAGAGACAAGCTACCACCCTTCATCCAACAACCAGAAGAAATCAAATAGAGTTCAGGGTTTTAAATGCAGCAAAAGGAAACAGTCTCTATTTAAAGGTTTTCAGGGGAAAGAGGAAGGTGTCAAGGAAAAAAAGATTCTGGAGCTGACAGGTCTTTAAATGGACTCCAAGCAGCTGTTACATTTCTTTATAAGCTACCCTTAAGTAGTAAATGACTAAAGAATATTGGGTTTTGAACCAACAGAATAGAAACCGAAGTTCCTTCACAGAAACAGTTTTCCAAGAACTCTAGGAAAACACATAAAAAAAATGTTTTTAGCATAACCTAAAGTTAAATTTAAGTTAGCTTCAACTTGGTTTGCAAAGAAAAAAAAAAATCCTTGAGTTAATGAAAGGGATTTTAGTCCAAGTGGAAGCTTAAGAAACTTGGGTTTTACAAAAGAATCCGTTTTCCTTTTTAGCCACTCTGTCTTCAGAAGGCCCAATTTTAAAAGATGAATTAAATACTAGGGTAATGGCTCAGTCGTAGCAAATGTGCCTGTCAAGCAAGAGACACCAGAGACACGGGTTTGATCCCTGAGTCGGGAAGATCCTCTGGAAAAGGAAATGGCAACCCACTGCAGCGTGAACGGAGGAGCCTGGTGGGCTACAGTCCACGGGGTCAAAAAGGATCGGACACGCCTGAGCGACTAAACAACAACAAGGGCAAACAGACAGTGGGGACTCCAGGGCAGGCTCGCTGAGGCAGACACGTGGGAACGTCTGCCAGGAGACTGTAACCCTCTGAAGGTTAGGCCTCCAGAAGCAAGGGCTGCAAAGTCAGCTTCAAAAACTCCAGCCAGAACGAGGCCATTCCCCCTCTCAGCTGATAGAGTAACAGTAACCATCTGAAGTTCTGTATCTATCCCATCCCTTTTAGCACAGGAGTTATCAGAATCAAAATGATCATCTACCCCCAGCCTATCTACCTTCTTTCCAACACACGGGTACACACTCTTCAATACGTGTCTAAGGAAGGCCAGTGAGTGAGACAAAAATGAGCCTGATCCAGCACTGCAGTAGTTAACATGTCAGAAAGCTAAGACTGAAACACGGCTGGACCAGAGGCCTCGGGTGGTGGCCGCAAGTACATCCTCTTCATTTCCTTCTGTTACCTTGTGAAGAACTGATGCTTTCAAACTGTGATGCTGGAGAAGACTCTTGAGAGTCTCTTGGACTGCAAGGAGATCAAATCAGTCCATCCTAAAGGAAATCAACCCTGAATATTCATTGGAAGAACTGAAGCTGAAACTGAAACTCCAATACTTTGGCCACCTGATGTGAAGAGCTGACTCATTGGAAAAGACCCTGATGCTGGGAAAGACTGAGGGCAGGAAGAGAAGGGGGCAACAGAAGATGTGATGGATGGCATCACTGACTCAATGGACATGAGTTTGAGCAAGCTCCAGGAGAGAGTGGAGGACAGAGAAGCCTGGCAGCCCATGGGTCACACAGGGTCGGACAGGACTCAGCGACTGAACAAACACCCCTGTGATCAGGAAGCACGTCTCCAGATGCAGCAGCACAATGACCTGGTGATTTCTGCCATCCACAACTGCTCCCCGTAAGAGCTGGGTGTGAGAAAAAGCTGTATGAAACCTCTGCCAGGAGGAGACAATCAAAATTACAAAAACATCTTCCTTGTTGGTTATGGTCCAGTCTCCCAAAATGTTTTCCCCTTCTTCCCACTATAACCTCCTCAGAAGGCTGTCCAAGTCCAGAAGCAACTATAGTATACTGGTTCATGTCTATTTTAAAAATCTGGAGGACAGTTCTGGACAACTCCACACCCATCCGTCTAAGATGAGTGGGGCTGGTATGTCCTCAGCAAACTGAGTTTACTTACTGAGCAGATGCATCCCCAGACTGGGCTTCCCTGGGGGCTCAGCTGGTACAGAATCTGCTGGCAAAGCAGAAGACCTGTGTTCAATCCCTGCATTGGGGAAGATCCCCTGGGAAAGGAAGTGGTAACCCATTCCAGTATTCCTGCCTGGAAAATCCCATGGACAGAGGAGCTTGGCCAGCTATAGTCCATACGGTCAGAAGAGCCAGACATGACTTAGTGGCTGAACTACCACATCACAAGACTAATCCTAGAAGTGAGGGAGCCGACACCAGGAAGCACACAGCCCGGCCGGCCTCTGCCCATCCTCTGGAGGAAAGCGATGCAGTGAAGCGATGTCAGGCGCTTACGCCAAAGCGCAGACCGTGGCTTGCAGCCAGAGCGGCGTTTGCCGCCAAAGTGGGGTTGTTGCACAGTAAGTCAAAACAGCCAGTTCTGAAAATTGGACTGAAGTCTTCAGTCTGGAGCCAGGCAGAAATGAAGAGTGACATGTTTGGTCAGTGACCAAGGAAAACCGGCGTTCTCTGGTGACGGCAACCGAGACCTGGCGGCTCGGGTGGCGTCAGGTCCCGAAAGCGCCCAGAACAGGAGACACGGCGCACGGCCAGGTAAACGCGGTACCCAGGGCATCCTCAAGCGCCTTGGGGACTCACTCAAGAAGAACCAGCCTGCCAGAGCGATTCACACGGTCAGAACTGCCTCTCCACGAAGACGCCGCCTGTCACAGTTGGGACTAAGGAAAAAGACTTCGAGGTGAAGAAAATTATAACAGCCACTGTCTGTGGTGTTGGCACGGCGTAGCGACGGAGTCAAAAGTTTGGCTTTTGGGTTCAAGTAAAAGCAAGACGCTCATTAACCATGGGCTAAGGCTTCACATTCAGGATTTCATCCAGAATTCCACTGAATCAGGCTCCTAACACTCCAAGTCAAAAGCCCAGTGCCAACTTTTCTGGTTCTTCCCCTTAACAAAGAACATCACGGCATCTTAGGAAGAGATCGGGCGTCACCACCTTGTTCACTCAGGTGTAAACCTTTGGTTCACACGGTTGCGCTTTGACTTTGGACAAGCTTCTTAGCCACTGCTCTCACACGGGTGGTTTCCTAGTCTGTAAAGTGCACAGAAGTCAAGACTGAGGCCTGACGTTACGTGAGAAGGCACGTGGTCTCCGGGGACGCTGATGGCTTTTACTCCTTTCCAGCCCTCAAACATCTTGTCACCCCCCCACTCTTCCCCCCTGCAACTCTTTCAGCCCACTGCCCCCCAATCTGTTTCCCTCCCTCCCAGGATTCCTGAGTTTGACTCTGAAGGGGAGGTGAAAATGAAGATCTAGTTAGATTCTTACGAACAAAAGAGAAGACCTATCCAGAGTCAAACTTAGAAAGAAAGACAGTGAACACAGACGCCCAGACCTCTGCGTCCACACGAGGCACCAGCTGGCATCCAAGGGGCCTCACACTTCCCCACGACACTGACACTCTCAGAGCAGAGCAGACCAGAGGGGCGGGAAGAGGAGGAGAGGTCGACGCCAGGCAGCAGGAGTGGCCGGCAGGACGACCCGAGCACAGCGCAGGCTGGGCCGTGGCCCCCGCCCTCACACTGGCCCCATCCCACGCTGTGGGCAAAGCGGGCACCAGGGTTGGTGAAGACCTGAACCCAGCCACCAAGTCGAGGTTTTAATTAAGAGCATCGTCCTCAGAGCTTCTGGAGTCGGCCTCCAGGAGGAGGAAAGACCACCTGCTTCTACCTGCCCTGTGGGGGCGTGAAGGGGACGCGCGCTGGGGGCCATGCAGCGTCTGGGCGATGCTGACCAGAGACGCCTGCACTGACCGGACCTCGATCCCCATCACTCCCCCCGCCTCCAGAGTCCAGGCTCCTTCCTGTCCGCCCACAAGCTCCCACCGGGTGCTGGGAACAGGAACAAGTGCCCCCTCTCAACACCCTAGAAACAGGCCCGGTGCCCGAACGGCTGAGAACAGCGTCACGAGAAAGAAACTCGCTCAGACGAGGGGAGCCCAAATGACAGAGACAGTCATCACGAGAAAGACAACCAGGCCATGTCACGGTGGGCGGCCTGCCCAGTCCCACCCGTCAGCCTGGAGCATCGTATCCCGGTCGTTCAACAGAAAACAGGCTGGCAGTCCACCTGGAGGAGAGATGGGGCTCCTGGGAATACAGCACTCCCAGCACTTAGAGGAATCCATCCCGTCTAACACCCCTCGTTTGTCACACTCTGTGAGATTCTCCATTAGGCCGCTAGTTATTTGTGACGCATACCGCCTTCCTCCGTGCCTGCTTCTCTGGCAGAGCTAATTCCACACAGGGAACAGAGGTGCTGGGTAAGAAGGTCTGGAGGAGGGAAAGGGAAAGTTTTTACTTTACCTAAACTAAGATGAGTCTCCTTAAAAGGACCAGACTCCCAAATCAGAAAGATCTTTTTAAAAATGTCAGGGTTAAAAAAAAGTTTTTAAAAATTTTAAATAAAAAGGTAAAAATTCAAAAATAAAAAGTTTTAAAGTAAAAAAAATTTTTGAACTTAAAATAATAAAAACAAAAATAAATTTTAAAAATGCCAGGGACCCATTTGAGACCTCACAGAAACTGGAAGAGCTCCAGCCTGGATGACTGTTGGATGCTAATGTTGTCTCTCCCCCAGATTCCCCCACCCCAACCTCACAGCAAATGTTCTAAAACTACCAACACTTTGACTGACTGCTCTGGGAGTCACCAGAATCCCGACGCTCTACTGCATGATATGTTACATGCAATCTTCCTTGTAAATGGGACCAAAGTTGTCTTGTTCTAGTATGTTCTGAATAAAATCGAAGTGGTTTGCTACATTGGATTCAAAAGGAAAGTACTGATCAAATAAAAGAAAAAAACTCTAAAAATAAGTTGCTTAACAAGACAGACTGTGTGTCCTTCATACCGTCTTTAAGAGTTTCCGTTAAGGAAGGGCTGTAAGCGCGCGTCTACCAGGCGGGAGGTTCTAACAGTTTCTGCTCCCATGAAGGAACTCTGGCACCACTGCCGGGTCAGAATCACCCAGCTCCTCCCTCACTGGAGGGTCAGGGGACTCGCTCTGGCCAATGATCGCGGGCGACATCCCTCCCGCCTGAAGCAGAGGCCCCTGGGTGAGGCTGTCTTGCCTTCTGAAGGAGGCGGCCGCGAGGCTGCAAGGCTGTGAGGGGAGCCCCTTTCCTGCCGGGTGCAGTGAGGGAGGCGCAAATCTGTGAAGCCAGAGGTGGGGGACATCGCGCTACTGAGGCCTGAAACCTCACGGGCCCTGAGCAATCCGTGTCTGAGCTCAGACCGTGGCCCTGGCCACGCGCGGGAGGATAAACGTGGGTGTCTTCAGAGGTGGGAGAGGGGAGACGCAAAGGGGTCCAACGAATGCTTGAGCTCAGGAGAATGAGTCAAGGGGAGAGCGGGAAGCACAGAACAGGGTCCCTCAGCCAAAACGACCAAGGCTAAAACACAGCTAAGAGCCACACACCCAAACCCTCCTCCCGGATGAGTCCACCTCAGCAGCGAGCAAGGCGCTCAGCCGCAGCCTGCCTCCAGGGCCGCCAGCCTCGGCAGCATCGCAGGCATGCCCTCTTGTCAATTAACAGAGTTGCTGTTCCACGCGTGAAAAATGCGTAGCCGCTACTGACAGCAGCCACCTAAGAGGACAAGCAGGACGAGCCGCCTTCATTCCGACCAGGACCGTGCCCCCCAGGGCCGGAGGCCGCTAATCCCACACACAGACGAGCCCCTGGTCATTTTTCCTGTTGCGGTTTTAAATTCCGTCTTAACGTATTTATGAAACTCTGTAATCTAGTTAACTCGGGAGCACGTGCCCCCCCAAATACTCCTGTTCCTGCCATCACACCGATACCCTCTTAAGAGAAGACACGGAAATGGAGTCCCGTCTCTAATCAAATATTCTAGCTTAATGAAATCCCCTTCAAACACTGACAAATGCTTGCTTGCCTACTGATCCGTTTTATCTCTTTGATAGGATGAGCAGATATTACAGCCCTATGACTTAAAAAAAAGAAAATTAAGTGCTTTCACTGATAAATACAAATGTCCCGGCTGAGTAATACAGACGGAGGGGCGACGGCCAGGATGCCCGCTCCGAGTCACGCACAAGGTGGTTCTCATCTCTGAGAACAGCTCAGCTCCCCAGAGGCTCCCTCCTGTAGGAGCACCCAGGAGAGACAGAGGGATCCAGCAAGAGCCAGTTCAGTGATCAGCAAAGACTGGGCGCTGGATGAGTGACAATCTAAAACTTAAATTTGTTTTACCCATCTTTCTAAAGACTGAAAACAGGGTAACTTTCATTATTATTTTTTAACCCTTAGTGGTTGAAAGAGACCCTCCTCGGGAGCCATAACCTCAAAGACGACACATGGAAAGACCAAGGGGAGGCATTTAAACTGCATGACCCTCGGGAACGTCCAGGGGTCGCTGCCCAGCATCCGCGCCCCTTCCTTCACCCGCGGCCCAGGCCAGGAAGACCCCAGCGCGGCAGCTCCGAGCCCCAAGCGGGTGAGCCCCTGCCCCTCACCCCCCCACCACTCGTCCAGTTCACACGCCTGCTCCCACCCCGGCCGCCTGTCCACTCTGGGCCTGGGATCCGGCTACCACCCTGACTGTCCTCTCCCCGCTCTGGAAACCCCAACAGTCTGGCTCACTCAGCAGGTTCAAGGCCACAAGACCTTCCCCAAAGCTGAGCCTTCCAACTCGTCACCAACAGTGACCGTCACCACCGTCCCTGTTACAGCCTGCTCCTCCCCCACGTCCAGCTGCGGCCCCCTCCCAGACAGGTCCTGGGTCTGGAAACCTCTCTCCACCAGCCCTCCGGCTGCAGGACCCCAAACTCCGCCCAGGTGAGGAGGGGCCTCCCGACGGGCTGCCCCGCCCACTCCTGCCCACTTGGGTTCAGGTCCCCACGCAGCCGCGGCTGTGTGGTCCTTTCCGCGGAAACTCTGATGAGGCCAGCTCCCTCTTGAGAACCTCTGTTGGCTCCCCCACCACGGCTTTCGGGCTCGGGAACGGAGATCTTCAACCTGGTCCGAGACCTGCCCGGCGGCCGTGCCGACCTCGCCTGCCTCCTCTGCCCTGTGCAGACACTGCAGAGCCCGAGGGCCCTTCTGGGTCCAGGACACACAGGGCTCCCTCCCCAGGGCTGTGCCCACGCTGGCTTCTGACTCAGGAGGCTCTTCCTTCTTTTTTCACCTAGACAGTCCACACGCTCTGGAGCTCAAGTACTTCCCTGGGTGAGATTCTCGTGACCCCAGCCTAGGTCAGAGCCCCAGGGTCTGTGCACCCACAGGAGGACGGGCCCATCAGCAGAGGGATGAACAGAGTCTCAGAGGTGTGGATGGGGTGACAGTAAGCATCCACGGAGCAGACAGTCATCTAAAATTTTAGAGCCCGTTCTAAGAGAATTCCCCCCAAACTTGTCATACTAATATTCAAATAGCTATCTGATGAGTTCACATTTCGAAAACAAGAGGTGAGAGGTGGCCTAAGGACAGAGCAGAAAGGAACTAAAATAAAGAATTCAGACATCTGCATGGAGGACACACAGCTTTGGAGCAGATGTCAAGAATTTGGACACAAGAATATAGGAACAGCTTTCAATAAGCTGATTATCAGAAGTACAACAAGGGTACCATCTGATATCACTTTCAGCAAAACCTCCCCTTCAAATGTTATCAAAAAACCTACAAATACTGAAGTTAGAGGCCCACTTAAGTAACACCCCAAGTCTGAGTCTGGTGAACAGATACAAGGACACACCGCCAAGGCTAAGAGAAGCCCAATCTGTGCTGTGCAGAGACTGCCCGGCCCTGGGCAAGTCCCGCGGAATCGATCCCTCAGCTCAGAAGTACGGACAGGCAGCAGAGCACCCACAGTTACAAGCCTGCCGCCAAGCCCAGGTTAGGGCAGGAAAAAAGGACACTCCAAGAAGGTAAAACGCCGGGATTGCTGTTTTAAACAGAAATCTGCTCCATGTACCTTTGAAGCCTCCTCTTCTGAACGTGTGCGAGGCTAGACTGCACTTGCTTCACAGCATCTTTATACAACCCCCAGGATGTAAGACAGGAAATTAAGGAGCATGTTCTTACAGATACCTGTCTACGTTTTATTATGATGGATTCAGGAGGGGGGCCCTGGGGAGGGAAGAACATCTGGATCCAAGCTGTAAAAATGGCTTAAAAAAAAAAAGAAAACCATGAAGAATTTACCTTTTAAAAACTTTTTGGATGAAATACCACAAAATTCCATGTGATGGAAAGAATAAATAACCCCCCAAAAAAGAATGTGTATGTGTGTGTGTATATATATATACACACACACACACACATATGTATAACTGAATCATTTTGTGTATGTGTATACATATGTATAACTGAATCATTTTGTGTATACATATGTGTGCATGTATGTATAACTGAGTCATTTTGTGTATATATATGTGCACGTATGTATAACTGAGTCATTTTGCTATACAGCAGCATTAACACTGTAAGTCAACTGTACTTCAATTAAAATTTTTTTAAACAATTTCAAAACAAAGCAACAAATATAAACCTAACCCCAGTCATTTAGTTGTAAGATTCTTAACCTGAGAGAGGCAATACTTAACCTGAGAGAAACACCTGTCCTCGGCGGCTGTGGAAGTTACAGAAGAAACGTGTTGTCTGTCAAGTGCTCAACACTGGGCCACATGCAGGCCATGCTCAGTAAGTGTTATCATAGTTACTATCACTCCCAGCAAACTAGCTCAGTACCTGGGGAGAATATGTAGGAATACATAATTAGACAAGTAGATGGACGGTAGCCAGCACAGATGTAAGTCTCAGGGCCTTCACACCAACCATAAGATGTAAAACTTCACAAAGGTCAGCTTTTTTAGGGGCGGGGGCAGAGACAGAATGGGGACAGTAATGGAAATTTTAAAGGTCAAATTTGCACAGACAGGATTTGTGCATGCAAAGGCATGCAGTCCTATAAACTCAAAGTAATCCTAGGGCTCTATCTAGCTCAAAGGATTGTAAGCAAGCTTTCCAAAAAAAAAAGATAATAAATCACAACTATCCTCCCTTTAGGGCTTCTCTCCTCCCCCTCAGCTGCTCTGAACAGTTTTAGGAATACGGCATCCTGACTTGCCCATCAAGATCTCCTCTCCTACATGAGTCTGGATCCCACTCCCACCGAGGATGACTGGGGTCAGCTCAGTCGCTCGTCGTGCTGGCTCTTTGCGACCCCATGAATCGCAGCACGCCAGGCCTCCCTGTCCATCACCAACTCCCGGACTCCACCCAAATTCATGTCCATTGAGCCCATGATGCCATCCAACCATCTCATCCTCTGTCGCCCCCTTCTCCTCCTGCCCTCAATCTTTCCCAGCATCAGGGTCTTTTCCATCTGATGGCATCAGGTGGCCAAAGTACTGGAGCTTCAGCTTCAGCATCAGTCCTACCAGTGAACACCCAGGACTGATCTCCTCTAGGATGGACTTGTTGGATATCCTTGCAGAGCACTGGGGTCAAGGTACCATTATTTCAGCATATGGTTACTACAAGATAAACTGCAAAGTTCTCCCAGTATTTTTATTTTCTCTCCAGATTAGAAAGGGGCTCCAGAGTCATTATTTGGGTCACAGAATTCTGTAAAACACCACAAAACCAAAACGCAACTCAAATACCAGATTTCAACTGTAAGGCATTCACATAAGTTAGACCATTTAAAAAAAAAATCACTTGGACCCAACAGAAGCCAGAAAATTAACATTTTACATGCTGCCAATCAAGAAAAACATCAAGAAAGGATCAGGGGATTTTTTTTTCAATCCTAAATCAACTCAACTCCTGGCTGAAGGCCAGTCCCCAGCAACCAGTGGTTTGTTTTGCATGAAACTTTCAGCATTTCAATGATAATATTTTTAGAAAAAAATTCAGCACTGTGGATTATTTTCCCGAGACATTGTGCTTCCAGGGAATGATTAAAGGAGGGGACATACAAACACGGGGCTGGGGGCGGTGCCGCAGCAGGTCAACAGCTGGCAGGACACTAGGAGGCAGGCAGCCTGGCGTGGGGCTCGGCCTCCCTGTCCACTCCAACCACCACTGCACAGCGGCCCCTCGGAGCCTGGGCTGAGGATTCTGACGCTGAAAGACCAATATTATCTGACAGCAGCTGGCAGGAATGCCACATGCTTGCTACCCCTCAAAAGAATCCAACGTCCCCAGTGCAAAGTGAAAGAAACATGCCAGTCACTCAGTCGTGTCTGACCCTTTGCGACGGCATGGACTGCAGCCCACCAGGCTCCTCTGTCCATGCGACTCTCCAGGCAAGAACACTGGGGTCGGTTGCCATGCCCTTCTCCAGAGGATCTTCCCTACCCAGGGACTGAACCCAGGTCTCCTGCATTGCAGGCAGATTCTGAGCCACAAGGGAAGCCTCCTGCCCTCAACTGCAAAGAGGGATCTAAACCAAGGTTACCTAACCTCCAGTCTAATGCTCATTTGTCACAGGAAGGGCTCTTAATTTTTACACTTTCACTTATACATGCTGACTTTTTATATACTCTTTAGTACTCCGTGTGTAAGTCACATTATCCAGTTATAAACTCCCTGATAAGACTCAGAGGGTCTGCTCACTCTCAGGAGAACCCTCATCCGTATCAGCAGCTTGTACACGGTTCTGTCCACAGTGGACCCAGGAGCTGACAGTCTTCTTCTCCGAAGAGGAAGACACCGAATTCGCTTCTCACAGGCTTATTCTCTGTGCCCCGCCATGTTCCAGTGCACAAAAATAACTATAAAGCCCAATTTTGATCTTGTGTTGGATACTGAGATCAGGAATAAACAGACCGCATACATAGTTGTGTGGGGGAGGTTTAGACAAGAAAATGACTATATAACAATTCAGTCAGTAATTATTTCCACCGCCCACAGACACACCCACACACACACACACACACCTCTTGCCCACAGAAGTACTGGGTAAAACTAAAATTTGCATAGAGGTGTAAGGAACACCGTACACTTAAGAAAAAACCCCGACAACCTAGTTTTCCACAAGCAGCACGCAGTGTCTGTTTCCAGGTCGTGTACCACACCCCGTAAGACTTCACTAGCTCAACTGGCTTATGTTCATTTCTCAGTTTTGGATACTTTGATAGAAAAACCTCATTTAAGGTCCTTCCACATTAATATATGTGTGAGTAACATGCATGTGACCTTAAAAAGGCATCTGAAACTATAAACCCAAACTGAACTCAAATCCAGTGGGACCTCTGGATCCAGGTGCCAGTTTGCAGAAAGCACAGAGGAATATGATGCGCTATGAGCATGCAACTAACAGGATTCTGACTGTGGGAAAGTCTACAGGTCCCAAGCCCAGGGACACCCCCAGACAGTGAAAGGGGTATGAAAGAGGAAGCTGTAGATTAAGAGAGACCTAAGGACGTTTCCAGTTATTTTAAGAGTGCAAGATGAAGCTACAGTGCCTGTGGATAACCACGGAGCAAAACTAAACTAAAAGAAACGCAGAGCAGTGATGAGCTAAAAGTCACAGCGGTAGTTCCTTTAGGGGAAGAAATGAGGCAAAGGGCAGACTAGCGAGCTCGTCCGCCAGACCCGGGGCTGGCTGCAGCAACACGGGCCGTGTGGCCATCCGCTAGACCGCTCATTTCCTATGGGGTTTAATACACCTGCATCTTATTCTACAATGAAAGGCTTAAAAGGGTATGATCTGATTTACTCTCTCAGGATTCTCTAAAGCTGAACTCTGCTACCACAGCCACTAACAACAGCAAGGAGATCAAACCAGTCAATCCTAAAGGAAATCAACTCTGAATATTCACTGCAAGGACAGATGCTGAAGCTGCCACCTGATGCAAAGAGCCAACTCATTGGAAAAGACCCTGATGCTGGGAGAGATTGAGAGAAGGAGAAGAAAGGGGTGAATGGGAGACAAGATGCTGCATGGCATCACTGACTCAGTGGACAAGAGTTTGCGCAGACTCTGGGAGATGGCGGAGGACAGGGAAGCCCGGCGCGCTGCAGTCCATGGGGTCATAAAGAGTCAGAGAAGACTTAGCAACTGAACAACAAGATTCAACTTTAAAAATAAATTGCAACAAAAAATTCGGCTCCACATTTCAAGGGCCCGACCAGCAGACATTGCTGATGATGACACAACAAGACAACGCTGACTACAGAGCATTCCCAGCATCACACAAAGTACTGGACGACAGCCCAGAGAACAAGTCGGCTTTCCAGATCAAGCTGAATTCCTAGAACATCTCGCCCGAAAAATCCTTGCAGATGCAGGAGACCCTTGGCCTCCAGGGGCTTCCATTCTTACGATTCTGCTTGTAGGTAAGATTCGTGGCAAAAAAGAAGAAGATGAACTCAGTGACAACCACTGAGCACCCACAGTGGCCAGGAGCAGACCCCCCAGCTTGTCACTGCCCAGGGCAACCAAGAGGAAAGAAAAAGGAGGGGTCGACTCGTCACCAAGGAAGACATCTGACTGCACCACGCGTGACCAGACGCAACACACCCACACAACCTGAACAAAAAGTGACTGACCTCCGAGGCTAAAAATTAGAAGCACTGCAGGATCGTGTACAGCAGGATCTAATGCCTGATGATCTGAGGTGCAGCTGATGTAATGACAACAGAGATAAAGTACACAACAACTGTGATGCCCCTGAATCATCCTGAAACCGTCCCCAACTCCCATCCATGTAAAACTGGCTCCCGTGAAACCGGTCCCTGGTGCCGAGGATGCGGACCTCTGCTACACGGGACCTTACAAGGGAAAGAGCGAACTAGTGGGAAAACTGGTGAAAATCCAAATGGGCTCTACAGTTAGTACTGTGCCAACGTGGGATTCCTCCTCTTCACAATCAGGCCATGGTCATGTAAGGCGTTAACACTGGAGGAGCGTGAGCAGGCGTCAGGGGCTGGTGCGGACAGGGAAGCCTGGCGCGCTCCAGTCCGCGGGGTCACAAAGGGCCGGACACGACTGAGCGAGCGACTGAACTGAACTGAACACTGGGGGAAGTGAGATAGATGGAGACACTCCCTGCACCATTTCTCCACTTTCCAGTGTCTAGAATTAGTTCAAAAGTTTGAAAGAAAACTGTTTCTTCCAAAGATTTAAGGATCTGGATGATAAAAAGCTCCCATTAGAGTCAAGTGTAGTTCAGTCACTTGAGGGCGAAGTAAGGTCTATAGGTCTCAAAGCCCAAGGACGCACCCAGATAAGGAAACGGGGATGAAAGAGGAAGCTGCAGATTAAGAGAGACTTAAGGACATTTCCAGTTACTTGAAATGTGCAAGGTCAAACTACAGGGGCTGTGGACAAGCACGTGACAGAACTAGAAAAGGTGCCCAGACGTGACGGATCCAAAAGTCACACGAGTAGCTACTTGGAGGAGGAAGCTTGTGCTGAACTGACGGTCGCACTCATTGCCCCACTGCAGTCAAAGACTTTCTCAGAAAAGTGAGCTGAATTTGAAAAGGAAGGCTATTATTCAAAGCAGGCAACAACCCCCATCTAACAGCAGTCACAAAGGATAAAAGAGATGGCCTAGAAATTCCCCACTCCTAAGTCCTAGCAGATCTTCAAAATTATATATATATCAAATCATCAGTGATAATGTACTTAGGATTTCCTAACTTTAAATTTGGTTCAAAGACTCTTGGAGCAATAAAGATGTCTAAGAGCTATGATAGGGAAACTGACCAAGGTGGGGGGTTGGGGGGAGAAACCAACATTTTTGGCTCATTTTTAAAGCAACTTAGAAATCTAGGACATAAAGAAAATTTTCCATGGAGCATTTACAAGGCTTACGTTGTATCTGGATTTAGAAAATACTGAAAAAGGTATGCATAAGGCCATGCTTCATTTCCGTTTCATCATACTGTGTATTTTCTGAATTTATGTATTTCTAAGATCAGAACCTCAAGTCAGGACTCCCCTGAAGGTCCAGGGGCTAAGATTCCATGCTCCCAGGGCAGGGGGCCCGGGATCCAACCCTGGTCAGGGAAATAGATCCTACATGCTGCAACGAAAACACCCTCACAGTCAAATAAACAATTTTTTAAAAAGAATAAGAACCTCAAGTCAACACTGAAACTAAGATTTGACTTCTATATTTGTACCACTGTTGAGAAATAATTTCAATTCTAACAATGGAGTCACTTGTACTATAGAAAACAAAACCAGCAGATAACAAATTTTATGGTTATATTCAGTCACCCTTCAAATCTTGCTGTGGGGTGCTACTAAAATCTGTACACTTAAAGATTAATACTACTGCATTCGTACACGCGTACTTTAAGTGTAAAGTCAGCTCCACTGTAACATCTCAGTGTAAGATTAAAACCCGAGGGTAGGAGAAGGGGGAGGCAGAGGCTGAGACGGCTGGATGGCATCCCTGACTCGACGGACGTGAGTTTGAGCAAATCTCAGGAGACAGGGAAGCCTGGCGTGCTGCAGTCCACGCTGGTGCAGGAGCCGGACACAACTCAGCGAGTGAACGACAACGACCAAGAGCAGACTAAGCACCCAGGGGAGCAGCTCGCTTCCAAAGAACCAAGAGGAGCTAAAATCAAAAAGACGAAAGTCAAAGAATATGCGATTTCAAGGACGGCAGTCTTCCCTGCCTGTGAGTTCTCATTCAACACAGAGCCTCATGCATTCTCGACGCTTTAAAAACAGGTCTTTGCTGCCGCGTGTGTGCTCAGCTGTGTCGGACTCTGCTGCCCCGTGGACTGCAGCCCGCCAGGCTCCTCTGTCCGTGGGCTTCTCCAGGCACGAGTACTGGAGCGGAATGCCATTTCCTACTCCAGGTCCTTCTGTTATTACCAGACTAGCAATCTAAATTATGAAAGATAAATGTACAGTCTTTACTCAATAAAACTCCCAGGCTTCAGAGTACAATGCCCACTCGTCTCCAAAAGGCACTGCCGTTTCTCAAAGGCAATAAAAGGACTCCAGCGCCTGCTCTGTTTGCAGATTTCCTCATGCTTTAACACTGAGACTCCTGGATGAGCACGGAGACTCGCCGGCTGCAGAGGACACAGAGTACAAAGGTTTGTGAGCTACCAGGAAGCAGGAAGCGGCCACGGGCACGACCGCGGCACGAGCTGGGCGAGCAGACAGTCCTGTGGCTGGGACCACACACGGCGTGGCCGCCGCGGGGCCAGCTCCAGCGCTGGAAGTTGAGGGACCTCAGTCACACAGCCCCCACCATCCCTCCCCACTTTGAATTCCAAGACCAAGGCTCTTCTTGATCTTGTAACTACAGAATCCACCAAGGAGGTCAAGGTCAGTACGTAAATGCACATGGATTCAGATGATTAACCTACATTTAAATAGAAGCGTGTTTTTAATTACAGATACATAATATTAAATCTAATGGTTAGGAGCGCTATCTAGCTTCTTAGTGACTAAAATCTTGCCCATCTGATACAAATCTATTCTACTGCAATTTTTTCTTTTTTTTTTAATTCTAAGTCTCCACAGTTTCAGACAAAGTATACAGAACATCAAATAAAACCAACAGAACAGGGACACAGAGGGAAACAAATACAAGTTGATGCATTTTCGGAATTTGGGATAAAACTTGGGACTTCAATTAATCCTCCACCATTAAGCAAGTTACGCAAGCACTCTGCTCAGAACGAGTCTATCACAGGTAACGTCATGAATTCTGAGTTTATGCTTTCATTGATCATGATGTGTGTGTTACACCGCTCACCATCATATTAAGTGAACCCAGGAGGCCCAGAACCTCGCCCAGTGAGTCAGCCGCTGATCTCTAGTACCTCTGCCATTTACCTTAATTACTCCACAGCATTGTTCATTTTAGACAACCATGGAAGTCTCACACATGAACCGCTCCAGCTCCCACTCAACAACTAATCTTTATAAAATGTGATTTTGCAAGTTAATCTTCATCACACGAGCACAGACTCAACTCAGCCATCAGGTGCCGAGATGCTTGGCGGCACAGACGAACAAAGGGAAAACGTCAGCCCTTATGCCGAACTTGACCTTGGACCTAGAGAATAAATGTCAGTCCTACCTGCTTCTGAACCGTCATCCAGAAATTAAAGCAGAAGAGTGATAGAGTGCTCCATGTTAGTAAGTCACTCAGAAACTGATATGCAGAAACTAATGTCAAACTAAAGCAACAAAAATCACTTTAGTGATCAAAAGTGACTTGAGACATTTTAGTCACTTAGTGAGCAGCATGTGAAAAAGTTAGGTTTCCTCAGAGGATTTCAGAGTCAGGTGTATGACCTGCTGTGTATTTTACATGGATGACCAACAAGGCCCTTGTGTCCCGTGCAGGCGACTCCGCTCCATGCTAGGCTGCAGCCTGCAGGGGAGGGGTGCCGGGGAGAATGAACACACGTACCCCTGCGGCTGAGATCCTTTGCTGTCCACCTGAAACTGTCACCTGCCACAACACTCTGAACCCCACCCCGATGGAGAAGTTCAAAGTTAAAAAAATCAGGTATCACGACCCACATGATCATTTTGTAACCTGGATTCACCAGGCAAGAATACTGGAGTGGGTCACCATTCTTGTCTCCAGCGGATCTTCCCGACCCAGGGTTCGAACTCATGTCTCTTGGCTCTCCTGCATTGCCAGGCTGATTCTTTACCAGTAGCGCCACCCGGGAAGCCTGCCTATTAATGTTAAACATTCATATGTGACTTCTCATGATTATAACTGCATTAAGCACCTTTGAGAACAAAAAGTATGCTTTAAACTACTCCCTACACTGTAAATACTCAAGAATCAAGCTGCAAGTTTCAAAGTTTTAAAAGGGAACCATCTCCCATTTCCACCTTTTAAGGCAGTTACATATAGTTGCAGGCATTAATTCAACAAGAAGAGGAAAACAATTGAAGCTCATTTAACTTCAAAACAAATCCAAGCAAACTAAGGAAAATCTTTACAAGCATGAGCATAGCTTTCCTGAATCAATGCGTTTTATTCCAATTACAACAAACAGCAACACAAATCATACTTTATTAAAAAACGTGACAGAAGGAAAATCAAGTGAAAACTACTTACGGTACAGCTTCAGCAAAAGCTGTTTATGCAATGAGGACTTTCTGCAATGAAACAGCTGTTTACTCCATCAGCCTATTCTCTAGGCCAGACGACGGTGGGTCAGGCCTTCGCCTTTGCCCAGCATCCAGCCCTGGGGAAGCGGGCAGGGGCGCCAGCTCCCTGGGCAGTGGGGGCTCATGCTAAGCACGTGCACTGTAGCAGCAGTCTCCTATGAGTCCCTACTTTGCAAATCTGAGATCGAGCAGAAAGCCCACCTCACGTTCTCACTGGGGTGCCCTGCGGCACCACTTCACCATCCTTTCCCAAGGATTCTGCTTAGGGTTATAATTCTTTCCCAGAGTTTAGCACCATGGAGAAGGAAGCAGTAACTACTGATCGTGAACAGAACAATGGCTGAACAAATATCAATATGCAGTTTTTAAAATACAAGGCGCTACCGGTTTTATATATTATAAATGTTTTATTTCTTTATTATTTCCCTTATTAATGTGTATAAGCCTATTACAACTCAGTGTATCACCTCCAGTCCTAATCTGAAGGCTGCAAAACCCTGCACTTCCAACTGTCATCAACAGTACCAGCTTCAGAAGAGAAAAACAAATATAGTATATTAACGCATATATATGGAACCTAGAAAAATGGTTCTGATGAACCTATTTGCTGGGCGGGAATAGAGATGCTGACTCACTGGAAAAGACCCTGATGCTGGAAAGACTGAAGGCAAAAGAAGGGGGTGACAGAGGATGAGATGGCTCAACAGCATCACTGACTCACTGGACACGAATCCGAGCAAAGTCCAGGAGATAGTGAAGGACAGGGAAGGCTGGTGTGCTGCAGTTCACGGGGTCGCGAAGAGTCAGACAGGACTTAGCGACTGAAGAACAAGTAGAGACGCATCCTCCCACAGCTCCACTGTCCCGTGAGGGCTGGCAAGGTCTGGGGAGGCAGGGGAACCTAAGGGCTGCAGGCCACTGGGCGAGCAGCACAGGGTCCAAACCCACACTGCCTGGTGTGCGGACAGCTCCGCCACTTCCCAGCCACGCGACCTCGGGCAGGTCAGCAGCTCCCGGGCCTTGGGCTGCTCTTCTGTAAAGTGGGTATAACCCTTGACCTTTTCAGAAGTGCTGGGTGAGAGGCTAGCCGCATCACTCCAAGAATCAGTTTCACTAACAGGACAGTTGGCACTTAGGTATTAGATCTCTAGAATAAAATTTTGCTCAGAATTCAGCTGCTGATCAGATCTTCCTCTTATCCCATTTCTTTCACAAGTTGGATCTAAACTTATTTATAGTACATCTTCAGGTCCTGGGCTTCCACCTTATCTCTTACCTACCTATTTACCCCAGATAACAAATGACCTTGTATTTCCCCAAATGCCAAAACTAGAGATGTGCAGACATAAGGGGAGAAACACAGCAAATGAAGGCATTCAAGATGACCTGCCCGCATACTAATCTCACTCGCTGAACTTGGTCTTAAATAATTCCTAACTTGTGCTGACAATTCATCACATCATTCCCCTCAATTCCATTCCTGGTAGAAATTATTTCCAGAAACCATTTCCCCCTTTGTATAATTTAATAGAGGGTTTCTTTTAATGTAGCTGTAGTAATTTCAACCAGATCTGACTGCTAGGGCCATGCCAACCCTGAAATGTTCATGTCTCAGGATAAGTCTAACAAGAGGTTTGCTGGGTGGTAAGAGACTCGAAATGAAGGGTTTGTCATGGAAACTCTGACGGACAGCGGAGGCCAGTGAGGTCTTAATCCTGTGTCACCCAGGCATGCTTCAGTGTTTCCCTTCAGGGCGTCATTCTTTCCTCCCCTCACATAAATTGAGGCTCTGTAAGCACCAAAAAGTTTCCACTTGGCTCTGAAAGTGCTCTCAGCAGGGCTGCTAGAGTCTATACCCGCAGTCCGCCCCACCACCGGTGTGGCAGAGTCACCAGGACTCCTTTCCAAACATCACGTCCTGTGCTTACGGG
Source organism: Muntiacus reevesi (assembly GCF_963930625.1). Taxonomy (NCBI): domain Eukaryota; kingdom Metazoa; phylum Chordata; class Mammalia; order Artiodactyla; family Cervidae; genus Muntiacus; species Muntiacus reevesi. Next base: position 731,622 of record NC_089266.1, read on the forward strand.
GGACTTCTGAACAAACGCATCTAAGACGAGAGCTCATGCATGTCGGGCAAGTGGCTGCACTTAACACGAGTTTATCTTTCGACTGACTGACGCCTGCTGAGGGCCCGTAACGCTGCCCTGGCACCCACGCTGCCACCACCACCCCGCCGCGTGTGAGGACACAGAGACCGTCCAGGTACAAGACGAGTAAAACCACCAGCGCCAAGCCGAGCCCCGGATCGCTCTGAGCGTGACAATCCGGCTTCGGCTACTAGCAACCCCTAAGCAGAGGATCACCTCAGTGACTGTCAGACACACACCGCTGCTGGTGGAGATTCTCGCCCTGCACCCGAGGCTGGACACGGCTACGGCCCACCAGAGGCTCTCGTTTATCTTGTGAGAGAGATTCACGGATGCCTGGACACTTCTCAGTCAGAAGGCAGACACACTACATTGTTTATTCCTATCATTCTAAATTCAGCAGGTTTAACATTACACAGAGCTTACAGGGACAAACTGGGCTTCTCCATTCTACATTTTGATTAAACACTCTTAGCTATAACAAGTCTACACAGCATATTAAAAAGCAGAGACATCACTTTGCCAACTAAGGTCCATCTAGTCAAAGCTATGGTTTTTCCAGCAGTCATGTATGGATGTGAGAGTTGGACCATAAAGAAGGCTGACCACCAAAGAATGCATGCTGTTGAAGTGTGGTGTTGGAGAAGAATCTTGAGAATCCCCTGGACTGCAAGATCAAACCAGTCAATCCTAAAGGAAATCAACCCTGAATATTCATTGGAAGGACTGACGCTGAAGCTCCAATCCTTTGGCCACCCGATGCCAACAGGTGACTCGCTGGGAAAGACCCTGGTGCAGGGGAGATGGAGGCAGAAGGGGATGACAGAGGATGAGGAGGTTGGATGGCATCACCGACTCGACGGGCGTGAGTCTCAGCAAACTCGGGGAGAGAGTGTAGGGCAGGGGAGACGGGCGTGCTGCCATTCATGGGGTCACACGGCGTCGGACACGACTGAGCAACTGAACAACACTTAGCTTCAGAAAGTACTTTTCTCAGTCATCTCAAGATCTCCTCCCAGCTGACATGACTTTGGATTATAAACTAGAGTTTAAAAAATAGCAGGCAGGCAGAAGTCATCCTGACCCTTCATACCGTTTAATATTTATATAATCTCACACTCAGCAAATATTTACGTAGTGTCCAGTGAGTGCCAGGCACCGCATTAAACGCTGGAGACAGAGAAGCGGACTCAGTCCCTGCCCTCGAGGCGGGCAGGGGCAATGGACAGGCCGCGCTGCAGGAGGAGGGTCCCACAGCACGGAGGGCGGGAAGGCCCGGGAGGCACTTCAGGGGAAGCCTCGCAGGTGAGGCGAGCCATCTGGGCCGATTCAGGCGGGGAGAGGAGAGGCATCAAGAGAAAACACCTCCTGGGAAAGGACATCTCAAGCACTTATCTCGGGTGCCGGGTGCCGGGAGGAAGGAGAGCAGCCTTAGGGGAGCCGGAGAAAGCAAGGACCGAGGAGACACCACGTCCTGGCGGGGAGCCGGGCTCACACCGGCAGGGAAGCCCTGCAGGCAAGGAATGCTACTTTGAAAAAACACTCTGGAGGAGGAAAAAACAGGAAATGAGCGTGCTAAGCGTTAATGTGCCTAAAAACTTAAATGTGAGTCTTCCAGGAGAGTGAAACACTCAGGATGGTAAGTCACAGTAAAGGAAACGGACATGTCAAATAAACATTTGAGGTTTCTACTGCTGAGGAGGAGGAGTAACCACTCCACACGCCTCAGCGCCGGCCTGGGGTGCAGTGTGAAGAAAAGCACTTTCACTTAAAGTACCGAGCAGCGATTCAGAAAGCCATTAACCAGAAATCATTTCATAACCAGTTTGCACCAAACGGTAATCCCCAACACCAGTTTTTTCACTGCGTCTCTGTTTCTAATGAGTAAAAACTGTTAACCCTTCCAACTGCCCACCTCAACCACACTTTCCTGCATTTTGGGGATCACAGGCAATTTCATCTTTGAAGCTGAAACAAGGCTTTGGTCTAACCTCAGTGCAAAACCTCCAGTTTCAAATTAGACTCGCTCTCACTTGGACTGGCCTTTTTGGAACTGTGATAACTCAAGGGTTCACCATAGTTCACACATCTGCTACCCGGGGGGCCTTCCTGGGGGCTCTGAGGTAAAGAATCCGCCTGACAATGTCGGAGAGGTGGGTTCCACCCCTGGGTCGGGAAGACCCCCTGGAGGAGGAGATGGCAACCCACCCCAGTGTTCCTGCCTGGAGCATCCCATGGACAGAGGAGCCTGGCGGGCTACAGTCCATGGGGTCACAGAGAACCGGACACAACTTAGCAACTAAACAACAATAAACCAGATGAGAAGGGGGGAGGGTCCCGAGATGCTGACCTGTTTTGAAATGGAAAATCCTGGCTGCCACTTTGAAAATCAGTGGTCTGTGCCAGTCTGGGGGCAGTCAAGCCCGCAGGTGGGAAGGGCAGGGACTGTCAGAGGTGAGCCCCACCTGGTCTCGGCCCCCAGCCCCGGCCAGCACTGCTGACCGCCCTGCGAGGCTCTCGGAACTCTGTTAAAGCTCACCCTCCCTTAGAGGGACCTGGTTTTCTGGAATTCCTCAGCTCCGACAGCTAAAAGGGGAACCGCTTTTCTTCTTCCTTCTTTCAAACATCACCTTTCATTCTCAGAGAATATTGATCAAACACTATCCTGTTCAGGTGAGCTGAAATATCAATCCAGAGAGAGGCCTTTAAGAAAGAATGTCATCATGAAAGCTATAGGGATAGCTGACTTTTAACCCTCAATGACGGAAAAATACAGAGCTTCACGGGGCCACAGGTCAAGTTCAGTACCTGCTGTGCTCTTGGCAGGAAGTGGCTCGAGACTGCACACTCACTCAGAGCCGTACTGCAGGCCCCAGAGCGCGACTGAAGCCCCTGCAGGTGACCCCACGACCCCGCTCATCGGTGGGGGTCCAGTCTGATGCAGCTCCTGGAGCACCAGCTTCTCAGGTGGCACCAGAGGTAAAGAACCCACCTGCCAATGCAGGAGACGCAAGAGACGCGGGCTGGACCCCTGGGTCGCGTGGGGAAGAGCCCCTGCAGGAGGACCTGGCGACCCACCCCAGGACTCGTGCCTGGAGAATCCCATGGACAGAGGGGCCTGGGGGCCACAGAGAGTCGAACGAGACTGAAGTGACTCAGCATGCATTCTGTGGCCCACTCGAGCGCCTGGGTGGCGTTCACCGGGAGGGAAGGAACAGGAGGGGCAGGGAAGACAGAAGAGGCAGGTGAACCAGATGGAGCGGACTGGCCACGCGGGTTCGAGGAGCAGCTCCGGCCACTGTAGTTAGAGAAGTGCATGGGTCTTGCTGACTCGGAGGGAAGGAAAGGTCGGGCTGGCCCCCTCCCGTCTCCAGCAGAGAGAGGAGATGAGCCGCTTTGGCTCCCCGGCCCCAGAGGAAGCACATCTGCAGCCCCGCTCCAGGACACTGCTGGGGCACACAGGGCAGGACCGGCTCCCAGCCGCGGACAGGCCTCCTGGGCTTAAAGCTCGGCTTCAGGAACGTCCAGGGCCAGACAAGCTTCCTTCTCGTCCTTTCTTTTCTTAAAAAAGTAGGCAAGGACCAGTTCTCCGCGAGCCTCACAGACATGAAATGAGCACCGAACAGATTGAGCCAACCTACAGAGCAGTAAGCCGATCAAACAAAAAAAGCAAATTCAAGTCCTGCCATCTCGGCTCTACAAAGGAGCGCACTTGTCTTCATCCCTAAGAACATTAAGAAGGTCCCATGGCTTCCAGATCTACCGTGTCCTCCTCCGTGATCCAGGCCCTGGCTCCGCCACGTCAGACAGCACACCCTCAGCACGGGATCCCGTGTCAGCTGCCCAGGGGACGCGTGTCTGGGGTTCTCCCGGCACCGCGACGGGAGGACAGCAGAGGCCAGCAAGGCAAAGCGGGCGTGACCCAGCAGACCTGCAGAAGGTCCCTGCTTCCGTTGATATGTTGGGGGAAGGAAAGTGGGAAATCTTTCTTTTTTTGAACACTCTTACAAAATATGCTTTTTAGATAGCGTGTTCGGCTCAGTTGTGTCTGACTCTTTGTGGCCTGCCAGGATTCTCTGTCCATGCGCTTTCCTGGGCAAGAATACTGGAGTGGGTTGCCATCTCCTTCTCAATTTCTAAGTGGCACAGGTAACAAATCCAGTTGTAAGGACTGAAACTTATTTCTTTCATTTTCCAATTCTTAACATTCACTAGGAAGATGGCACGTGCATTTCAGGCTAACTTACTCCATGAACACGACTCATTTGGAGTGCCTACCGCTCTCAAGCTGAAGCCAACTTGGCCGCAAATACGTCATCTACTGAGCAAAGCAACAGGGTGCATACTAGCCCTAGAGACGCTGCCCCTCCTTCAGTGATGGGGAAGGGGTACCAAGCCAGCCCCAGACTCCAGCTGCCATCCCCAGGGCGTGCGCTGCCAGGCGCGGACGGGAACGGTCCGTCTCCTGAATAAGAACGAGTCTGTCAAGCTGAGACAACAGGAAGTTAACTTAGGGAACACAGGGAAAACGTAAACGTATTCTAAAATGACAAAACGTTAAGACTGAGGCAAGAGGGACGTCCCTGGTGGTCCACTGGTCAGGGTTCCATGCTTCCACTGCAGGGAGCACAGGGCTGATCCCTGGTGGGCGAGCCAAGATCCTGTAAGCTTCGAGGTGTGGCCGAAAAAAAAGTGTGGCAAGCACCAAAATAGGAAAACGCTGGGTAACCACTGGGCAATTAAACAACGGTGACAACCTGGGGGCGGGATGAGGTGGGAGGGACGTTCCGGGGGGAGATGTGCATGTGCGTGGCAGAAACCCATCCGACACAGTAAAGCAATCGCCCTCCAGTTAAAAATAAATTAAAATTAAAGCCTGAAAAACACCACTGTCCCGAGCTAACATTATCTAAGTTACAACCAACAATAAGGTAGCAGGTGAGTATAGGCCTGCCGGAGTCAAATACAGATGACACATAGCAATTGTAACAAGCAGTTAGCTCACTGCAGACACACTTATATTTGAAATGGTTTTTGTGAATTAACATGCATAAATATAATAGGGGAACTCATTAACAGGATCTGGTTTAACTCTTCAAAGCAAAGAAGAGCACAGGGACTTTGCTGGTGGTCCAGTGGCCGGGAGCCCCAGCTTCCACACTGCCCGGGACACAGCTTCCATCTGGTCGGGGAACTAAGATCCTGCAAGCTGAGAGGCACGGTCAAAAAAAAAAAAAAACAACAGAATAGCACACGTTCACTACTATAATTTGGTTTGTAAATCCTCAATTTTAAATGTTAAGGAAGTTCGCAGGACAGATAAAAAATGGCTAAAATGTGTTGGAAAAAGTGCTTAACCTCACACAGGAGATGAAACTTGAAAGAAGCCCCTTTCATCTACCAGAGCAAAAATGCAGAGGATTTATTTGCATTATCCAACATTGGTTAAGAGTGAAGAGAAAGTGGTACTCTCACATTGATACTGAAATACAAATTGGAACCTTTCTGGAGAGCAACTTAGCTGTGCTTATTAAAGTTTAAAATGTATCCACACACTTCTAAGTATCTATTGCAGACAAGCCTATACTAGAGCCCAAGGATACTGACAGCTGCATTTGCTAAGAACTTAGAAACAATTAAAATGTCCCTCAGTAGAGACAGGTGAATCAGTTTGATGCTTCCACACATGCAACTAAATAAGGCAGAACTGACATTCTGAGAGAGAAGCATTTCCCCAAACCCACTGCCTATTGCTGGAGAAACATATAAGAGTGATTGAAAATTCAGATAAAAAGTATGTGCAATTTAGTGAATGCATGGATGTCTGAAGTTATGCCTGAGGGAAAAGAAAACAAGGATACAATTTCATTTTTATATAGTGTTTGTACAATTTACAAGCATCACTTTCATAACTGAGGTAAAAGGGGGCGATGCTGACGTGAGGCCAGTGACCTGCTAATCCACCGAAAGCTCTGCAGACACTCCCTGGGAACCCACTGGGGTCCTGCCGTGGTCAACACACCCACTCTCCAATTTCAACAACAAAACCTACAGGTCTGAAAAGGGTCAACTTTATTATCCCGGATTCTTTATCTGTAGAGAAGGACTGTTTTTTAAATAACATACCCACTTCCTCTTGTACATTATTTAGGACATTTAGTAAATACCTTTCCTTATGAGTTTCCATAGGTCTCCACCCAAGCACATTACCAAAAATGACAAGAGAAGGAAATCACATTGGGCCCGGAATCACAAGGTTACATCCTTAAACTCCATGTTCAAAGGGTTCAAATGCTGCCTCTGAAGCTCAGGCCCACAACTCTGAGAACCGGAAAGAGTCACATTTCCTCCTATCTCTAAGACACACGCTCACTTTTTCAAAGGACTCTCTGGATTACTCTCCAAATAAGTTTATTCAACAGGGGTGTTAAGCACAGTGTGAAGAAAAGTGGAATGCTGATGGGTAATGCCGCAAAATATCTGCATCTAAAAATGTTTAGGAAACGTATATAAGAAACACATTCACAGTGTGTGGAAGGTTTTGAAAGGTGACCAACTTACTAGCACAATTTTCAAGTCATAAAGAGTACACCCTGCGTGTCTCTAATGCGCTTAATATTAAACAGTGTTAGGATAATATTTTCCAGGCTAGAATGTACTTTCCACTTGCCCTAATAAACCGAAGCCCAGATGGGAAATGTAACCAGGACTAAGTAAACATAATATAGAGTGAGGAGAGCTAATGACCTAGGATGCCTTCACGAGCAATAAAGCATTCAAAAAAAAAAAAAGTTTCAACAAACAGAGAGTATGAAAAGCTGGGCATTTGGAGTGTGTAAAATAAATGCACCCTCAGAGAGGAAATGCGTTTCTGTGGATGCGGCCGAGAGTGTCAGATGCTGTCACAAAGCTGACGTGAGGGAGAGACGTGCCTCATGAAGCAGGCTTTAAAACATGCAGACTTGATTCTGGCTGACAATCCGTCATCAAAACCCCCAGGCATCTTACTAGGTGCTGTATGGCCCACAGTGAGAAGTCCAACCCAGTTCCTAGTAAAAGATGAACTGAAACAGGAAGAACAGCCACACAAACACAAAGCGATTCCATTTTTTCTGAACACCCACACAAAGACAGCAGTTTCTGACAAGAACGTTCTTGGCAAAAAAAAAAAGTTACAGGAAGGTTTTATTTCCTTGAAGAAAAAGGCAGGTCTATACGCAGATTACCAGGCAATACCAAATGGTGTTCTTCCCCCGGGCCCAAGTTTACAGCCTTCACATTTTGAAAACATCTGAATGTGTTTTTGCTTTTTTATCAAATAAAAGATGACTGGAAACACTGTTCTTGTCTGGAATGCTTATTTCTTGTTGTACTTGAAAATAAAATCCAACATGGCAGCTTACCTTGGCACTGGAAGCCTTGTTTCCCAAACCCCCTGAAAAACAAATAAGAAAAATTTCTTATTTTCTGTTGACACCACATCTTAAGCCAGTTATATGACAGAGCATTCTACAGAAGTAAAAGTTTGCATGTGAAACCCAATGATTTGACAGAAAAACATGCCTAAACAGCTCAAAGTGCAGAGTCAAGTCATCTTTGAAAAGATCTGGCCTCCAAAGTCTCACTGAACTCATTTCAACATATTCAAGGTTCTTGCCAGGTTTTTTTTCCCTAACATTTTATCAGTACTTAATTTAAGAACATGACTATAAAAGTTGTCGGCTACGATATCCAAGTAACAAGAAGAACTTTATGGTTAAAAAATCAAATCTACAAAGATGGCTGAATTTAGTCCCTAAAGACCAACTGAAAATCTTTTTGCCCTAAAAACAAACAAGTGGCTTCATCATTTGTTATGATGTATTATTTACCTAGAAATTACCATGTAGCACCACTCTTAACACTAAATTTTGGCTTAATTAAGAGCCAGATTTTACAGTGTCATCCCTATTATTTGCATGTGAGATTATGGTCTGATTTTACTGTGAACTAACAGCATTCAAAGCACATTCAGAAGCTATATTGCTCTTGTAAATTACTTTAGAGAATTTACTCTCTAAGCAGAGAACTCTGACATGGACATTAAATTGCAAACACCGTTTCAACTAGGATGAACTACATTAAAATTCTCAGAAGGTTATGAGTCATAATCTCTTGCTTTACATAGCATTTTAAATTTACAAAGCACTTCACATATCTTTATAATTAACTTAGTCACTCCCCACCCCGCAAACAATTTAAATGCAAACAGTTTTAAAATATCAGTTCTTTAATATTTGAGTTGTAAACTAGGGAAACAGAAGAAAATTGAAAAATTAAAACCACGGCTAGACCGTGCTGGGGAATATTTTCCTGGAACTTCTGAGGGGTTGCTCTGCAGCTAAGTGGAGAAGAGGAGCATCGACTATGGGGAAGAAGAGGACAAGGAGATCTTTATTTCCACTTCATGCTACACCTGGTGACCCAACAGGCCACATCAGTTCACAGGGGCTAAAAAACGACAGTGGGAAAGTCTTCAGCAAGTCTGGATGTAGAGGTTGCAAGTCTCTCTTCTACCTTACCCTCGTCCTGCAAAAGTAACCGGCAGTCTGTTCTGTTTTAATGGAATTTCACAGCTGACACGTGAGGCCAAAGACCTCCCCTTAACTAAATGCAATCTCTCTGCCTTGAGGCTCCGAAAACTGACTTTAAGCAGTCTTGTCTACATTGACCTAGGAGCTCAACCGCTTCAGGCGCTGGCTACACCTCGGAAATCATTCAGAGAGGTGGCTGTGCTTTATACATAAGTGTGCTTTGGAGTGGATTTCTAAAAAGAAACGAAGACATTAAGCACCTTAGCACATTTGTGGGGTTTCCCTTAAAGATTCCCCCAGGTGTGACGGGTTCAGATAAAGCCATCCTTAAGGGAGAAGTTAAGCGCCTATTAATTAGCACGTTTGCGGGACTCGCCCTTGGAGACGGTTTCCCCGTGCGATGCATTCAAGCAGCGTTCTCCCAAGAGCCTCACAAGCTCCAGGAGCCACACGACGGCCGGGCAGTCACCCGAGGCCGCTCCTCCGGGGGCAGGGGAGCTAAGGAGGCCTAAACGGCTCGGACTCGGGGGGCGGGGGGCTTCCTACCTACACCAGCAAGAGACTGAATGGGTGGAGGTTGTCTGGCAACGCAAGGGGAGGAAAACTAACGCTTCTCCCAGTGAGGCATCTGCACCACCTTTACTTTCAGCTTTCTTAAAACAACTGGAGGAGAGGGGTCATCAACCTTTTTAAAGTCAGTCAAAGTCATCACCGTCTCCCCAGAAACGAGCACCGCGCGATTCCCCCCGGCTTGGCGGGATCGGGGACCCTGCAGCCTGTCCGGCAGCCGCGGCGCATACGCCGGCCCGGGCGCCCCGCTGCCTGGAAGTTACCTGGGCTCGGCGGCCGCAGGCCGGCGGCAGCCCCGGGCAGGCCCGTGTCCTCCCGGCCCCGCGCGGCCGGGTCCGCTCCGGAGGCCGCCCGCGCCCCCGCCCCGCCGGCCGCCGCCCTCCCCGCGCCCGCCTCAACAGTTTGCCGCCGCTCCTCCCGGCTCGCGCGCGCGGCGGGGCCCGGGCAGCCTCCCGGGCCGCCCTCCGAGTCTCCGGCCGGGGAGACGCCCGCGCCCCGCCCGGGGTCCCGCCGGGAGCGGACTCTCCGCGGGGCCGAGCGAGGCGCCGGGGCGCCCGGGGGCGCGCACCCACCAGATGAAGTCGGTGCAGTGGCTGCAGAAGGTCGGCTGCTTGAAGAAGCGCGCGATGAAGCGGTGGTTCTTCACCTCGTGCACGTTCTTCTGCCTCAGCGCCCCTTTGCGGGCGAAGCGGTTGGCCACGTCCTGTGGCGCCGCCGGCTCGGCGGCCGGGAAGACGTCGGCCATGGTCCCCCGCCACCTCCTGCCGCGCCGGGTGCGGGCGGCGGCCGAGGGCGGCCGGGAGCCGGGCGGGCGCGGAGCGGAGCGGAGCCGCGGGCTCGCTGTGGCCGCTCGGCTCTGACGGCGGCGCCGGCGCTCGCGCTTCCTAGTCGGGCGGCGGGGGCGGCCCGCCCACCGCGCATGCCCGAGCGCGGCCCGGCAGGCAGGGCGGGGGCGCGCGGGGAGGCCCGGGCGCGCGCGGAGAGGGCGGGGGCGCGCGCGGAGGGAGGGCGGGGACGCGCGGGCCGGGCCGGGGGCGCGCAGGGGGCGGGGCCGCACGGGAGGGCGGGGGCGCGCGCGGAGGGAGCCGGCGGCCCCGCGGCCCCGAGCCACCCAGGAAGCGCCCTCTCCCGTTCCCCGGGGTTGGCCGGGCTCCTCCCTCCCGCGCTCCGCTCCTCCCGCCCCAGGCGCAGCCCCGCGTCCCGGGCCGGCTCCTGGCCGCGCCCCCTTCCAGGACCCAGCGCGGTCCCGGGACGGGCGTCCGCGCCGCCCAGAGGCTCAGCCCCTCCGCGGCCTGCACCCTGTGCCGCCTGCGGCCCCGCGCCCTGTGGACACGTCTGCTGCGTCGGGACGGCTCGGGGACCTGTCCTGGCTCTCCACCCCGTTACCCGTTGGGTAGCACGCTCACAGCGTGGGTGATCAGGTCTTCTTGACTTCACAAGCCCCGAGCCCTGATTTAGACACGGTTTTGCAGCCCTAACCCTACAGGCAGTGCCAGCACAGCCAGTTCGCTTGTAAACTGCAGAGCGAATCCGCCCCGTGAAAGCCTGGCTGGCACGGACCGGCGAGGCACGCGCGTGGGGCCGGACCGACTGGTCACTTGCTGAATGCTCGTTAACTCTGCCCGAGGATGCTAAAATACATGAGGGAAACGTTTCATTGTTGTTTTATTTCATTGTCAGATTCGCTCAGATCAGAAGGTAACGCATGTATTAAAAGGAATATGTTTAATCCTTCAAGAAGTTAGGAAAAGAAATAGAGAAGGAAGGAAGAAAGAAATCTTTCATAAGATCTATACTATCTGAGAGTACATAGGCCAAGTAGGGCTACCATTTTTTTTAAGATTGCTCAATTGAACGCCTGTTGGTAGGAATGTCTTATGTTTTGACAGGGATAATGACCGGCCCTTAATGGGGCGTGTACTTCCAGCGTTCGCTCACAATCTTTCCAGCCAGTGTTCTTGGAGCTTAAGAACGCTGCACCGCTTGCTCTTCTGGTCAGAAACTTCTCCACTTTTGGTGGGGCCCGCAGTCGAAGGTGGGGGGGCGGAGAGGGGCTTCCCAGATGGGACTAGTGGTAAAGAACCCACCTGCCAATGCAGGAGATGCAAGAGACGTGGGTCCCATCCCTGGGTCAGGAAGATCCCCCCGGAGGAGGGCATGGCAACCCACTCCAATGTTCTTGCCAGGAGAATCTCATGGACAGAGGATCCTGGCAGGCTACAGTCCATGGGGTCACGAAGAGTTGGACACTACTGAAGTGATGTAACATGCATGCCAGTTCAAGGAAGCAAATAAAGGAAGATGCAAGGAAAGGAATGAAAAGTAGGGAATGTAGGAAAACAGAGCAAGTTCTCCACAAAACACTATTACCATCTCAAGCACGGTCGTGTATTGCTTAATACTTTTAAGTTACATAGAAAAATCACGGTGCTTGTAAGTACTTGTAATTGATGGTCGAAAGAAACACACATTCTTGCCTCAAAACCACCTGGATCTAAGACAGTGTATGAAGAAGACAAGCTGTTGTTTCCCTGAAGCCTTGAGGTAAAGACAGAGGAAAAGATGGGAGAGAGCTGGGAGGAGGGGTGGAAGGTGAGAGTGACATCTGAGCAGGGGGCAGGGAGGTGAGCTAAGAACCCAGAGGACCTTGCAAGGAGTCCGCTGTCGGGGTGGAGAGACCAGAGGCAATATCCCATTTCTCTCGGGCTGTGGTTTTGCTTTCTTGCCTCCCTTATCACTGTTGTTCCCTGTGAGTAGGGAGAGAACTAACTGGAAGTTTCTTGAGCGATGACTGGGCGCAGGCGCTCAATTGCCTACAGCTGTGCTCAGGTCAGGGCCGCGTGGGGCTGCAGCTGGGGGGAGTCCTCGAGGCGTGGAGCCCCGCCCCAGCAAGGCGGGTGGGGGCGCGGGCCCCACGTGGCCCTAAACCCAGCCGGGCCCTGCAGGCTCCTGCGGACTTACCCCCTCTGTGTCCCCGCTTCTTGCTTAAAGGAGAGAGGCTTCATCCAGCCCGAATCACCTTCCCTGAGTTCCGGAGGGTAAGTTCAAATAAATAAAGGCTGACTAGGCAAGGAAGGGGACGTGGAAATAAGGGAGGAACCATGGAGAAGCAGATCAGCTGAGGGGCAGGGTCTCTGTCCCCCACCCCAAGGGTTACCAGAGCACTCTCTTCGAGCTGGTCTGAAGGTGCGGAAAGCCCCGCGGGGGCGGACTTACACTGCTTGCAGGCACTCAGATCCCGGACCGGTCAGAGCCAGAAGGTTGATGGTGTTGCTGGCCCGAATCTTGGCTTTCTCTGCCCACTGAAGCCGAATAAAAACATGCGGAGATAAAGTTTGGAGGAAATAGAAAGGCGGCTTCAATCCTCAGCCGGCAGAGAGGGGAACCCCGTGGGCTCGCGGCTCAAGAACAAGCTCCCCATGAGGAGTCCCGGGGCTTCCACAAGAAGAGGGCTCGCAGTAGCTGGTGAGGAGTAAAGGTGTTTGGCTCTTGATGTCTTCCTGTCGCGTTGTTTCAAAGACAGTCCCAGGCTGGCATCAGTAACCCAGTAACTGAGTCTGGCAGCACGGTGGCTCTGTGGCCTCCTTTCTGATCTGTAACTACGAGGGGAAGGGTGTTGTAAGGGTAAACACTAGGAAAGCAGAAAAGTAAACTTAGATGCAGACATGCAGAGTTAGGAGCAGTTAAAGTAAAAAAAACCAAAAAACAAAAAAACTAGGAATGTTCAGACCTGTTATTGTTATCTTCTTTGTTCTCAGGATTGAGGAAGAAAAAAACTCATTCCTTTTTTTACTCTGTCACTGCAACAATGGTTCCGACTCCCGGTCACCCCAGCACCCGTCCATCAGAAGGACATTCACGGGCTGATCACGCCCTCTGTGAACCATTACTATAAAGCTCCCCACTGCCCCTTCCAGGTCTTAGACCAGTTCTGAGGGCATGAGGCCACTGTGGCACCCTCTGCCTGACAAAGCAATAAAACTGCAGTACATCACCCCAGGCTCTGTCTCTGAGGTTTAATTCCGTGGCCGGTACAGAGACCAGATTCGGCTTTAGCCCCTGCAGCCCACCCGACAGAGTCTCCATGGTGTCACTAAAGTGGAGGGGTTTCCAGAAAGAGAGACCCCTGTGCAGGGGGAGGGTCAGTGAGACGTGGTGGTAGTGATGATTTTAGAGTCTGCTGTTTCCTGGGGAAGGCACGGGAGAGCAGGAACAGTAGACTGGATGCGGGGTTTGTGAGAACCCTCCTCTGTGATCCCTGACTCTGAGGAGTAAGCCTGACACTCTTTGCAGAGGTGCTGCCTAGACCAGACTTTTGGAAAGCATCAAAGAAAAATATTGTCAAACCCTAACTGAATATACTGCATTTTAAGAAGTCCGTAATTCCCTGGTAAGTGAAGGAAGCAGGATGTAAAACAGTATTTGGAGACGACAATTTTTAGATGTATGTACACCCATATCTGGGCTTCCCGGGTGGCTTGGTGATAAAGAATCTGCCTGCCAATGCAGGAGATGTGGGTTCTATCCCTGGGTCGGGAAGATCCCCTAGAGTAGGAAATGGGAACCCACTCCAGTATTCTTGCCTGGAGAACTCCATGGAGAGAGGAGTCTGGTGGGCCACAGTGCATGGGGTTGCAAAAGAGTCAGGCATGACTAAGTGACTGACCACACATGCCCAGCCACGTCTATATGCTCTAGATAAGGTTGTGCGTTTACACACAGGTGTGGACAGGGCCCCATGTCTGTATGCTCTAGGCAAGCTTGTGCGTGTACACACAGGTGTACACAGGGGCACCATGTCTGTGTGCTCTAGGCAAGCTTGTGCGTGTACACACAGGTGTGCACAGGGCACCATGTCTGTATACTCTAGGTAAGCTTGTGCGTGTACACACAGGTGTACACAGGGGCACCATGTCTGTGTGCTCTAGGCAAGCTTGTGCGTGTACACACAGGTGTACACGGGGCGCCATGTCTGTGTGCTCTAGGTAAGCTTGTATGTGTACACACAGGTGTACACAGGGGCACCATGTCTGTGTGCTCTAGGTAAGCTTGTGCGTGTACACACAGGTGTGCACAGGGGCACCATGTCTGTGTGCTCTAGGCAAGCTTGTGCGTGTACACACAGGTGTACACAGGGGCACCATGTCTGTGTGCTCTAGGCAAGCTTGTGCGTGTACACACAGGTGTGCACAGGGCACCATGTCTGTATGCTCTAGGTAAGCTTGTATGTGTACACACAGGTGTACACAGGGACGCCATGTCTGTATGCTCTAGGTAAGCTTGTGCGTGTACACACAGGTGTGCACAGGAGCACCGTGTCTGTGTGCTCTAGGTAAGCTTGTGCGTGTACACACAGGTGTGCACAGGGACAACATGTCTGTGTGCTCTAGGTAAGCCTGTGCGTGTACACACAGGTGTACACAGGGCACCATGTCTGTGTGCTCTAGGTAAACTTGTGCGTGTACACACAGGTGTACACGGGGCACCATGTCTGTGTGCTCTAGGTAAGCTTGTGCGTGTACACACAGGTGTACACCGGGACGCCATGTCTGTATACTCTAGGTAAGCTTGTGCGTGTACACACAGGTGTGCACAGGGCACCATGTCCGTGTGCTCTAGGTAAGCTTGTGCGTGTACACACAGGTGTGCACAGGACACCATGTCTGTGTGCTCTAGGCAAGCTTGTGCGTGTACACACAGGTGTGCACAGGACACCATGTCTGTGTGCTCTAGGCAAGCTTGTGTGTGTACACACAGGTGTGCACAGGGCACCATGTCTGTATGCTCTAGGTAAGCTTGTATGTGTACACACAGGTGTACACAGGGACGCCATGTCTGTATGCTCTAGGTAAGCTTGTGCGTGTACACACAGGTGTGCACAGGGACGCCATGTCTGTGTGCTCTAGGTAAGCCTGTGCGTGTACACACAGGTGTACACAGGGCACCGTGTCTGTGTGCTCTAAGTAAACTTGTGCGTGTACACACAGGTGTACACGGGGCACCGTGTCTGTGTGCTCTAGGTAAGCTTGTATGTGTACACACAGGTGTACACAGGGACGCCATGTCTGTATGCTCTAGGTAAGCTTGTGCGTGTACACACAGGTGTGCACAGGGACGCCATGTCTGTGTGCTCTAGGTAAGCCTGTGCGTGTACACACAGGTGTACACAGGGCACCATGTCTGTGTGCTCTAGGTAAACTTGTGCGTGTACACACAGGTGTACACGGGGCACCGTGTCTGTGTGCTCTAGGTAAGCTTGTGCGTGTACACACAGGTGTGCACAGGGACGCCATGTCTGTGTGCTCTAGGTAAGCCTGTGCGTGTACACACAGGTGTACACAGGGCACCATGTCTGTGTGCTCTAGGTAAACTTGTGCGTGTACACACAGGTGTACACGGGGCACCGTGTCTGTGTGCTCTAGGTAAGCTTGTGCGTGTACACACAGGTGTACACAGGGACGCCATGTCTGTATACTCTAGGTAAGCTTGTGCGTGTACACACAGGTGTGCACAGGGCACCATGTCCGTGTGCTCTAGGTAAGCTTGTGCGTGTACACACAGGTGTGCACAGGGCACCATGTCTGTGTGCTCTAGGCAAGCTTGTGCGTGTACACACAGGTATGCACAGGGCACCATGTCTGTATGCTCTAGGTAAGCTTGTGCGTGTACACACAGGTGTATACAGGGCGCCATGTCTGTATGCTCTAGATAAGCTTGTGGGTGTACACACAGGTGTACACAGGGATGCCATGTCTGTATACTCTAGGTAAGCTTGTGCGTGTACACACAGGTCTGCACAGGGACGCCATGTCTGTGTGCTCTTGGTAAGCTTGTGCGTGTACACACAGGTGTACACGGGGCACCATGTCTGTGTGCTCTAGGTAAGCTTGTGCGTGTACACACAGGTGTGCACAGGGACGCCATGTCTGTGTGCTCTAGGTAAGCTTGTGCGTGTACACACAGGTGTACACAGGGGCACCATGTCTGTGTGCTCTAGGTAAGCTTGTGCGTGTACACACAGGTGTGCACAGGGGCACCGTGTCTGTGTGCTCTAGGTAAGCTTGTGCGTGTACACACAGGTGTGCACAGGGCACCATGTCTGTGTGCTCTAGGTAAGCTTGTGCATGTACACACAGGTGTACACGGGGCACCATGTCTGTATGCTCTAGATAAGCTTGTGGGTGTACACACAGGTGTACACAGGGGCACCATGTCTGTATGCTCTAGGTAAGCTTGTGCGTGTACACACAGGTGTGCACAGGGGCACCATGTCCGTGTGCTCTAGGTAAGCTTGTGCGTGTACACACAGGTGTGCACAGGGACACCATGTCTGTGTGCTCTAGGTAAGCTTGTGCGTGTACACACAGGTGTTCACAGGGACATACATGGCGAATGTTCGTTTAAGTCACTTTCTCTGGGTGTCTGGAGTACGAACACTTTTCTGATCAGAAAGAGAAGCCTTCGGCTCAGGACTCACGTTTTGAAACGACATTAAAATTCACATTTCTAATGTCACCAAAAGAAGGTATTTATTACTTTTAACACAAAAAGATTTATTGATAGAATTTTATTGTTGTTGCATGGAGTATAGATAGTACCAGTTTGAATGCGGAATGTTTGAGACGTGTGTTTCCAGCCAGTGGCCCTCAGCTCTTCCGTAGCTCTGTTCTGCTACTGGAAGCTAAATTCCCGAGTGGACTGCCCAAGGTTGCCTCTAGCTGTCCAGGATTTCTGCTTCCTCCAAAAGCATTTTTCCTCCACTTTCTCCCAGTTTTCCTACAGCAGACATGACACAAACCAGACAGAGGATCAGAAAACCTGGGTTGGAGTCCAAGCTTCAACACTTATTGGTTTGCGTCATTGGGATAAATTAACTTCTCCAAGTCTCTCTCCATGTAAAAATGGAGATTCGTAACTACACTAGGATTTCCTTGGGAATTTAACCAGATGATACATGCATATATGTATAAATGTACATAAATATAAACAAATCCAGGTGATGCGCACTGAGTCCCGAAGGCTCAGACAAGTGCAAGGCGGGGATCTGTCTCGGAGAACCCCGCGGAGAAGAGCCTGGCAGGCTTCAGTCTACAGGGTCACCGAAAGTCGGACACGGCTGAAGTGACTTAGCACACACACAGTTTATTGAAATCGATCCTGTACTAAACAAAACTGTAAACATGTTTAAAGCTAAATCGCTAAGTCCTCTAAAACAAAAACAGGCAAACTGGGAGACTGGAGCAAGAAAGAGCAGGTCTTTCCCAGGGCATTCAGCTGCCTTTCCTGGGGCAGGACCGCTCTGCGCCCAAGGTGAGAGCCAGCTTAGTTTCAAGCAAGGGGCTCGGCTGGTGGCACGATGGCTAGGATGTCACCTTCCAATGCAGGGGGTGCAGGCCGCCCTAAAATCCCGCAGTCCTCGTGGGCAAAAAACCAAGACATAAAGCAGAAGCGATGTTGTAACAAGTTCAATAAATACTTTAAAAGTGGTTCCCATTGAAAAAAAAAAAAAAAGCTTAGTTCCAACCCCAAAGCACTGCAGGGCTCCAGTTGTGTGATGGCCCTTCACTAGACCCAGGAATCTGTACAAAAGGAAAAAGGCGCGTTCCCCGCCCTCTGGGAGCTCAGACAGGAGAGAGGTCAGTCCAGGAGCAGAATCTTATTGAAAGAAGTGCTATCCAACAAGCAGAAGTAAGCTGAAAGGCGGTCCTTTCTCTTGTCCCTCAGTGGACCTGAATCAAAATCCAATCCATGACCCCCAGCCGGACTTTTCAACCCCCTCTTCTCCCCCCTACTTTCACCCTGAACCCCTACTCTCAACAGCCTCTCAGAAACCACACCCTCCCAAATACTCCTTCTGTTCCCCCAGCCTGTCGGGCTTCTACTCCCTCTCCTCCCCTTTATGGTTTTCTGTGCTCTTTATTTTATGTCACTTTCAGCGAAAGTTCCTGCACCTCTCCCTTCAGGGTAAGGCTTTCCAAGCTCCTCTTATGATTTTGCATCACAAACAGCCTAGCAACCAGCGTTTTAAAGGATAAGTGGGGGACTCCCCTGGTGGTCCAGAGGTTGTGATTTCCCCTTCCAGTGCAGGGGGGTGGGTGTCTTCCCTGGTCAGGGAACTAAGATCCCACATGCTGAGCAGCCAGAAAACCAAAACACAAAACAGAGGCAACATTTTAAACAAATAAAGACTTTACAAATGAGCCACATGAAAAAAATTTTTTTTTAAATCTTAAAGGTAGGTTGGGCTGGGAGTGAGCGCCAGGGTGGCTGAGCAGAAGGAAAATGCTGGCGATTTGCTAGACTCCTCACCCTTTGTTTAGCAATGAATGCTGGGTCCTGGAATGTTCATATATTATCTGGTGTTCACTATATATATCTCTGCCTTTGTATAATTATTCTCTTTGGTAATCTGGGCGGGAGAGGGAAGTCTGTGGACACTCCCACCCAGGAAAACATAACTCACCTGCTTGCTCACTTCTGTTCTGATGACAGCCATCATTTAAAAAGCACATGCATGACCACCATCAACATGCCGATGTTGTTTCAGTTTGGGTGTTTTCTGCTGTATGCAGTCACAGAGTGAAAACAGCCCTTCTGCTACCAATGGGCACATGGCAAGGATTCCAGCGGCACTTGGAGAGGCTGGTGGCAAGGTTATGTGCCGTGAGGTTTACTTAGGGAAATCAGTAAGCGAGGTGGAATGCCAGCTTCCCCTTGGGAGGAGTGTTTCACAAGAGTCGGCGCAGCGATGACAGCCTGGTTCTTTTGAACGCACACTTAATTTTTTTGGCAAACTGTATAATCTGAGATTGTTCCTGTGGTTGGTATAGCCTTAGAACTATCTCCAAAAACCTTGGAGTCCATCCAAACGTCATCCAGATTTCTTTGTGGGATATGACTCCAAACAAGCAGGAAGGATAGAAGAAGCATGCAGAAACACCAGGAAACCTGCATAAGCAGCAACGCTCCGGGACTGGACAGGGTGTCGGGGGTGAACGGCGAACAGAGCTCACAGGCAAGTCTGACTCAGCCTCTTGTGGGCTCACTGGCCCTTTCTCTCGGGTCCCGGTGCACGCAAGGTTTTGTTTGTGGCCTCCAAGAGTCTCTGCTTCCCCGTCTGTGGAAGTCCTGTAATCACATCCCGCTGACCTGCACAGTCAGAGTCCCTGGAGATTCCCAGGCCCTTTGCTGGATCCCTAGGTTGGGATATCTGTTGTGGGGCTTAGACCCTTCGCATCAGTGCGAGAACTTCTCTAGTACAATTGTTCTCCAGTTTGCAGGTCGCCCACCTGGTGGTTCTATGGCAGGGCTGCCGGTGACCTCCTCCGAGAGGACTCCGGGAGCTGGTGACGGACAGGCAGGCCTGGCTGCTGCAGTCCACGGGGTCGCAAAGGGTCCGACACGGCCGAGTGACTGAACACGGTGCACAGAAGAGAGTTTCCCTGGAGAGGTGGGAGCTGGTCACAGCTTGCTTGGAGGGGCTTTAAGGAGAGGGGAAGAAGAGAAACAAGTCAGAGAGAAAGGGGTACCATTGCAAACAGGAGTTATTCTTTTTTAAGTGGAGGAGGGTGGTCAGTGAGATCTAAACACATTTCTTATAGGAAAATAACATCATACTTGTGTGATGATGGGCGTGACCCTGGAGGAATGTGAAGTGTGAAAGTGTTATTGCTCAGTCACGTCTAACGCTTTGTGACACCATGGGCTGTAGCCTACCAACCAGGTTCCCTGTTCATGGAATTCTCCAGGCAAGAATACTGGAGTGGGTAACCATTCGCTTCTCCAGGGGATCTTCCCAACCCAGGGATCAAATCCAGGTCTCCTGCATTGCAGGCAGATTCTTTACCATCTAAGCCACTTAGATGGGAAGCCCAGAAAAATGAATACTAAACAGACACAGCAAATAGTTATGTTGACTAAATATGGCTGATAGGTATTGGGGAAGAAAGAGCTTTCCTCTACCCTCTGAAGTTGAGTGATGGGGCATGTGAATTAAATTAATGCAAGACAACAGGAGAAAAGGCCAGTTTTTATTCATGTACACAGAGGCAAAGAGATAATGTTACTCAAAGGTGTGGTTAGAACTGGGGACTCAGAGTCCATCTTAATAGGGGGAGAGAGGGGACCAAAGGGCACTTATCTAAAATCAGAGATACATGGGCTCTTCGTGAAATATATATCTTTGTGATAAGGTCTCTTTAGGTGATGTCTTATCCTGGTGATTCCATCTCCAGTGATAAAAGTTGTGAAACTCCCAGGGAGGGGATTTATGACAGCTGAGTTCTTTGGCAAGGCTCTGCTTTTGGACAGATGAGGAGAGTTCAGGGCAAAGCCTTCCTGCCTTTAGATTCTCAAGTGACTTCAGCTCCCGTAGTGTCAGCGCCACAGTGGCCTGTTCTATACAGGAGCCTGTGGGACAGCGGCTGTTAGCTAAAACCAGCCGAGCTCCACAGGCCGTCAGGAGAAAAGTCATTTCCTGGTGCCATAGTTCCAGATTTCTTCTCCTTCGGAATGTCTGGTGGTGACCTTGGCTCAGTGCGAGGATCATCTCCAGTGGCAGGTCAGCTTCAGGGTCTTCTCTTCAGCGGTAAACGTCCTTCATCTCGGCGATCCAGAGTTAACTCTCTCACTGATGCATTAAACCTACGGGTTTGCATTTGTGAGTTAAGTTTAGAAACTGTCTGCATTCGCTTTCAAGAGTTTGGCATATTAGAAGATTTAACAGATTCTGGTTTAAACTGTGTCGCTGAATCGGGGGTACGGGCTGCGACTTTAAGGTGGAATCTCTCTCACTTTATGAGAAGCATGAAAACGTTGAGAGAATCTTAAGACTCGCCAGGCTGTCTCCCTTGCAGTTTCATTGGGATATAATTGACATGGCCACTCAGGCGTGCCTGACTCCGTGGCCCCGTAGACTGCAGCCCGCCAGGCTCCTCTGTCCATGGGACTCTCCCGGCAAGAACACAGGAGTGGGTCGCATGCCATCTTCCAGGGGATCTTCCCGACCCGGGGACTGAACCCGTGTCTCCTGCGTCAGCAGGCGGACTGCTGACCACCTGAGCCGCCAGGAGTAGGGGAGTGAGACACAGCACCGTGATCTGACTTACATGCGCCATGAAATGATCACGACAAGTTAGGGAGCATCCACCTTCTCATTGAGCACCAGTGTTGTAAGTTGAAATTTCTAGGTTTATGAAAGTTAAGTTTTACATCTTATTAAGGGGACCTTTGTTTGTCAGGAAATTGTTTATTATTATCCATTATTCACTTCCTCACGCATCTCTGAGGTGACTTGTAATAAAAGAGAACCATTTGTACACTTTAAAAGCTTAAGGAAGGACTATGTTTTTATATCTGACGTTAGCTAATTGAACATGGATGTTAAAAATATGTCCTGCTGAATGTTTTTCTGGGCAAAAGAATAACATAGGTGACCCTCAGGGTCATAAAAAGTCCCATTGACAGTTCTGTGTGTAATTTTATCTCACACCCACATTTACATAGGGTTTTTTTTTCTGTCCTTTTAAAGATGTTATGTATTTTTAACTGGAGGATAATTGCTTTACAACATTGAGCTGGTTTCTGCCAAACATCGATGTCCATCAGCCACAGGCACACAGACATCTCTCCCTCCCGAGCTGAACGTCCCTCCCACCCCCGCCTCGTCCCACCCCTCTGGGTTAACAAAGGTCTAGGGACCAGCAGGGAGCCCCAGACGGTAGCTGCGGTACCCCGTATGCACACACTTGTAAGAGGTCTAGAGTTGCTTTCTGAAAAGTGTCGCATATTCAGAGTGAATTGGACTAAAGTTGTCAAATCTTGATTTATTATCTTTGAAACTAGGTGTCAGTGATCGTAAAATGGTTTGAGGGACTTCCCTGGTGATCCAGTGGTTAGACTCTGTGCTTCCATTTCAAGGGCATGGGTATGAATCCTGGTCTGGGAACCAAGATCCCATCAGCTGCAAAATAAAATAAAAGCAATGACATGTATCTATAAAAATTTCTTTAAAAATTAAAAAAATATTTCAGCTAAATATATACATCAATATATTTATAATAGATATATTAAATTATAAATATATTAGCATAAATAATATTAATGTATTTATTAATAGTATAATATGTTATTTAAATGTATTAAATATAGCATAAATATATTAGATATAAATATATTGTTAATATAAATAATATATATTTAGCTCAAAACATGCATACACACACACACACACACACACACACACACACACACAGAAATGGAAATGAAGGTTCAACAGTGATAAAACTCTGGTCTACCAAATTGCTCCAGAGCTTGAGAAAAAAAATTAGTGGAGTTCGGAAGGCGTGAACCGCGTGGAGGCAGAAAGCACGCGTGATGAGAGCTGGTCTCCGCGAGACAGGCACTTCAGGGCCGCCTGCTGAGGTTGTCACGTGACGGTATTTCTTGGCTCATTTGGACCGAGGTAGTAGAAATTTGAGGCTGATAAACATTGTCTCTAATAAATACCTCTTGTTGACAATAAGATGACTCAGCTCTCTATAGCTGCCCTTAGATGATCTAGTAACTTATAAAGTTTAACAAGAGAGAAACAGCAAAAAAGCATTCAGCGTTTATTGAGGGCTCAGCTCTGTCCCAGGAATTATCTTAAGCTCTTCACAGGCAAGCGTTAACTCCCTCCGTCCCCACATCCTTTGAGGTGGGTATTAATATTATCCCCATTTAACCTGTGCTGAGCCAGAAGAGATGGAGTTACACGTCTCAAATTGCAGCGCCTGTCAGCGGCAGAGCTGAGATGGGCCCCCGGCCCCCTGACCCCACACCCGCCCCCAAATGGGCTGCGGTCACGACCAGGGCCACCACCGTCTTTCCTGCCCACCCTGCGGCTGCACAGGCTTCCCAGGGGGCTCAGAAGGCAGAGAATCTGCCTGCAGTCCAGGAGACGAGGGTTCGACCCCTGGGTCAGGAAGATCCCTGGAGGAGGAAATGACCAGCCGCTCCCGGATTCTTGCCTGGAGAATCCCACGGACGGAGGAGCCTGGCGGGCTGCGGGCGCTGGGGTTGCAGAGAGTCGGACCCGGTGGAGTGACTGACACGCGGAAGGCTGCGCAGGCGGGGTTCTCCCAGGCTGGTCCTCCAGAGGGTGGAGGAGGATTTTTTTTCCAGGTGAGGAGAGCTGATGATGACAATGTAAACATTGAAAGACTCGGGGAGAAGCCAGCCTTCCCTCTAGTGGTGCAGAAATGGCTTGTGGTGACTCAACGTGGAACTTCCACACGCCACTCCAAGAAGAAACAAACAAGCAAAACAAACATTTCAAGGCGGCCTAGTCACCATCTAGTTGCTAGATTTTTTTTTCTCTGAGTGTACAATTTAGCTCGGAGCACCCAGACTGGGTGAAGACGGTGAGTGAATACAGACCCCAAAGCTTGATGCTTTGCCATGAAAACCAAGGTGCCCATCTGCAGCGAGCTCGAGGCCGGCTTGCTTTTGTCCAACGACTCATAATCTTTCGAAGATGCTCTCTCTTCACTTCTCATGGACTCCTCATAAATGGTCTTTCATACTTGGGCTTTCAGCTCTTATAATTCCCAAGTCAAACAGTTAATCATCTTTAAACAAATACTAAGCTGACTGAAGAACCATTACCTGAAGAAATTCTTTATTAGATTTAAAAAAAGGATTTAGTAAAAATCATCCATAACACTTCTAATTTATCATTTCATGAAGCTGAATTTTCAGACATAGGGTCTCTCTAAAAAGTATCGCTAGGGAATTCCCTGGTGTCAGTGGCTAGGACTTGGCCCTTTCACTGCAGGGCCCCAGGGTTCAATACCTGGTTGGGGAACTAAGATCCCACAAGCCGCACAGTGTGGCCAAAAAAAATAAATAAAATAACACGTGTATCCATTTCTATCTACACCAGTATCTAGAAAACACTGAACTATCAAACTGCCCAGGCTTCCCTGGTGGCCCAGAGTGTAAAGAATCTGCCTGCAATGCTGGAGACCCAGCTTCAATCCCTGGGTCGGGAAGGTCCCCTGGAGGAGGAAATGGCAACCCACTCCAGGACTCTTGCCTGGGAAATCCCAAGGACAGAGGAGCCTGGAGGACTAAAATCCCTGGGGTCCCAAAAGAGTTGGACATGACTGAATGACTAAACAGCAACAAGAATGGAGATGCTTCTGGGATTTACAACGGGCAGGTCAGCTTGAGAGAAACAGCAAGTATCTGGTGACTCTGGGCAAAGGGGAGGTGTTTTTCAAAATGTTTTCTGCTTGTGACCCTTTTTTGTGGGGGGTGGTCTTTTTTTTTTCATTTAAGCTAGTTTCTGTTTTTTAACAGAGGGCTCAGTGAGACACATGGTCAAATACAAATACTAGAGAAATGTTTTTTCTCCACCGCCTCCTCCCCTTCTATCCCCCAGAGGTAATCTCTGTATATACTTGCCTTTTAAAGAAAAATATTCATGTTGCACAACCCAGTGTCTGGATCCAAGTTTTTAAAAAGTGAAAGACAAATGCTTCCAAGGAACTGCCCCACTCTCTTCTCTTTTTGAAAATATCAGCCATTGGTTCCATCAGACTCTTGGAAAGATTAACTGGTATCACAGCGTAAGATATCTTTTTCTACTTCCTGTGTAGCACGGAACTCTGCTCAATGTTATGTGGCAGCCTGGATGGGAGGGGAGTCTGGGGGAGAATGAAGTGAATGAAAGTGGCTCAGTCGTGTCTGACTCTTTGTGACCCCGTGGACTACACAGTCCACGGAATTCCCCAGGCCAGAACACTGGAGTGGGAAGCCGTTCCTTCTCCAGGGGATCTTCCCAGCCCAGGTCTCCTGCACTGCGGGCAGGTTCTTTCCCAGCTGAGCCAGCAGGGAAACCCACCGGTGGGAGCATGTAAAATGTGTGTGTGGGTCCGAGCCCCTGTGCGACGCGCCTGAAAACTGCCACAATAGCATTAACCAGCTATGCCCCAATACGAAGCAAAACGCTAGAAAAGAAGACGTCTTTTTCTAACTACATCAGATAATGTCTTTTCACATTCACTCAATCTTGGAAGAGATCAATACATGTTGATTGATCAGATAATTTGTTTTTGGTTCACTAAAGAGCCGTTTAATGAGAAAATAGTAAATAAGCATATAGCCATCACTCTTGACTTCCCTTACCACATAAAGTATGTTCTCATGTGTATGTGTGCTCAGTCACGTAGTCGTGTCCGACTCTGTGACCCGTGGACTGCAGCCCGCCAGGCTCCTCCGTCCCTGGGATTCCCCGGGCAAGAATACTGGAGTGGGTTGCCATTCCCTTCTCCAGGGGATCTTCCCGACCCAGGGATTGAACCCTCATCTCCTGCGTCTCCTGCACTGACAGGCAGGTTCTTTACCACTGAGCCACCTGGGAAGCCTATACTCCAATAAAAAATAAAAAGTTTTTAAAAAAGAAATGTAAGTTCCCTACTTAAGACATGTATTTTGGGAATGGAAGAAAGAAAGGATCATAAAGGAAAAATAAAAAGAAGACAGGAAGGAAACAGTAAGGACCAGCAGGAGAAAGAGTCAAGATCAACATCTTTTTGTCCTGGAGATGATCCTCGGGCTCCAGGCTCAGCGGATGCGTGTTTCAGGACCTGCTTCTCCCTCCTGCAGCTCAGCCTTTGGCCATTTCGTTCCTCATTAGCACCTTCCCCAGGAAGAAGAACAGCCAGCCACTGAAGCTCAGATCTGTCAATTTTGCAGTTATCGGGTCTTGTCAAGACGGAGCTGGGAGAAGACAAGATGCAGCCAGAATAGAAGCTGGGACTACGTGTGGATTTCCGCTCTCTCTCTCATCTCTCTTGACTCGGACGCCTCTGTGCGGGAGTCTGGGTCCTATGTGCTCACCTCCCCGTCACCCACTCATGCTTAACCTTGGTCGACTGTCCTCGGTGGCCCTCCACTCCCTGTCGGGTGGCTACTGAGCTTGCCCTTCCAACCAGAGCAAGCTCTTGATTGCCAGGTTGTTTGGCCTTTTCTTAGTCCATGAGTAGTACTGGCGCTTGTTGCTCGGTCATTAAGTCCTGTCCGACTCTCTGTGACCCCACGGACTGCAGCACGCCAGGCTCCTCCGTCCTTCACTGTCTCCCGGAGTTTGCCCAGATTCGAGTCCATCGAGTCGGTGATGCCATCCGGCCACCTCATCCTCTGCCGCCCCCTTCTTCTCTTGCCCTCAGTCTTCCCCAGCATCAGGGTCTTTTCCAGTGAGGACACTAGCAGTTACCCAACTCCACTTGCCTGTCCCTCTGGGCTGTCCTAGACCGGAGGCCATGCGCCCAGCTGAAAGCCCACGTCCCCAGCCTCCTTGGCAACCGGAAATGTCCAGCGAGATGCAGGTACCCTTATGCACGGGGACAGGCAGCCTGGAAGGTCATCGGGCGAGTCTTCTGGCAGCTTCAACCTGGCCGGAACCTCCTTTTCCACTCAAACCTGGGGACTTGAGATGATTAAGGAAACATTTTCCTAGGACTTAGGGAGTTCAGCCTGACAGAATTCTCCCTCTTCCCTAAAGCAGGTGTGGGATAAGTGTCCTGGCTGGGGGGTGGGAGGGGTGGTGGGGGCAGAGGAGAGTTTCTGGGTAAAGCCTTGGGAATGACTCTGGCTTGTCCTTTCTGGTGGTGGGTGACATATCCAGAGATTGCAGAGCTGCCAGGAGTTGGGGGAGCAGGAGGGCAGGGAGCCAGATATAGAACCCCACTCTCAGAACCAGCCAAGGTCAGGCTGAAAGGGGGCGGATCTTAGCCAAGACAGGATGGAAATGCCCAGGTCGCTGCCCTTGCTGGAGAGTCTGAGGGAGGCTGGGGTGGGGGGGTCACCCTGCTGCCTCCTCCAGGGCCGGGATGCTGCACCATCGGCAGGGCTGAGCGGCAGCACAGGAACCAAGTGGCAAAGCCTCAGGAGGGTGGGAAAGCCTCAGGCGGGTGGGAAAGCCTCAGGAGGGTGGGAAAGCCTCAGGAGGGTGTGCGGAGGTCGCTGGAGAGGCCTCATCCCCAGAACAGGGCCCCGGGCTCCGTGAGTCGCCGTGGCACGGATCACAGCCCTCGCTGGCCAAGTTTCCCGGTGATGCATCTCCGTGGTACGTGTGGTCACTGCACAGGCTGGTCTGGGGGTCTGTGCCGACTCTTCCGTCATCTACAGGAGAGGCCGTCTTAGACATGGAGGCCGTCTAACAGACAACCCTCAGCAGAGCAGGGGAGTGAGCAGGAGTCGGGCAATTCCTGTGAATCAGGCAAATTCTACTTCTCTTCTGAGGCTCAGTTTCCTCAACTCTAAAACGGAAATAGTAAAGTTGCCTTGCTGTAACAACTAACCGAGGTCATGTATTTAAAGCAGCAGATCTCAAACTTCATCCATCTGAAGAGCGTTCATCTTGTTAAATTTTTATTAAGTTAAAAAAGTTAATTAAAAATAATTGTTTAATCTTGTTATAATACAGATGACAGAGGCCTACCTCCAGAGTTTCTGATTTCCTCGAGCCAGGTGGGGCCTGAGAATTTGCATTTTGAACAAATTCCCAGGTGCTGCTTCTACTGCTTATCGGGAGGCTGCACTTCCAGGACCCCCACTGGAAAACACGTGGGCTCTTCTGGACGCTTGTACACGCAGTTTTCCTGAGTGCCCTTTCTTCCTCTTGTTCACGCAATGGGCGTCTATAACACAAGGCTTAGATCCATGACTCAGTTTCTATTAATAATTGCTATTAATAATTGCTTGGTCTTCTGATATCAGCCTGGTGTGCAGGTAAGTAGCTGCAACATAATGTAATCTTTCTAGGAATAATAGTTGTTGTGTGGTCATTAAGTCGCCGTGGACTGTAGCCCTCCAGGCTCCTCTGTCCATGGGATTGTCCAGGCAGGAATACTGGAGTGGTTGCCATTTCCTCCTCCATGGGATCTTCCCGGGGACAGACCCTGCATCTCTTGCATGTCTTACATTGGCAGGCGGGTTCTTTACCACTGAGCCCCCTGTGAAGCCTTCCAGGGATAGTACCTTCCAGCTTAGTATCAAAGCTAATATTTGTGTAGACTCTCATGAGTATACTTCTACTTGACTGTCACCAAATCCTGGTTTTGCAGGAGAAGACGCCGAGGTTGAGAGAGCTTAAGGAACCCGGTCAAACTCACACAGCTGGTCCGTGGCCAAGCTCGGCCTCAGACACAGATCTTCTGACCTTTAAGCTGGTGTTCTTCACACTGAGCGCAACCAACATTGTTTTCTGTTGTTATTACAAACTCATAGGGAGGCAGGTTTTTCCCCTTTGCCAAACACCTTTAATGAGGGGACTGGTTTGCTGCCAAGTCCCTAAGTGCAAAGGCATTACCGCTTCCAGCCCCGGGAGCAGTCAGAAAGTGCGGCTGTGGCTGGTTTGTCAGTGTTTGTCCCGAGGCGTGCGTGGTCCTAACCAAGGACTCCGCAGCAGCTCCTTCCAGGAGAAATCCTGCCCTCCTGCGGACTTGCCCTCCAACGGGGATGCCCCCACCCCCGTCCTCGAGGACTGTGTTAGCACTGATGTGTCAAAGGCGAAAAAGTTCAGAGCCACGTTCAATCGGTGAAATTGCTGAAAAGTGCACAGAAACGACATTCCATCCAGGGAAAAGGAGAACCAGCCAGTTCCCAGAGAGACGAAGTCCCTGGGGCTGAAAGAGAGGCCGCTGGTCTCCTATGCAGGAGGGTGTGGAGCCAAAGAGACTCTCGCTCCAGCGCAACGGGGGATGGCAGCTCGGCGGTGAGGAGCAGGCGCGGGGTCAGCTGGGCAGGGGAAGAGGCTGGGACCACACGCACCCGGCTGCCTCCGGGGCTCCTCCACACGCAGGGCAACCCCGGGCACATTCCCAGCCTCTGCGCGCACCTCTGGGGGCGTTGGCGGGAATTAGCGAGGTTCTCGCCCACAGGCCCATCAGCTCCCTGCCTCTGCCTGCTGGAGCCCCCTGACTGTGCTCCTTTGTCTTATTTTGCTGGTGCCATTACTTTGGTTTTCTTCCATCGTCCATCAGAACATTGATCTTTTTAAGAAACTTTTCACTTAGGATGGGGTTATAGCTGGTTACCAATGTTGTGATAGTTTCAGGTGGACAGCAAAGGGACTCGGCCACACGCACACACGTGCCCACGCTCCCCCAAACTCCCCTCCTGTCCAATCTGCCTCAGAACCTGAGCAGAGCTCCCTGAGCTGTGCATCAGTCCTTGTTGGTTATCTACTTTAGAGTGTGGATCCTGAACCCCGTAACTGTCCCTTCCCCGTGTTTTTCCCCCATCAACCACAAGTCCATGGAACATCGCTCTGATTTGGCGATGAGAACTCTCCTACAATTGTGCTGTGGGGAGAGGGGTGGCTCAATGTGGTCGTGTTGCGGTCTTTGCGGGCACGGTGGATGGTCTGGGCTTCCTGTGGCCTCACCTCCAGGGTCCAGCTTTTCCCAGGCCTCTCTCCAGACATCCTGATGAGTCCATGAGCTCCGGACACCCTTCCAGCACATTCCCCTGCTCATACCTGCCAGAATCACTTGCCAGTTACTCGAAGCCCTGACTGATACACGTCTAGACTGGAGTCAGCAGAGGAGTGTCAGGGTATGTTAGACGATCGCCGTTTATTAACTCGGATCCTAGGGCCAGAATATCATGGATGTGGCTACTTTTAGGCAAGATTCAGTCTTTCTTAGCAGAATGAAGCAGGTCCAGCTGGTGATGCAAAAAAAGCGTGCTTTAAAAAAAAAAAAAAAAAAAGCGTGCTTTGAGCAGCGCCTGTTCTTGGGGGCCTGGGAGGAGCTGGGGACCGTCTTCTCTCCCTTGGCCTCCAGATCACTGCGCAGTTGCTCTGACAGCAGGCCCACTGTCGCTGGGTGTGAATATGTCTGTTCCCCAAAGATGCTGAAAGTCGTGACAGGAGAAGGGAGCTGTCTTGGCCTCCTAAGATCCAGCCTGGACGTCACAGGAGGACTGGGGGGAGTGCCTAAGAGAAACGTTCTCTCCACGCCCCAGTCACTCCTCTTCCTGGGAAGGAATACCCACCGGGCATGTGTGTTGGGGCTCAGTCGTGTCCGACTCTTTGTGACCGCGTGGACTGCGGCCCTGCAGGCTCCTCTGTCCGTGGGATTCTCCAGGCAAGAATACTGGAGTGGGTTGCCATTCCCTTCTCCAGGGATCTTCCTGACCCGGGGATCAAACCCACATCTCTTGTGTCTCCTGCACTGGCAGGCGGGTTCTTTACCCCTGAGCCATCAGGGAAGTGCGCCAGGCACACTGCAGAAATCACCAGGCTGGGACAGTGGGGGGCTGTGAGAGGTGGACACGGCCAGAGGGGTGCTCTTCCCTTAGACTATGCATTTGGGGTCCCCTGGCCTGCAGCACTTTCCCACCAGTGAGGGGGCCTTTATGGGAGATGTTTCGAGGGCTCCCCCCTCCAGAGCAGTGATCCATGCCTGAGGATCAGGGACTGTGTCTTAGCAGGGACCAGGGTTTATCCACAGCATCTTGGAGCCCAAAGAGCAACTGGGAAGATGGGGACCGTCCTGGACAAAGCCTCGGCCCCAGTCTCCACCCCGAGGTTTCTAACGCCACAGGAGCTGGGGGGCTTTGTGACCAAGAAGGGGAAGAACAGACCCTCCAGGATCTCTTGGGGCTGATATTTCTGCCAGTCACTAGGTAGGGGCCCAAAGCGGTTGAAACTTGATTTTGAGATATACAGCAGTGGGATCCTCGGTGCAGAATTCATGGTCAACACGTAATGTTTCCACTTCTCACTGCAGGCTCACTGGAGTCAGTCGTTGTACAGCCGAGTCAGCATGTGAGTTTCCTCATCACAGAAGCAAGCTCTGCAAGCTGGCTCTGGGCAGCAGAGCAGTGCTGCGTGTTTTTGACCAGACGGAGCTCCGTCTAAGCTCGATGTGGGTTTCCAGCCCTCCGCTTGGTCTTTGGTGTCATCTCTTTCTGGCTGCTTGAGTTCCTTCCTTGATGCTTCACTCAACATCACTCCCAGCTGGGTGGTGGTCCTCTCTTCCTGGCTCCCTGGAGGCCTTCTGCAGTCTCAGGACTGTGTCCCTAGCCCTCAGACCAAAACCTGAGCTACTTGGGCGTCCGACGCAACCACGAGTCCCCAGCCCAGCGACGCACCCACCTGCAGTGCCTCACAGTCTCTCGGAGGAACATAAAAGTTCATCCAGGTCCTGAGCGGGTGTTGGGAGGCTCGGGCAGAGGGCCAGGCACCTGTCTATTCAACCATCTTCCCAGGCCGTTCTGGAGCTCAGCCAGGCTCAGGGACCATTCTCCTGGCCAGAGATGCTCAAGTTGCCCACTTCCTAACCACAGAAGAGAGCCAGTCAGGCGCCTCTGGGAAGAGTCTGGTTCCAGAGTCCAAGAGCCCACAGAGCTGAAATGCCTTCCAAGACTGGTGTTCTGCCCTGAGAGCAAGGGAGAGGGGGCTCAGAGGCAGGTTCTGGAGTCAAGTGCCTGTGTCTGAATCCCAGCGCTAGGTCAGAGCAGCTGCAAGCTGCTTAACCTCCGAGAGCCTCAGTTTCTGCATCTGAGAAAGGGGAACATACGGTGTCCCAGAACCGTGAGGATTCCGTGAGGTATGGAGGGCACCCAGCCTGGGACGCCGTGGGGGCTGAGCACCAGGATGAATAAGCAGTCGGGGCTTTGATGGTGGTGCAGGGGACGTGGTCCACCCCGATGCCCGGCCGCGAAGAGCAACTAAGCCCGTGCGCCGCACGTGCTGGGCCGGTGCTCCACAAGAGAAGCCTGAGCACCCACCCGAGAAAGCCCACGCGCAGCCAGAGACCCAGCAGAGCCACAAATAAATAAGGAGTTCTTTTAAAAGAGCAGTTTGAACAGGAGTTGCAGGTGGAGCGAGAGCCCCTCCCCGCCCCACCGAACCCCACCCACACACCCCACCCCTTCCCGCCCCGCCGCACCCCACCGCACCCCACCGCACCCCAGACGTCGGCCTTGTTCCTCGGAGCCCACCGCCACGCGAGCTCCCTGAACCGCTGCTGCCTCATCAGCCGCGCCTTCCGGGGGGCTTGCCCGACGGTCCGTGCAGAGCTGATGGCCTTCAGATCAGTCGCTCCTGAGCTGCTGTCCTGCCGCTTCGGTCTGACTACAGAGGAGCCAGTAATGAGGCCAGACTGATGAGCCGTCAGGGAGAAGCATTCTTCCCTTTCCCCCGGTGAGGCTTCACTGCCTCCCCGGCGGAGCCGTGAGTTATCCTGGTCTTGTGAGCAGCGCTGGCTTCCCGCTGGCTGGCCTACTCAGCGAGCACCGGAGGACGCTGCTGCGGACGGGACCCTCACCTGCACGCCTTCGTCCTGTTTCTCTGGAATTCCAGGCTCTGATAGGTGGTCTCCTAGCTCACCGTCTTTTTGTAACTAATTCAGTGAGAAAAAACAAACAAACAAACCCAGGCTGGGAATGTTGCCACAGCAACAAGCAGGTCTGCTAGGGGCCCGGTCCCAGGGTTGCCTCAGTGGCTTAGAGGGTGTTTGCAGTCTCTTCTAGCGGTCTCATGGGGGTGTGAGAGAGAGAGAGAAGGATGAGGGGTGGGTCAGCTCCTTCAGGAGGCTTGCCTGTCGTTTCAGAGACTTAGATCAGCGTGTTAGCCTCCTCTGCATATCAGATGCATGGCAGAGCCGTGGTCTGTCCCGGGGAGACGTCTGGGGCTGGGTGCAGCAAGGCCTCTTTTATCAATAAGAACAAGACAACAGGAGAGGCGCTCAGGAGTCCAAGGTCAGCTTGGTTTGTGGCGATGGTGGACGTGAGAAACACAAGACTCCGTGTGAAAGAATTTCATAAGATGAAGAGTTCAGTACGATGTGAATGTACTTAACTCTGCTGAACTGTACACTTAAAAACTGCCAAGATGATGCGTGTGTTATGTGTATATATTCTACCATAATTTTTAAAATAAATAGAAATTTATAGAAATTTTAAAAGAAATTGCATGACTGACCCATACCTGGCTCCTGTTGGTTTGTCAAGAGCCAGAGCCGTTCTCCTTGGAACTGTTTCTTATGCAGAGTTCTCAGAAATGCACTTCACACCTCACTGCATGCAAACCCACCATTATGATATGACAAGTTCAAGACATTTGGAAGCGTTGACCCTTACACAAAGGAGCCCCAGACCTTCCACATTTTCACTCATTTTTTCTCTTTCTTTTTTATTTTTTAAATTATGAAAGTATGATAACACATTTACCGAAGACTTGGAAAACACCGAACAGAGTTAGGTATAGTCCCACTATATATTGCAATTATTTTTAAGCAGATAAATTAAGAGTTTTTAGTTGGAGTTTCAATATCAAACTCTCAAAGATTAGTAGAATGAATATTCAGAAAAGTAGACGGATATAGTAGACCTGAAAAACACCATGAACCAATTCAGCATAAGATTTATACAATTTTCACACAACAGTAGGATACAAATTCTATTCAAGTTTTCATAGACTATAAGCTAGGAGACACTGGAACATATCCAGAGACGTAAAACAAGGTGCAAACATTTCACTCACACATTTAAAAAAATTTGCTCACGCCATGGGGCTAGTGGGGTCTTAGTTCCCAGACCAGGGATGGAAGCAAGACCTGCACAGAAAAAGCGCTGAGCCCTAACCACTGGGCCACCAGGGAGGTCTCAACTCTCCATTTGTGTGGCTAGCTTGCGTAGCTCTCTCTGATCATAAAGTGATACACTTAAAAAATGTTTTCTAAGTTCCTTTTTAATAGTTTGTATTGTTTCCTTCCAGACATGATCCATTTCTTGCTTTCGGTTTCCTGTAACCAGCTCCTAGCAGCATCTCTCTCATTTCTTATCTTAGATCTGGGAAACCATACAATCCAGCTTATTACAATTGTGTGTGAAGAGTAGCTTCAAGATAGATGAACGCTTGGCGGATCAGTATTGCTATTAGAAGTTTCTAGAGGATAACAGAAGCAGCTGTAGGCTGTGGAATCAGATGTGTGCATGTGTGTGTGTCTGTTAGTCACTCAGTTACATCTGACTCTGCCACCCATGGACTGTGGCCCGCCAGGCTCCTCTGTCCGTGGGATTCTCCAGCAAGAATACTGGGGTGGGCTGCCACTTCCTGTTCCAGGGGATCTTCCCGACCCAGGGAATGAACCCACCTCTTCTGCACTGGCAGGCAGATTCTTTACCACTGTGCCACCTGGGAAGCCCAAGCTGTATTCATCTGAACAGGTCATTTGCCTTCTCTGGGCCATGACTCCCTAGTCTAGGTCTGAGACAAATGACATGTAACAGATCGTCACCAATCTTAACTTTCCTTCTTCCAGGCTGGATGTCTTTCTGTTCAGTTTAAGGAACTTGGTGTCCCAAGAAACTACTACAACTAGATGATTTTGTTCCTAAAACTAGGCACATCTCTTCTTATACACTTTACAAATAACACCTCTGTCACTTGCTCAGGAGGAGCAGAAATCGACCTTGTAATAGGGTGTCGATACAGGTCCTATCTGGGCAGCTCAGGAGAAGAGTTCCATTAACCTCCTACCTGGTGACCTTTGAGGGGAATGATGGATTGATTACCAAATCTTCCCCTGCAGTTTAGAGAATGCTGTGCGGGTCGGCACATACACACTGGAGAGTATGTTTTCCATATTTGTGGGCAGTGGGCTGGGGCCTGGGGGCAGTTATCTATATAAATGGGGCTTCCCTGGTAGCTCAGCTGGTAAAGAATCCACCTGCAATGTAGGAGACCCTGGTTCAATTCCTGGGTGGGGAAGAGCCTCTGGAGAAGGGATAGGCTACCCACTCCAGTATTCTTGCCTGGATAATTCCATGGATGGAGGAGCCTGGCGGGCCACAGCCCATGGGGTCGTAAAGAGTCGGACACGACTGGGCAGCTAAGCACAGCACAGATCATCTATATAAACTCCCATCTCGAATTGTGCTCATCAGTTGCCAAGCAGGTACAACTCTAATTGAAGTTTTTCTGCTCAAACGACACACTATCCAGGAAAAAATAAAAAGTATTTCTGCTGGGAAATTGGTTTGCTGATGTTCTGCCAAATTGGAAGCCTTATCCTAGTAAATATATCAACTTTAATTATTCATTTCTATTTGCTCAAAGAAATATTCTTCTGTGACATACATATGTTCCTACACTCCCTTGTTGCAGAAACATGAACGAAATAAATCACTTTCACACACAGATGTAGCCATAAGAGTTTGGATTGCTGACTAGTCTCTGTTCCGTTCACACGTGTTCATTCGGCTGGAGGAGAGGTGCTGTCTGGGTAACGTGGAGGAGCTGTGGACCAAAGGTGAGGGTCTTTTTAGGTGCTCTCAAGTAAAGGGGGGGAAATAAAGCAGGGGTTACCATCTGCTACCGATGAACCAAGACACCTCTACCCACAGAAGTTCAGTGAAGCACCACCGGTCGGCCACATGCACGCTCTCAGTCTGAATCGACGGAAACAAAAACCAGGCTTCAAGTCTTTGCAGCTTGTCTGCAAAGTCGCCCGTGGCAGACACATCAGGGCCTGTTCCGCCATCTGGTGTTCACGGAAGGAAAAGTCCACCGAGCCGAGCTGAAACTGCCAGCATTCATACATTATTGGTGGCTGTGAAATTGCTACGATCTCAGTGAAAGGCAACTCCATCCTCTCTGCCAAATTCCAACGGAAGACTGTTTGAGAACATCTATTAAAATTTAAAAGGCACGCACCCTCCGTCTAGTGATTCCACTTTTAGGAATTCATCTTATGAATATGTTTGTGCATGTGCACAAAGAGGCGTGTCAAAGGAGGTCCCAGCACCACTGCGTGCACTAGCAGAAGACGGAGACAGGTGAGCACCCATCACTAGGGCGCTGCTTCAGTAAGTCGTGATTTACCCACACAACAGGCACACCAGGCAGCTGTTTGAAAGAGAAGGCTAATCCTCCTGCACTGTTGCAAATGTCAGCTGGTGCAGCCACTATGGGTAACAGTATGGAGTTTCCCTAAATGACTAAAACAGGGCTACTCTATGATCCAGCAATCCCACTCCTCAGCATATACCTGGAGGAAATCGTAATTCTAAAAATACACAGACCCCAGTGTCCATAGCAGCACTGTTTATAATAGCCAAGACAGGAAAGCAACCTAAAAGTCCATCCGCAGATGAATGGATAAAGAAGATGTGGCACATTTACACAATGGAATATTACTCAGCCACAAAGAAGAATGGAATAGTGCCATTTGCAGCAACCTGGATGGACCTAGAGATTACCATATTAAGTGAAGTAAGCCAGAGAAAGCCAAATATCATGTGATAGCGCCACTTCTTGAATAAACCCATCCGATTGCCGGGAAATCTTTTATCTGAAACATAGAATCCTTTTTCTTTATAAGTGCTGTTCACTAAGTGAAGCTCTGCCCTCAGGGACAACTGAAAACCAATTTAAAGCTTCTTCCACATAATGGATGTTGAAATGTTGGGAGACAGTTTTCTAACTCTTCTCTCCTCTGTAGGGTAAACATCCACAATTCATTGAATTATTGTTCTATCACATGACTTTAAGAGTTTTTTTTTTTTTTTTTAATCTTTCAGAGGGTCTGACTTTTCAATGTGTTCTTTGCAAACAGCCAGACTTTGGTCTGATCAGACAAAGCAACTGTGCCCAAGGTTGAAGTTGTCTGTCTGTGTCTTTGAACACAGTCTAATTCAACGGTATTTCAGCCAGATCACTATTGAATCAGGCTAAACTTGCTGTCTGTGGAAGCATCTAGAATTTCTTCATGCTAGAACAGCTCTGTCCCCTACTTAATCAACCCACACACTGAGATTTACAGGTATCTTGTGAGATTTATCCTGTGATTTCCGGCTGATGGGCTGTTTTTTTGCTATCAGCTCTGTCCACATTCTCTCTGCTATATGACAACTTACAATTTATGGAATTTTTCAACTCTTCATCCAATTTATTGAAAGTATTGAATAGAGGAGAACATTCTATAGTTTTCTTCTGGAAAGTTTTTCTAAATTATCATCTTTTCATAAAGTTATGAGGATAGAAGATTGTGTTTTTCTGTGTGGAGTGCAAGGACCCTTATTTCTAGGTCTTTGGAGCAGTGCAAATATATGAAGGAGGGGATTCTGTGCTGAAGAAACTAACATGCAAACGTGTAGAAACAGAAGGGAAACACAAATGCTGTAGACAAGTTAAATAATCAGTTGGATTTATTTTTACCTGGGAGACCAGGGAAATCATCTGTAAAGGTCCGTGATGTATTTGTGGTGGTTGTATAATGAGATGCTGCAGGAATGTTTCCTAAGATCCATGGTCTACTTGAGGGGTCTATCTAAATCAAACTGTTGGATGTCCGCACTCACTTTGTGCTGTGCTTAGCCACTCAGTCGAGTTTGGTTCTTTATGTCCGTGGTCTGCAGCCCACCAGGCTCCTCTGTCCGTGGGGATTCTCCATGCAAGATAACTGGAGTGGGTTGCCATGCTCTTCTCCAGGGGATCTTCCCAACCCAGGGATCAAACCCAAGCCTCCTGCATTGCAGGCAAATTCTTTACCATCTGAGCCACCTGGGAAGCCCAAGAATACTGGAATGGGTAGCCTATCCCTTCTCTAGGGGATCTTCCCAACCCAGGAATCTAACCAGGGTCTCCTACATTGCAGGTGGATTCTTCACCAGCTGAGCTACCAGGGAAGCCCATACTCACTTTAAAGATTTAACTTTAGAATAAGCAGCAATAAGGGAATTCCCTGGTGGTCTGATGGATAGGACTCCTCCCTTTCACTGCTAAGGGCCTGTGTTCAATCCCTGGTTGGAGAACTAAGCTTCCACAAGCCACATAGTCAAGAAATAACACAAACAGCAATAAATCACATTGCGGGGACACATTTGTGCCTCTTACTCTCTTAAAAACGGTAAACCCAAGCCTTCTTTGCTTTCATATAACTTACACCCGTCAGAGCTGATCAAACCCCCTGGGACTTGATTTTCTCATACTGCAGTTACTGAGCAGAACTTTACACTTATAGTTTGTCCAAGCAGCTGCTCAGCCGACTGAGAATACTGTTAGTAGCAGCAGAGGCAGTGTCAGTCACTCAGTCGTGTCCGACTCTGTGCAACCCCATGGACTCTCGCCCTCCAGACTCCTCTGTCCATGGGATTCTCAAGCCAAGAATACTGGAGTGGGTTGCCATTGCCTTCTCCAGAGGGTCTTCTCGACCCAGGGGTCGAACCTATGTCTCCTGTATTGACAGGCAGGTTCTTTACCTCTTGAGCCACCAGGGAAGCCCCATCTTACTCCCAAGTGAAAGTGAAAGTCGCTCAGTCGTGTCCAACTCTTTGCAACCCCATGGACGATACAGTCCATGGAATTCTCCAGGCCGGAATACTGGAGAGGATAGCCTTTCCCTTCTCCAGGGGATCTTTCCAACTCAGGGATGGAACCCAGGTCCCCCACATTGCAGGCGGATTCTTTACCAGTTGAGCCACAAGGGAAGCCCATCTTACTGCCAAAGGCACTATTAAAAGACAAGTCTTCAAACGCTTTGCTAGAATGAAGACACATTATCGTGAAAGTGCTTCTTATTTACTCTCCTAAGACAACAGAAACAGAAACAGAACTGGGCTTCGTTTGTTGTAACCTGTTGGAAGAGGTCACACGTTTTTTAGTGATCATTCCCATTCATCGAAATGCACACAAACCATCTTCTTAAATAATTTTTACCCCCAGGCTGTGAGTTTATATCAAACGTCACGATCTATTGGTTTTCTTCCTGTGTCTTCAGGGATTTCTCTTGCTTAGCATTTTAAAAAATTCCCTTTTCTCCCACCATCAAGTGATACAGACTACATGAAATAGGAAAGTTAACAAGATAAAAAATCTCTTCCTAACTGAATTATTCTTCACATTTTGGTGCATTAACTTCCAGTATTTTTCTGTATTTTCTTTACACAGATCACAATGTGGTCCATATGTGTTTTAAAATAAAATGCCTGTGGTATTGGATTGTCTTCCTTGATATCCTGTAGTGTAAAGACTGATGACAGTGATGTGGTCACAGTTAGCAGTTCACACAACCTGGGGTATGTTTTCCTGGGTTGACAGCCCTGAAACGCATTTGGGACAGCTGGTAGCTTAAATGATTTTCTAGCAAAGCTTCAATTCCATCTCTATGGTATATTTTACCTCTTTCGGTGTAAGTGTAATTTTCTTTGTTTGGATAAGCCAAATGAAAACTAAAAACTAAATAACAGAGCTCCCTCTGGGTCAGTTAGCATTGCACTGTGTTTAGAACTTTTAAACATTGTCAAATAAATGGGGCTAACTGTTCTGGAAGGCAGCAAGCCATATATATATAAAGATTCTTAAAAATGCTTTGCCTCAAGTAATTCCACCTCTAGAAAAAAGATTCTAAGGAAGAAACTTATCCAACGATTTTGCCAAAGAACTTAGCTGTAGAGTTATTCATAATGTTGCAAGATACCAACTAAATGTCCAAAAGCAGGGAGATGGTTAAAGTATAGACGATGGAAGAACATGGAGTTACTTTCAGGAAGCACGCTCGTAGAGCATAAAATAATGATCCAGGAAAGTACCTATGACAGGAAAATAAAACACCAAGTTGTATTCTGAATATGGCCCTGATTCTGATATGTAAAAATGCCAAAATGACTTAACTCTACACTGTGAAGTTTTAAGGTTTTTTTGGAAGATATTTTTGAGTTTTTGTTTCTTTGCTTGCTTTTGGCCTTGCAGTATGCAGGATCTTCCTTGACCAGGGACCAAACCTGTGCCTCCTGTATTTGTGAGCACAGAGTCTTAACCAGTGAACCACAGGGCAGTTTGAGATGTTATGGGATTTTAAATATTTGTTGGGCTTCCTTTGTGGCTCAGCTGGTTAAAGAATCCGGCTGTAGTGCGGGAGACCTGGATTCGATCCCTGGGTTGGGAAGAGTCCTGGAGGAGGGAAAGGCTTCCCACTCCAGTATTCTGGCCTGGAGAATTCCATGGACTGTGTAGTTCATGGGGTCACAAAGAGTCAGACATGACTCAGCAACTTTCACTTCACTTCACTTCATAGGTTTGCTCTCCAGATTTATGCAAACAATACAACTTTCCTTTTATAATGAGGAAGATACACATAATTTCCATATGCACCAACCTTTCCTATTCTGACCCCCAGACTTGATTGTCTTTGCAAACTTTAACTTGTCCTGTGCTTAGGTCAGCAGAGGTCCTGATGGTTTGCAGACTTTAACTTGTCCTGCGCTGGGGTCAGCTGAGGTCCCGATGGTTTGCAGACTTGGTTTGTGCTGCACATGGATTCTTTCCACGTGATATCCCCCTCCTTCCATCCGTTTCTATCTTTATTTTTTAACATGGTCTTTTTATATCTGCACTCATCAGAGAACTTCTTGGGAAGAGTCGTGTCAGTTTTTCTGGCTGCCTTTTCATTTTCTTCTGCGTCGGATCATCAGCAAACGCATTCTCAGCACTTGATTCTCAGGTCCTCGTGTGCTCACCCTCGTTCCCTTTCAGCGTCTCGAGCAACGCGGTCCTTCTGGTGTGGACGCTGGTGTCTCACAGAGTGTTTCTACGCAGTGTATCACACCTGTGTGTGGGTCCCGGCTTCTCTTCTCTGGGTTCCAGAATGTCACGGCCTTTTGTCCTAACCTGGGGCTTTGTGTGACGTGGGGAAAGGGAGGAAGCTGGGGGTGAACCCCAACGCACACATCAGGGCCAGACCGAGGGTGAAGCAGACAGCTCTGGAGGCCCTGGCTGGGGCTTCTCGTGGCCACTGGACACCACGGGGCGAAGCACGGACTCCACTGAAGCTCGGGGAACGTGTAGTAGCTCCTATGCCACATGAGTTCCTGACGCAGGGGACCGGGTGATTTGGTAAATAGCTCCCCGGGAAGCCATTAAACGTGTGTGAATTGCATCCCTACTTTTGTGTGTGTGGGTTTTCATACAGACACATCTTGTTTTTCCCCAAATGTGGAAACAGATTTTGTGTCTTATCTATTGATGGGGTTTTAAAAATCAGTAAAAACAAAATAATACAAAAATCTGACGTATTGAAAAAAAGGAAGAAAGTAAGATGCCTGTATCTTGCCGCCTAGAGATAACCCCCACTCACCCTTTACAGCCGGGCCTGGAATGGATGTCCTTCTCTCTTTTTGTCTCCCGTTCTTTGCGGTTTCTGGTCCTGAGGACCAATTCAGCGAGTCTCACTGAAACCTATCTGTGTTTTGGTGCCTTCCTGCACAAAAAGCATGCTTCTGTCCAGGAATTCCCAGACGTTGCTGCGAGACATCCGAGGCGCTGCTACTAATGCTAAGGAGCGTGTTAGCGAGAGCCAGACCTCACCAGCTCTCAGCTTAAGCCGGCGTTTAGTAAGCAGTCTGTGCACTCTCATTTAATCCTGACCCCAGGCACATGAGGTAGGTGTCATGTTCACCCCTGATGTGTTTTTATTTATTTGTTGGCTGCACCACGTGGCTCCCCGACCAGGGGTCAATCCCAGGACCCCTGCAGGGGCCGCTCAGCGTCCTAACCTCTGGACCACCGGGGCCGTCCTCACCCCAGGTTAGCGATGGGACTCGCCCCGGGCTGCGGCCGCCCCGAGGCCACGGTCAGAGAGACGCAGGGCCGGCAGGGCTCGGACCCCGATGTAGCTTCGGGCCCCGCCCGGGACGCCGCATCCGCGCAGCGCGGCGGGCCTCCTGCTCCCTGACCGAGGCACCGAGAGGGGCGGTATCAGGCCCGAGGCACCGAGAGGGGCGGTATCAGGCTCGCCGCCTCTCGCTCCGCTTCTGCGCCACGGACTCGGGGCCCCGGCCGCGGGGACTGTCCGCCCCGAGTTTAAAACCCGAGCCTCTGGGCTGATGGGTCCTCCCAGCAAAATCCCACGGGCTTCTGAGTGATGCCCGCGTCCTTCGCTAGAAGCCCGGTCTCGGGGTCCCAGGCCAGGGTCTGGGAACCAGCAGCCTCTCCGGAGCCGCTTCAGGAGAGCGGCTGGTCCTCAGCGCCCTCACGGCCGCTGTGCGCAGGGCCGGTTTCTGAGAGCGCGGCGTGCGCGGCGGGCTTGGAGAGGGAGATCGGAGCGCGGGGCGAGCCGCGCCGGCCTCCTCCCGCGCCCCCCTCACCGGCCCGCCTCCTCCGCTGTGGTCCTCTTCTGCAGTCAAGCTGGCCTCCAGCTCTTGGACGCGGCGTCGGAGGCGCCTCTGTCCTCCCGAGCCTACGCCCTCCCCAGGCCGCATCCACCGCTCCTCGCCTGAAATACTCCGCTCCAGCAGGGTTCAGCCACGCGGCATCGCTCGGGAACACAGCCCGCTGCCTTCCGCCTTCTGGATCTGACAACGGCGGCCTTGCCGCCTCACCTGCTGCCCTCCGAACTGCCAAACTCAAGGTTCTTTAAGACATAACCCAAGGGAAATACCCTCTGTAGAATTCCTGCAGATGCTTCCAAGGAAAATAAGTACCTTGCGTTTTCTTTTATACTTCTTCTGTAGCATTGTATCTCAGTCCTAGAAAACTGAATTCCTTGCAGACAACAGTCAAGACTTGTGTTTTTCTGAGATTCCAATGCCAACTGCCAAGTACAACTTAATAAGGGCTTGGGAAATACTTGCAAAAGAAAGACTGAATTTGTGGAATCTAGAAAGTAATTCACAGGTGATCAAGGAGTCACACACTATAGAAAGTATAAAAGGTAATCTCACGTTGGCAAGACAGAGGATTATGTGGTAGAACCTTATTAGTAGAACTTAGGTAAATATTGACATACTGAATCAATGGGTCTTAATCCCCACTGCTATCCTAATTACCCGGGGCTTTAAAAAAGCCCAATGCCTGGACTGTCCCCTCAGAAATTCTGTTCAATTTTTCTATTTTTTGAAAACAGTGTTGGAGATGATACTGTGCATCCAAGGTTAAGAATAACCACTCTAGATAAAAATAGAAATTGAAGTATATAAAGATACTAGTTGGGGCTTCCCTGGTGGCTCAGTGGTTAAAAAATCCACCTGCCAGTGCAGGAGACAAGAGACACAGGCTCGATCCATCCCTGGGTGGGAAGATCCCCAGGAGGAGGAAATGGCAACCCGCTCCAGTATTCTTGCCTGAAGAATCCCATGGACAGCGGAGCCTGGTGGGCTACAGTCCATGGGGTCGCAAAGAGTCAGGCATGGCTGAGCGACTGAGCAGGCACCTGTGCACGCAGAGACGTCAGTTGCTACAAGGTGAAAGCAATTTGCAAGCGGAGGGTCCCAGAATTTGCACAAAGACGTCTCAGTGCAGACACAGGCTAGCTAGGCATTTCTAGACTCTCGTGGCCATGCCCACTAGGCTCACAAGTGCCTTCGGCCTCTCTGAATGTGTTCACAGTTCCTGATCCACTTTGCTGTCACTGGAGCAAAGGTACTGAGGGCTTACTGGTGAACAGTAGTCAGACTCTTAACCCAGAAAGAGGCAACTTTCAAAAGTTTTTAAAAAAATCTAAGCTATTGCTAAATATTTAATGTTATGGTCAAAGTCTCTGCTTGTGAAGTAAACAAAGTTTTTGAACATGTGATGCAATGTGATTTCAGGAATACAAAACCTTGGACTCTGAGTCTAGGTCTTGCTAGTTAATTTACAAAATAAATAGGAAAGGATATAAAGTCATTACGAATTTTTCCCCCTTTAAAAAAAATTGTGATACAGCTGATATATGATATCAGGCTAGCTTCAGGTACGTTGTGCAGTGACTTGACGTGAGCACACATCATGAGATGATTGTCCCCGCACAGAGGTATTACAACATTCTCAGCCGTGTTTCTTTTGCTGTGTCCCCATGGCTTGCTTATTTTCTAAGTGGAGGTTTGTACCTCTTCATCCCCTTCACCTATTTCACCCACCCCCCAAGTCATTAAGAATTTTAAGTGCAGGGTCCTATGTCTCTTGTGAAACAAATATTGTCCTGTATTCTTCAACCCAAGTGTCTATGTGGCTCTGCATTCTTGTTCATGGTTAAGAAAACATAATATCCTAAGTGCAACATTAAATCCCAGGGTTGCCTACTCTTTAGTGATGATTATAAACCCTAACAGTACAAAGCAGGCACTTCATTTGTCAAAATTCCTTGGATTTTTGTCTTGATGGTCTTTCCATTTGCTCTGCCAAATTAAACTTTAATGGCAAGTTTAAATGTGTCTTTAAAATGTCATTTAACATCGATTGTCAGTCAGCTCTGTGGTTATTATATTACTGAGTTATCACTGGGGTGAGAGTTAAACCATATGGAAAGGAAGATAGACATGACTACACATCACCCAGCTGGTGCTAAAGTTACAGCAAAAACACATCGCAAACTGGAGGATGGATGAATGCCTCTCGTCCTAAAGCTCATCACAAGGCTTTTCATTAGACCCGTGTTTGTCTGTGCAGATTCTGGGAACATCTTGTAATTCTGACATGTTGAAGTGGCGAGGCACTTAGAATTAATAGCAATAATAATTATAATTTATAAATTGTAGATTACCATCCATTATGCTTGTATTTCATTTTACCAAGAAAGAAAATTTTTATTAGCCAAAAATAAAAAACCCCACATGAGTCTCCTCCAAACTCTCAAACTAACTTGGATTTAGTGGTTTCTTCATTTTCCTGCTATTACTGCTTTTTGCATCATTTTCCAAAGTTCTGTAGCTGGCAAATAGG
Organism: Muntiacus reevesi; assembly: GCF_963930625.1. Lineage (NCBI taxonomy): Eukaryota > Metazoa > Chordata > Mammalia > Artiodactyla > Cervidae > Muntiacus > Muntiacus reevesi. Next base: position 776,523 of record NC_089266.1, read on the forward strand.
AGCTGTTGTCAATGACTCAAAAAAGTATTTTTATAATAATCTCGTCACTGGTCCTCACAGTGTCTATCACTTAGTTTGGGGCTTCTCTGGTGGCTCAGATGGTAAAGAATCTGCCTGCGATGTGGAATACCTGGGTTTGATTCCTGGGTTGGGAAGATCCCCTGGAGGAGGGCATGGCAACCCACTCCAGTGTGCTGGCCTGGAGAATCCCCATGGACAGAGGAGCCTGTGGGTTATAGTCTATGAGGTCGCAGAGTAGGAGTCAACTGAGTGACTGAGCACAGCACACACAGCACTGAGGACACGACCGAGTGACTGAGCACTGAAGACATGACTGAGTGACTGAGCACAGCACACACAGCACTGAGGACGTGACTGAGTGACTGAGCACTGAGGACACGGCTGAGTGACTGAGCACAGCACCCACAGCACTGAGGACACGACTGAGTGACTGAGCACAGCACCCACAGCACTGAGGACACGACTGAGTGACTGAGCACAGCACACACAGCACTGAGGACATGACTGAGTGACTGAGCACTGAGGACACGACTGAGTGACTAAGCACAGCACACACAGCACTGAGGACACGACTGAGTGACTCAGCACAGCACACACAGCACTGAGGACACGACTGAGTGACTCAGCACTGAGGACACGACTGAGTGACTAAGCACAGCACACACAGCACTGAGGACATGACTGAGTGACTCAGCACTGAGGACACGACTGAGTGACTAAGCACAGCACACACAGCACCGAGGACACGACTGAGTGACTCAGCACTGAGGACACGACCTAGTGACTGAGCACAGCACACACAACACCGAGGACACGGCCGAGTGACTGAGCACAGCACACACAGCACCGAGGACACGGCCGAGTGACTGAGCACAGCACACACAGCACCGAGGACACGGCCGAGTGACTGAGCACAGCACACACAGCAGTGAGGACACGACCGAGTGACTGAGCACTGAGGACACGGCCGAGTGACTGAGCACAGCACACACAGCACTGAGTTTGCACCTGCTGCCAAAAATGTTTTCTTCTCAATTTTTAACTCCAAATTTTCTTTACCCAATCCCCAGCCTGTAGGTTTCTCTCTCTCTTCCTCCATCCGTCTCAGTTCTTTATTATCTAGGACAGCTTGGCCCTTTTCATTCATTTTCTCTCTTCTCTGCTCTTTGAAGGAATTCTCCACAATAACACCAAGTCTGTGGGTGATCTAGAAAACAAACACCTTTCTCTTTAGAAGAGGTAGCCGGGAACACGCCCAGTGGTGGGGTTGCTGGCTCACATGGTAGACTTATTCCTGGTTTCCTAAGGATTCTCCACACTGTTCCCTACAATGGCTGTACCAGTAGCACTGATATGTACACATCACGGGTGCAAAGTGGGTAGGTGGGGAGAAATTCCTGCAAAACACAGGGAGCCCAGCCTGGTGCTCCGTGATGACCTAGAGGCTGGGAGGGAGGGAGGCTCAGGGCGGGGCGGGGATGTAGTTATAATTATGGTGGGCTCCGGGAGTTGGTGATCGACAGGGAGGCCTGGCATGCTGCGGCTCATGGAGTCGCAAAGAGTCCGACTGAGTGAACTGAACTGAACTGATGGCTGATTTTACGTTGTTGAACGGCAGAAACCATCACAATATTGTAAAAATTAAAAAACAAAAAAGAAAAGGAAGTTGGAGTGTGTGTGCCTGTGTGTGTGTGTGAAAGAGAAGACTGTCACCAACACAAGAGAGGAAGGAGCAGCCTTGCTTTATGTTGGTGGCGGCACAGTGTTCTCCCCATCACGGAACACCACGTTCATTAGCAGCATCGCTCAGGAGTCACTGTCTGCCAAGAACATGTCTCAAACCGATGTGTCTCCAGAAACTTCAGACTTGGGTATAAAACACCATCACCCAAATGAGAACAGGCAAAGCTGTTTATTCAGAGCTTGCTATCGGAAGGGACTCAGACACCATCGTGTTTGGCAGAGACCCAGAATCAGTTAAAGGAGTGGGAAAGCTTCACTGCAGATGAAAATGGAAAGCCTCGAGCAGGCCCTGATGGGAGGGCTTGGTGGGGGCAAGTCGTGACTGATCACAGCAACACACCTGGGCCTACATCCGCCCGATTGTCCCAGCGACTGGGGTCAGAGCTCTGTTTTTATACGCTGTCTAGCCGTTGTCCACGTGTGTATTCAGCCCCTGAGAGCGAATGACATGAGAACTAGGGTCCTGAATGGCCCCTCTGAGCCCACTCGTGAGCCTCCTTGACACCCGCCCGTCCTCTCCTGCTCTCCTTTGCTTCTTAGCGTCTGGACTAGTAACTTCACATCAACCTTCCAGTCCCCCAAACAGAGCTAGAAGTCTGTTGAGACAGATCAGAGAAGGCTTCAGCGTGGATGAGCAGGACTTTGGTTGATCTGCTGTGAGAGGAGAGTGCAGCTACCAGGAGGGTCGTGTTACTGAAGACAGAAGAGGAAGCACTCGGTTTGTGAGAGAAGATGCCACGCTCAGGTTTTAGAAGTGAAAATCTCAGCTGCCTCTGTGACGATGTTCTTTAGAGCCAGGCATCTGGCACCTGGAACGTCATTTCTGAGGTGGGGAGAGGAGGCCTGAGAGTAAGTGACGGGCCTCAGTTTACACGCCGAGGCCAGGGCTGGAGCAGGCAGTGCAGCTCTGGGCTTTCCAACCACCACCAAGGATGGAGAGCAGTCGGTCTGGACCAGAGGCCGGGCAATCTGGAACCACCAGGATGCTCTCAGAGGCAAGAATGAGCCACTCCACACCATTACCATGAATGTGGTAAAGACAGAAACCGTCTATGATGATTTCCCACAGACCCACTAAGATGAAAAGTAAATGATTAAAGAAGGTAGGTTTGGAGATCCTTTTGAACCGTGATCCTTTATCTTCTATTTACAGAGATAAAAGTACACCCCCAAATGGTTAATATTTAAGCACATCAATATTTACAGCCCTCCTTTTAGGAGAGGAAAGCCACTCTGGCAGAGCCAGTGTGACCCACCCGCGATGATCCCCCCAGTGCTCATCTTGCTGTCGTGTTTCCTCTGCCACGTTGCTATTGCAGGACGAAGTAAGTACGCACGGCTTTTGGAAAAAAAAAAATCCAATCCTGGGCTTCCCCGGTGACACTAGTGGTAAAGAACCTGCCTGCCAGTGCAGGAGACGTGGGACTGATCCCTGGGTCGGGAAGATCCCCTGGAGAAGGAAATGGAACCCGCTCCAGCCTTCTTGCCTGGGAAATCCCATGGACAGAGGAGCCTGGTGGGCTACAGTCCAAGCAGTCAAGAAGAGTGGGACATGACTGAGCGCATACCCAACCCTCCGGTAAATGCCGGGGGCCCACAGGGATTAGCTAAATTCTCTTTAGGGTGGATGCTGTGGAGACTGGATTGGTGCTTATTGTTTGATGGAGCCATGCTTAAACTCCTCGGCAAGACACTTAGCTCCTTTAAGCCTCAGTATCCTGGCCTGTGAAATGGGGATCACACATCTAACCTCTTTTAAAAGCTGGTGAGGAGATTAGCTGGGGTACGGCATATGTCAAGTATTTGGAGCAAAACTCAGTGTAAGTCTTTTGGTAGCATTAAATGTTTTTCATTTGTGTGGGCCAGCTAAACTTAAAAAGGCAAATATGGGTTTCTCAACCAACTGCTTTGTGCTCTGTTTCAGCCTGCCCCAAGCCAGATGAGGTACCATTTTCCGTGGTGGTTCCACTGAAACGGTCCTATGAGCCTGGGGAGCAGATAGTGTTCTCCTGCCAGCTGGGTTACGTGCCCCGGGGGGGGATCCGGCGGTTTACGTGCCCGCTCACAGGACTCTGGCCCATCAACACGCTGAAATGCATACGTAAGTCAGCCTCCTTCCACACAGTCTCCGCTCATTCAGATCCTGCACGTGGCGGGGAGGTGACCGACCTTGTCCCGCTCCGGGTGCAGAAGGCCAGCAGAGCTGCGGGGCGGGGCGCGGTGGGGAAACACAGGGCCTGCGGCGGTGGGGGTGGGTTTCATGGGAGGAGAGGCTGCGGGCAGTCAGTGCTGTTTGCTGGAAGCCGGGAGGGGAGGGCGGCAGAGGCTGAGCTGCTTAGACGACATCACTGACTCGGTGGACGCGAATCTGAGCAAATTCCGGGAGACTGGTGGACAGCGGAGCCTGGCGAGCGGCAGCCCACGGGGCCACAAAAGGTCGAGTGGGAATCAGCCACAACAACTGGAATCAGCTAGGGGAGACTTTAAAAAGGGACTTGGTATGATAAAAGGAGAGGGAAGCACTGCAGATGTGAAAAGAGAAGTGGATATGATATCACAAATTATATTTCTAATAAAATACAAACATTATATTAAATCAACACCATGCATAATATGTAGAATATTATGCATAATATATAGAATATTATGGGGCTTCCCAGGTGGCTCAGTGGTAAAGAATCCACCGGCCAATACAGGAGACTCAGGAGATACAGGTTCGATCCCCGGGTCAGGAAGATTCCCCGGAGAAAGAAATGGCAACCCACTCCAATATCCTTGCCTGAGAAATCTCGTGGACAGAGGAGCCTGGCGGGCTGCAGTCCATGGGGACAAAAAGGGTAGATAGAACACTGCTGAGTGACTAAACAACCGCAACAGAGTAAACATTTAGACTGTTCGATTTTTGTCATTATAACTAACAGCTCTAATGTGCAGGGGCCTCCCTGGCGGGCCAGTGGTTCAGACTCTGCGCTTCCACTTCAGGGGGCATGGGTTCTCTCCCTGGTTTGGGAACTAAGATCCTGCATGCTGCATGCCCCCCCCCCCAACCAAAACAAACAAAAAACCAAAAAGTAATAATACAATGGACTCCATAGTACATGTGTCATTTAGGTTATTCTGAGTTAACTTCTGAGAATAGTTATCAGTAGAGTCACTGGATCAAAAGATAGAAATGAGTTTAAACACTTTTATTTTAACAGGAAATTCTGTAACTAGAAGTTGATGCTTTTATCTTTAAATCACAGCCAGAGTATGTCCTTTTGCTGGGATCTTAGAAAATGGAACAGTACGCTACACAACGTTTGAATATCCCAACACGATCAGCTTTTCCTGCCACACCGGGTAAGGACTTTTGGCTCACAGAGGTTGTGCGTTCCTGCTCCCTTAAGCTGAACATCAAGGCTGGCCCCTGTTTTCTTTCTAGTCTTTAGGCTGGACTTGCTGAATATGGATCACTGAATAAAAATCCACAGTGGAGTTGGAGTGGGGTGGAGAATACAGCAGTTGGTAAAATACAAAATCGATGCTCTATCTAATTTTTCTGCACCTGATTATCTACTCATACGAGGAGTACATTGAAATTATTGAAGCTGGGTGATAATTCTTTATAATCTCTGGGCCAAATCTTGGCTTGGGGTTAAAGTATTTTAGCAGTCAGACTTGGGCTTTAGGCTAATTTAGTGGACTGTGACCTAGGTTCACTGGTAAAGAATCTGCCTGCTAATGCAGGAGACGTGGGTTCGATCCCTGGGGTTGAGAAATCCCTTGGAGAAGGACATGGCAGCCCTCCCCAGTAATCTTGTCTGGGAAATGCCATAGACAGAGGAAGCTGGTGGGCTAGAGTCCATGGGGTCGCAGAGAGTCGGACACAACTGAGCGCCTGAGCACGAAGTAGAGGAGAATTCTGTGGAGAAGGCTGAGGGTGATGGAGCAGAAACGGCCTCCTCCTCACCAGGACTGCCTCCCCAGGAAGAAAGCGTGTCCGGAGGGGCACCCGGCTGGTCCTCCTCACGAGCGAACACCACGGGTGACCCAGGCAACAGCCCGCTGGCCTCAGGTCGGGCAAAAGTTCACCGAGGATCCTTGTTTGTGACGGGAGATCAAGAAATACTGTGTGTGAAAGAGAAATGCAGTCCTTTCAACTGAAAGGCCAACTTATTAGTAGGTTCTTGATGCGTGACCTTGAAGACATTGTCTTCAAGGACAATGGCACGTTTGTAGTGTTGATAGGCTGCAATGACAGCCCAAATTGTCACACATTTGGGCCAGCAGGCTCTCAGAAAATGAGGATTGGAGGTGACTCAGTATGATTCACTTTTGTGACCCCCGAAAAAGAGGTGTCTTGGATTGGAAGCCGTTACCCTGACCAGCTGGTTGGAGACCAGGGGTCTGTGGACTGGAGGCAGGGGGGGGCCTCCACACCCAGTGGTGATGGAACCCTTGCATGCTTCAGCAATTGCCCTGCAGCCCCAGGCTGGGAGGCTTGCTGAGCCTCAGAGGAATTTAAGCCTCTGAGGAAAACAGTATGGAAAGATGGAAAAGAAGCCAGTAGCATTTGTCTGCAGCACAGCTTGATGGGAAAAAAATTTGAGGTGCCGGGGGTGGATGACTCTGTAACTTAATGGGTTCAATTTTCCCTCTGCAGGTTTTATCTGAAAGGAGCTAGTTCTGCGAAATGCACTGAGGAAGGGAAGTGGAGCCCAGACATTCCCGTCTGTGCCCGTGAGTCCCCGGGCCCAGCTCTAGGAGGGTGACCGCTTGATTGGCCTGGGACGTCCCTGGTTTTACCCATGCAGGACCTGCACCCTAAACCCCTCAGTCCCAGCTCCCTAAGATGGTCGCTCACCCGTTTTGGGACTGCTCATCCTGACGTCTTCTCAAAATGATTTTACTGATTGATTTTTTGTGGCTGTGCTGGGCCTTGGTTGTTGCGTGGGCCTCTCGTTGCGGCGAGTGGGGGCTCCTCTCTGGTGGCGGTCCGCAGGCTTCGTTTGCAGGGGCTTCTGTCTAGACCACAGGCTGCTGGGCGCACCGGCTTCATTGCCCCTCGGCACGTGGGAGCTTCCTGGATCGGGGGTCGAACCCGTGCCCCCTGCATTGCCAGGTGGACTCTTTACCAAGAAGCCACCGGGGAAGCCCCATCCTTGTTTCTTACTCTGGAAGATGAAGCAGCCCCTTTGGAGTGACACACCCCAACCCTAGCTTTGAAGCTCTAGATCACTTGGGTCAGGATGACAGCCCACTTCTGAGTCCCCGCCTGAAGCTACTTGTGCAGGCTCCACACAGAGAGAACACAAAAGCAGGAGGTATTCAGCGGGAGCAAACAAACCTAGCACCAAGGTGTCACTCAGATGTCACTGACTTCTTGTCATCAGCAGCTATTGCAGGATGCTGGCTCGCTGAGGTCCTTCACCAATTCTGACTCCGAGAAATGTCTTCAGGGTAGCGTTTCGTTCCAAGACGTTTGGTCACCTAAGCAACACGGTCTTCTAACAGGCAAATCAGTGATGGCAAAACTTAAATTCCCTTCATTTTTCAGTTTTCTGATTGGCTCAGACATCTGATTTTCCCATCACATTTTCTTCCCTGGCTTCTCCAATGGACTGTGGTTACCCTGGCATTTGATCAAATTTTGCATTATCTCAAGTTAATCTTTGGATTTTTTCCTTTCTGTAAAGAGTATTTTGCTTAAAAATGACTCAACTATTTTCATTCAAATGGCAGTTCTTTCTTTTTTCAGCTATAACCTGCCCTCCACCACCCACACCCAGGTTTGCAAAACTCAGCGTTTATAAGCCGTTGGCTGGGAACAACTCCTTCTATGGCAGCAAGGCAGTCTTTGAGTGCTTGCCACACCATGCGATGTTTGGAAGCGACACCGTTACCTGCACGGAACATGGGAACTGGACGCAATTGCCAGAATGCAGGGGTAAGTGCGATGATACGGCAAAGCAGTCATGGGAGTGCAGGGTCTCTCTGCTGAAGAGGACTGCAGATTCCACTCTCCCGGAGGGTTCTGAATGGCCTTGCTTACCGTGGCCGCTGCTCTGTGCCTGGGGCTGAGGGTACCGGGTAACGGAGACCTGGCTCCTGGCTCAGGGTGATGAGAGGAGGCGCGGTGGATAGTCTGGAGCAGCCTGGGAGAGCTCGTGGGAGGCGGACATGCGGGTGGAGTGGGGAACAGTGCAGGCATGCCGCAGGAAGCGGGGGAGCTGGGGAGGGGACAGGGAAGAACAGGGCGTGAGCATGGACTGCTGAATGTCACAGTGAGGTTGCTGAAGAGACGCCTGGATTAAACTGGGAAGTCCAAAGAGATCAGGGCTTCCCTGGTGGCTCAGCGGTAAAGAATCCGCCTGCAATGCAGGAGACCTGGGCTCAATCCCTGGTCGGGATCCCTGGAGAAGGAAACGGCAACCCACTCCAGTATTCTTGCCTGCGAAATCCCATGGACAGAGGAACCTGGCGGGCTACAGTCCATGGGGTTGCAAAGAGTCAGACATGAGTGAGTAGCTAAAGCTTTCACTTAACTTTTGAGAGATTTAAGGTGGAAAACTGGGTTGCAGTCAGATCGATATAAGCTTTTGTAGTTTTTACCTAAATTTAAGAATCACAAGAATATTCAATTAAAAAATATATATGAAAATGCTCTCTCCTTTAATTGGACTCATCATTGCTATATTTATTTATTTATTGACCATGTGGCAAGTGGGATATTCCCCAATCAAAGATCGGACCCATGCCTCCTGCAGTGGGAGCATGGAGTCTTAACCACTGGGCCATCAGGGAAGTCCCATTACTATCTGTGAATTTGTCCACTGCATAATGAGTAGGCAGATTATAGAATTTATCATGCATTCGAGGAGTGACGCTAAAGTCTGTTACCTTCTCCCATAGTGGATAGTACAGACGTCTGCTGAATGATTTCAACAAAGTACTTTTTAGCATAGGGGAGCTCGTGCTACACCTAACACCTAGCACCTTTTGGGGGACTTAACTCATATTTATGCATATGTCATCTCATTTAATTCTCCTAATTAGTGGATTCTTCGTGGCTCTTTTTTTCTTCTTATTTTCAGCTGTTTACATTGATATGTCAGCCATCAGCATGTTGTGACACGCTCTCTCTTTCTTTCTATAGACATGCTTTTCCCCCTGAATCTTCTGAAAATAAGTTATACCCATCATGACACTTACCCATGAACACGTCAGCAGCATGAACATCCTAATAACAATGAGATTCTCCTATGTTGTCCCTGTACCCAAGATATTTAACGTGTTGGACTTACTAACGATAATAATGTAAACAATTGTATACAATTAGCAATGTTTATTTCATATGCAAATTGCCCCACCTGATCCAGACGTTCCTTCACACACACATCTTGTTCTCTGTGAAATCCAATCGTGACCCACACCTCTGTCTGGCTGTCACACCTCTTTTGTCTCCTTACGTCCTGTAGTTAGGAATGACCCTCTGCCTTTTCAGTCATCTTTCACTGATGTTTATGAAGAGTGCGTGCTGGTTGTCTTTAGCAGCTTCCAGAATGTGAGTTTGGTGGCTTATTTACTCACAATTAGCCTCAAGTTAACACTTTTTAAGAACGCACTCCCTCTCAGCAGAAGGCACGAGGTGTCAGTCAGCCACGGCCAGGTGTACTGCGATCCCGTGGCCGAGGGGGTACACCCTTCTTCTCTTGGTAAAAAAGCATCTCTTCCTCTTTGGAATTAGTACGCAGCCTGTGGTGGTAGTTTGAGGCTATGTGAACGCCCACTCCTGAGCAGTCATCTCAGCGTCCATTGATAACCCTGGACTCAGTCAGCTGAGGCACTGGTGGTTGCAAAACGGTGGCTTTCTAATGTTACCTGTCCTTTGATATTTATTACCTGGAATTCTTCTACAGGGAAAAGTTTTTCTTCCATGGACTGTTTCTCTTTAGTTTCATTATAAACGCATACATTCCTTTGTACTCAATTTGTGGAAGAACCAAAACTGATCCAAGCAGTCCAACTCTGAATTTTGCACTCTTTTTAAAAAAATCCATTTTATTTATTTGGCTGTGCTGGGTCTTAGCTGCAGCACGTGGGACCTTTTAGTTGAAGCATGTCGTATCCAGTTCCCTGACCAGGGGTGGAACTCGGGAGCGTGGAGTCTTAGCCACTGGACCAGCGAAGTCCATGGATTTTGTATCCTTGAACCATCGCATTAGACTACCTTCCAAAAGCTCTGTGCTCCTCCATCCAGCCTGGTTTTCTGTAGTGTGGTAAAGAGGGGACGACAGAGTATGAGATGGTTGGATGGTATCACCCACTCAATGGACATGAACTGAGTGAACTCCGGGAGATGGTGAAGGACAGGGAAGCCTGGCGTGCTGCCATCCATGGGGTCGCAAAGAGTTGGACAGTCTTAGTGACTGAACAACAGCAGCAACAAAGAGGGGTATGGATTTAGGACTTTCCCGCTGGGGGTCTTCAGAAGGCCGGGGAGCAGCACCGCTTTTCTCCTTCGTATTTCATGCTGGCTTCTTGTATAGTCTGAAGAAATCATAAGAATTATGTTTAACATTTAAAATCCAAATAATAGTGTTCTACTGTGCATGGAGGGAATCTTTGTGTTTTAATTTCATGGTCTGTTGATTGAAAGAGACAGACTTTTCTTTTGTTCAAACCCACCATCTTAGACGATGTGCAGATGAAGTTTGCAATAAATAATACCTTGTGATTATACAAAAGCCCAAAGAACTTGGTAACTCATTAATTTACTTTCAAAGTGTTGTTGATTCTATTTTAACACCCAGGGTTTCACGAGGATAAGATAAAGGGGAAGTCACAGGAATCACCCAGTGATTCACTGGTGTGAGAGGAGCTTGAAACTATTCCGTAATCACCGGGCCCCACACTGTTTATGCTAACACGGCTTATTGCTTAAACTTTTTAGAAGTAAAATGCCCATTCCCATCAAGACCAGACAATGGGTTTGTGAACTATCCTGCAAATCCAGTGCTCTACTACAAGGACACCGCCACGTTTGGCTGCCATGAAACGTATTCCTTGGATGGACCGGAAGAAGTAGAATGCAGCAAATTCGGAAACTGGTCTGCACAGCCAAGTTGTAAAGGTATGAGATATGAGTAAGGTCTCAAACCGCCTCCAGATTCATCCGGTGAATCTCGTTTACTTGCCATTTTCTTGTTCCAGTCATTTTCCACTTTGTTTCTCAGACTTGCTTCACAGCTACTGGGATTTATATGAACACTTCACGCCTAGCAAGTCTGTTTGAGATTTAAAAACTATATACTTTATTCATTTATTTAGTTTTGGCTGCATCGGGTCTCGGTCTCAGCTCTCGGGCGCTGTCGTTTCGGCACGCAGGCTTAGGTGCCCTGCGGCGTGTGGGCTCGTGGTCTCCTGAACAGGAATCAGGCCCACGGCCCCTGGATGGCGGATTCTTAACCGCTGGATCACCAGGGGGTCCCTCCTGACTGCGTGAGACAAGCGTTTCTGTGTAGGCCTTGATGAAGTGGTGGAAGATTGTGTGGGCTTCCTACAGCCGCTTTTACGTCCTGGCCCATGACCATCCTGTTTCGCTTTCTCCTAGTCAAGGCTCTTCTCACTGGGGCAAAACCCCGCCACACAGTGAAGCGAGTTCCTGGAAATGGTGATTAACTGCAAACGGCAACAGGCGATCGTATGGACCATGAGTCTGGGGAAATGAGGACGGGACTCAGTCAGGAACCGCTGCTACTCTCTCCACGGGGGCCTCAGGGTCCCCGTGTGTCTGTTTCTCCACTTCCTCAGCTTGAAGCTGGCCTGATTCTGTGCCAGGACCTGTCACCTGAAGGGTCCTCACTGGGGGCATCTTTTCCCTGAGAAGCTGTTCCTTTAGCGTCACGGCTCCTTGATCTGGCCCGTGTCATCTTATTCAGAGAGCATCAGGGGTGCACTGTGGCTCTGCCCAGGCTGCTGTGGGCTGGAAGGAAAGTGGGCAAATGGAGAATGACTAGGCTGGGGCCCCCTCGAACCAGAGCCTGAGACAGGGGCTCAAACGCAGCTCATGTACTGAGTCTCAGGAGAAAGAGAGGGAGGCAGGTAGGATGGAGCCGGACACGGCGCTCAAGTCTCCCTGCGTCAGAAGCACCTGGAGGGCTTGTTTAAACAGAGTCTGGTTCGCCGGGTCTGGACTAGGACCTGAGAAGTAGCATTTCTACCAGGTTCAGGAGATGCTGGCGCTGCAGACGCAGGGCCCGTGTCTGGAACAAGGAAGTGGGCTCAGCTAGAGTGTAACGTCAGTTTAATCCCGGGGAGCTCTGGACAGGGCCGCTGATGCCATGCAGAGGCGAGGGGACTTAGCTTGATCCCCCTGTGAGTCTGCACAGGCTGTGGGCTGCCCGCTTCCCTGCCCCCGGGCTGACGTGCATGCTCTCCTGCGAGAGGAGGCTTCAGGTGGCTGCAGGCCATTTTTCAGAGAGGGGAGCACTTGGGAGCTGTTACCAACCCACACTCACCTGGTCGGGAGTGGGTGCGCCCGGTCAGTGAGTGGGAGCAGAGTGGGCAGGGGAGACTTGCCTGCACAGCGGTGTCTTTTGAAAACGTTTTATTGGAGGATGGTTGCTTCACCATGTTGTGTCTCTACTGGACGGCAAAGTGCATCAGCCGTGTGTGTACACGCGTCCCTCCTTATTTCCCTCCCAGCCGGTCACCATGGGGCACTGGGGAGGCTCCCGCGCTACGCAGCAGGTTCTCATTAGTTCTCTCGTGCAGTATCAACAGCGTATCTATGTCAGCCCGTCTCCCAACTCCTCCCCCCCCCTCGGGAACCCTACATTAGTTCTCTCCAGCTGGGAATCTGATAGAAGTGCTTTTTAAAAAACAGTTTATTTATTTATTGGCCGTGCTAGGTCTTCGCCGCTGCGTGGGCTTTCCCTAGATGCTACCAGAACGCGGAACTACTAGAAGTGGACCGGGCTTCTCTTGGACGCGGCGTGAGGCTTCTCACGGCGGGGGCTTCTCTTGCTGCTGAGCACGGGATCTGGGGCCTGTGCGGGTCTTCCCCCGGCCGGGGACCGACCTGCATTGCAAGGCAGATTCTTAACCACGGCACCACCAGGGAAGCAGAGCACCTGATGCTTCTGCTCTGACCTTCTCACGTGGCCACTCCAGGGGAAGAAAAGGTGGTCCTGGAAGCCATGGTTCATGGTCCTATTGATAAAGAACCGCAGTTGGCAATGCTGCTGAGGCTACTCACCACGCACCTTCTTAGAATCTTCTCCTCTTGGGCCATTTGTCTCAGGTCTACTCATCGAGTGGTTCCGATGTTACATTCTCTTTGCTGCTAAGTCACTTCAGTCGTGTCCGACTCTGTGTGATCCCATAGACGGCAGCCCACCAGGCTCCCCCGTCCCTGGGATTCTCCAGGCAAGAACACTGGAGTGGGTTGCCATTTCCTTCTCCAATGTGTGCAAGTGGAAAGTGAAAGTGAAGTCGCTCAGTTGTGTCCGACTCTTAGCGACCCCATGGACCGCAGCCCACCAGGCTCCTCCATCCATGGGATTTTCTAGGCAAGGGTGCTGGAGTGGGGTGCCATTGCCTTCTCTTTAAGAAACAGCAAATGAAGTCCTGTCTTGACTACAAATATTGTCTCTTTCAGCGTCTTGTAAGTTATCCGTTAAAAAAGCTACTGTGATATACGAAGGAGAGAGAGTAGCGATCCAGAGCAAGTTTAAGAATGGAATGCTGCACGGCCAGAAGATTTCCTTCTTCTGCAAGAATAAGGAAAAGAAGTGCAGCTACACGGAAGACGCCCAGTGCGTAGACGGCACCGTTGAAATCCCCAAGTGCTTCAAGGGTGAGTTCAGCGCCGGGTGTTTAGGGGCATGCCCCTCGCCCTGGCCGTAATCAGGACTGTAAAAAAGCGTCAGTTTGTATTGGGATGTGGCCAGTGAACAATGTTGTGATGGTTAAGGTGAGCAGCGAACAGACTCAGCCGCATACGTATGCCTGGGTCCACTCTCCCCCAAGCTCCCCTCCCATCCAGGCGCCACGTAACGTGGGGCAGAGTCCCCTGTGCTTACAGGAGGTCCCTGTTGCCTGTCCATTTTAAATATAGGTGTGTGTACATGCCCGCCCCAGACTCCCTAGCCCTTCTCCCTGTCCTTTCCCCCTGGCCACCATGAGTCCCTTCTCTGCCTCTGTGACTCTGTTTTGTAAGTAAGTTCGCTTGTATCATTTCTTTCTAGACTCCACATATAAGGGACGTTGTACGATGTTTTTTCTTCTCTGTCTCACTCAGTATGACCATCTCTAGGCCCATCCATGTCGCTGCAAATGGCATTACTCCATTCTTTTTAACAGTCGAGTAATCATAATTTATACTTCTATTATTGACACATAATGACTAAAATAAGCCATGTCAGTTTGGCCACTGGATTTTTAAAAGGAGGGTTGGACAGGAGAAAACAGCAAGATGAAGCAGTAACTGCATTTGGTATTTCCTGTTTCCTTTCCAATTCTTTTCCTTAAAACAGAGTCAGGATTGTGGCTTTCTTTGATGAGTGTTAAATTATGCCATGGTGTATAATTCCAGATTATGCGTGAATAATAATAATGACATTTTGGAATATTGAATAATAATGTTTACCACCTCTTGAGCCCAAATGATAATGAGCTCACCCCAAATTACAAAGTAATTCAAGTCAATGGTCGTTGGTTTACAGATCTAACATTTCTTTCCCTCTTTTGACAGTTCCCGGAGTTTGAAAAGCACCCGTTAGAGAAAAGCATTCATACAGCAAAATATTTAAAGAGAGATGACATTGTGTTTGTGTGAGATAAAGGAGTGTACAATGGTCAGCATTTAAGCCATTAGTTTCAGGTCTAAATAAATACCTCTGTTGACACAAAGGAAGAGCCAGCCAGAGGCTGAAGCTATGATTGCATCTGGGTTCAGAGATGCTTCTAGAATGTCATCAGCCCTGTATCAGCTGGCAGAGGACACAGCTGGGAGCAGATTAGGGAAGAGAGGTCTGAGAAGTGGGCAGCTAGAGACAGAGGAGGAAACGAGAACCAGCAAACAATAACCTCACAGGTTTGATGATTAGAAATCTCACCCATGACATGCTGTGGGTGCTCAGTGATAAGCATGACAGTTCTTCTCACTCTAATTACAAACAGTTAGAAATGCACTGCACAAATTGTTATTGTTCAAAATAGAGCAGAGCCCTGGTGCGATGTTACGTACTAAAACTGACAAAAAATCCTGGTACAGATCGGCAGAAATAGTACTAGCAGAGGGTAATTTAGAAAAGTCAGAGCTTGGTTAATGTATTTCTTCAGGCTGTTCTCTCCTATAGTCTGCAGACAGATGAGTGCTGTGGGTACATTGGGGATAAATAAAGGGCTGATGCAGTTTTTTCTTTTAATCTTGAGTGTCAGAATTATATAGAACCTTTCATTTTCTCTCTTGGAAATGATTGCTTTATCGTTTCCCTGATGTTTTCTCGAATCACTTAAACCTCACACGGAATGCTTTCATTCATATAATTAGATTTATTCTACACGTTTATAAAATGTATTTGATTTGGCTTGGCTATTTAACAAATTTAAGAAATGATTGTTTCTCTTATAGTATTTATTTATTTTTTCTCCCCAAACAGAGCACAGTTCTTTTGCTTTCTGGAAAACGGATGCATCTGATGTAAAACCATGCTGAGCTGGTTTTCACACTGAAAATTAAATGTCATGCTTGTATGCATCTGTCCAAGGAACCCAATGGAAATGGAAAAATAAAGTGACTGAATTTACGGTGTCAGCCATTGCCGTGTTACTCCTCATGGTAGCTTACTTTTAGTTATCTGGTTTTTTGCTTGCTATCGTTCAGTTGCTAAGTTATGTCCAACTCTTTGTTACCCCTTGAACTGCAGCATGCCAGGCTCCCCTGTCCTTCACTATCTCCCAGATTGTGCTCAAATTCATGTGCACTGAGTCAGTGATACTATCCAACCATCTCATCTTCTGCCACACCCTTCTCCTCTTGCCCTCAATCTTCCCCAGCATCAGTCTTTTCCAGTGAGTCAGCTCTTTACATCAGTTCAGTTCAGTTCAGTTGCTCAGTCGTATACAACTCTTTGCGACTCCATGAACTGCAGCACGCCAGGCCTCCCTGTCCATCACCAACTCCCGGAGTCTACTCAAACTCATGTCCATCGAGTCAGTGATGCCATCCAACCATCTCATCCTCTGTCGTTCCCTTCTCCTCCTGCCCTCAATCTTTCCCAGCATCAGGGTCTTTTCAAATGAGTCAACTCTTTGCATCCCAAATTCAGAAACCCAAATATTTGGAACGTTGTTCTTGCACAGCTGTGAAACGGAAAGTGTAAATAATTACCTGGGTTACCCAGTTCCCCTCTCCCTAATTCTACTTTTAAGTGCTTTCACTCAAAACAACTGCAATGCAATTATTTTCTTAGAATGGTCCATAGACTCCAGCATCAGTTTTGCCTGGTAATAATCACAAAGGAAAAAATGCTGTGTACTGGGATTTCTGAGGTTGGCCCCCAAATATCCATTTGTGACGAAGTCCCCAGATAACTCTGCCTTTTTGAGAAGTGTCACTGTGAAGGATAAACAGAGTGCATAGCCCTTCAGGCCAGTAGAACTGGGCCTGGACTCGGATAGCTTGGTGTACACAATGCCTAGAAATCTCTCCTTGTCCACCAACAGGCCTCTGACCCATCACTGATGTCGCTCCTTTGTCTATAGTTAACTTCCTTGCCCCGTTCTCCTTCTGTAGGAGGTGCTGGCAAACCGCACCGCAGGCTCTAGTTGTTTCCTGTGCCGGCACCAGAGCAGCTGAACGTCGCTGAAACAAAAAGGAACTTCACAGTTATGCTGTTAGGTCCCGCTTTGATTCATGGACACGAACCTCACGCGAGCTCAGCTGCGCCCGGCAGTTCTGCCGCATCGCTCTGGTTGGTCCTCGCCCCGCCTCCCGACAGGGCTGTGTCTCTTCTCAGCCCTGCTGAAGCCACCCTCCTTCCCTCTCAGACGGCGTCCTGCTCTTATTTCACCAAGAAAACGGGAAAGAACCTTTTCAGACTTCGCACAACCAAGTCTGTCACCTCAGCAGAGCCTGTACAAAGTTCTCTGCGCTCTGTCTCCTTACTCTGAGATCCCATCTAAGGGCAAACCTCATGCCCAGGACCCCATCTTCTGTCTTCTTAGTTAAGAATTTTGCTCCTGTGATGAATGATCTTCCATTTTTTTCTCCCTTTCTACTGGAGCAGCTCTACACAAATATACAATAATGTTGTTGAGTCGCTCTTCTCCATGGACCGCAGCACACCAGGCTCCTCTGTCACCGCTATCTCCCAGAGTTTGCTCAAACTCATGTCCTTTGAGTCCATGGCACCATCCAACCATCCCATCCTCTGCCGCCCCCTTCTCCTCCTGCCCTCAATCTTTCCCAGCATCAGGGTCTGTTCCAATAATATCATCACTTAAAAAAGAAAACCTTACTGTTACCTCACATCATTTTCTAGCTACCGCTCCCCATCTGTGTCACCTTAAAATAGTCACAACCTAAAGTTGAGAGTTATGTTTTATTTGGTGGGAACTTTTAGGACTTCAAGTCCTGGAAACTCGAAGCATCTCAAGTGACTGAGAGAGCTGCTCTGAGGAGGCGGGAGGGGAGTCAGGTTACACAGAAGTTGGCCACAAGCGGCAGGTAGTGTGACGTCAAAAAGTACTTTTGTGAATTAAAGAAAGCCAGATATCTCGAGGTGAGGAACTGGCGCTTTTCTGGGTCCGGGGCGACGCAGGCGTCCGGACTCCCTGACATCCCTTCCGTGGGCACCTCAGCCCTCCGGGCAGGCTCCCGCGTCCTCCGTGCCCGCCGGAGCGCCTGCGGGCTGGCTGTTCAGACTGCGGGTACTGTTCTCCTCCTGGGCGCCCTGAGGGCTCGGAAATTCACACAAGGAGCGCCAGGTCCCTGCCGGCTGTGGCATCCTTGTTTATTACTGTGGCAGAGAATACTCCATTTCTCATCTGTACCCCTGTTTTCAGAGAAGTCCCAGAAAGAGCTCTTGGCTGTTGCCGGCTCCATACTGGTGTACAGCGCGGTGTCCAAGTGGCGCACCATCACGGCTCCGCACCTCTGTCTCCCCCGAGGTCTCTTCTCGCGGACGCTGGGTCCTCAGGACTCAGGTGCCTTCAGCTGGTGCGGGTCTGATCTCTTCACCAAGATGCTCTTCTGAGCCTCTTGCCTTACACAAACCAGCGTGGCTCTTCCCAGGCTGTCGTTCAAAATCCCCAGGGTCCCACTGTTGTGGTCATTCAGTCGTTCAGTCGTGTCCAACTCTTCTGTGATCCCGTTGACTGTAGCCCATCAAGCTCTTCTGTCCACGGGATTTCCTAGGCAAGAATACTGGAGTGGGTTACCGCAGACTCCTCCAGGGGATCTTCCTGACCTGGGAATCAAACCTGTGACTCCTGCATTGGCAGGCAATTCTTTGTCACTGCACCTCTTGCATAGCCCAATTATTGTGTGTGTGTATATATATATATTCAATATTCCATTATATAGCACATCTTCTTAACCCATTCATCTGTTGATGGACACTTAAGTTGCTTCCACGTCTTGGCTATTGTAAGTAGTGATGCTGTGAACACTGGGATGCATATATCTCTTCCAATTAGTGAAGAAAACATAGGCAGAACACCCTATGACGTAAATCATGGCATTATTTTTTGGGGTCTGTCTCTTAAAGCAAAGGAAATTAAACAAAAATAAACAAATGGGAAGTATTTACACTTAAAAATTTTTGCACAGCAAAGGAAACCACTGACAAATCAAAAAGACAACCCACTGAATAGGAGAAAATATTTGCTAATTATATGACTGATAAGAATCATGTATCAGTTTAATAAGATGCTGAAGCTCCAATGCTTTGGCCACCTGATGTAAAGAACTGACTCATTTGAAAAGACCCTGATGCTAGAAAAGATTGCAGGCGGGAGGAGAAGGGAACAACAGAGGATGAGATGGTTCGATGGCATCACCGACTCGATGGACATGAGTATGAGTAAGCTCCAGGAGTGGGTGATGGGCAGGGAAGCCTGGTGTGCTGCAGTTCATGGGGTTGCAAAGAGTCGGACATGATTGACGGACTGAACTGAACGAAGAGTTTAATAGCCAAAGCATATAAATAGCTCAGACAACTGAACATTTAAACAAAAACAAACAAACAAACAAAAAAACACCCCAGTTTAAAAAAGGGCAAAAGGCCTGAATAGACATTATTCCAAAGAAGATATACAATGGGCATGCGAAAAGATGCTCCACATCATTAATTGTCAGAGAAATGCAAATTAAAACCACAATGAGACACCGGCTCACACCTGTCAGAATGGTCATCATCAAAGAGACCACAAACAATAAACAATGGAGAGGCTGTGAGCAAAGGGGACCCTCCTCCTCTCTTGGTGGGAATGTGAATTAGTGACACACTGTGGAGAACAGTATAGAGAGGTTCCTTAAAAAACAAAACAGAACTACCATACGATGCCACGATTCCCTCCTGGGTATTTATCTGACCATATAGGTTCTTTCAAATCAGTCTTGCTGAAACTTTTTGTAAGAAATCTCCAGGTTGAACTTCTAATAGACTATTTGATTAAAAAAAAAAAAAAAACCTCCTGGAATATAGCAAGTTTGTTGTGGATGGCTTTTGGCACAATCTTTTTCACTGGAAGGCATTTCAGGCCACTGGGTAGGCTTGAGTCCTTGAAAACTAATCAGAGTAGACTTTAGAGCTTAGGCCATAGTACTGACTCCTCTAATTTAATGATAGTTTTACAGAAAGAAAAATCTGCTCTTTTTCAGTCTGAAGAGGCAATTTGGATTAGAAGAGCCTATCAGTGGGGGCTGCCCAGTTGCAGCTTGGTGATTACCTGGTCTGCCTAGTGATTACGTGGTCCATTTAGCTCTGTAAGGGCACTCTCTATTCAAAATGTTTTTCTTCTTAAATTCTTAGATCACCAGGCTGCCCGTCATCAGAATTCAGCTGTGCGCTCCCTACTAAGAGTCCAGTGACTTCGCCTACTGGCTCAGAGTCCAGCAAACAACACTGTCCTCCGCACACAGCCAGCCTAGTACAGGAGGGCTGGTCCTCCTAGTACAGATGGGTGGTCCTCCACTTTAACACGGCCGAACGTGGCCTTTTCCATCGCAGGTGATGTTGCTCAACCAGCGACTGCAGACCCACTGCACCCCGAGGGTGCTCAAGGCCCACGAGGCCTTGTTCTGTGACAAGCAGGCCCCTTCGTGTGCTTCCCAGCGACCAGCTCTCTTCTCTTCCAGTGTGAAAGGTGGACTTCTAAATGCAAAGGGATCCAGGCCTTTACTTTTGTTTCCTGCGATAACATATTTCTGCAAGGAGTTATGGAAAGTGAGCTCTCTTATTTCCAAGACATGGAACAATCTTTCAATATGTAGATTCTCATTTCTGAGTCCCCCAAGCTCAGTAATAGGTGTTCATCGGTAACGTTTCCTGGCCACTAGCCTGAAGATCATTCCCCGCCTTAAACTGAAATAAAAGATTAAAAGAAAGAGAAAAAAGAAAGGAAGGAAGGAAGAAAAGAGCTTGGAGTGTGTGCATATGGGTGTGAGTATATGTCTGCATGTGTGCATGTGTGTGTGTGCATGCCTATGTGAGTGTGATGTGTGTCTGTACATGAGTGTGTGTGCTCTTTGTGCACATATGTGGATGTTAGCATGCATGTGTGTGAGTGTGTTTACATGAGAGTGTGTGTGTGTGTGTGTGTGTGTGTGGCATACCTAGTTCTTTCTGTGCTAATGCTGCCTCCTAGTGACGTCCACCGCTTCTGAAAGTGCATGAGTTCTGAAAGAAAAGATAAACGTTTCCTGAGTCAGCTACAGCTACAGCTAAGGCGCTTCAGTCGTGTCTGACTCTGCGACCCCACAGACGGCAGCCCACCAGGCTCCCCCGTCCCTGGGATTCTCCAGGCAAGAACACTGGAGTGGGCTGCCATTTCCTTCTCCAGCACACACGCATGCTAAATCGCTTCACTCGTGTCCAACTCTGTGCGACCCTATGGACAGCAGGCTCCTCTGCCCACAGGATTCTCTAGGCAAGGATACTGGAGTGGGTTGCCATTTCCTTCTCCATTCCTGAGTCAAGCACAGGGCAAAATTTCCCACGTGCCTCACCTGTCCATCTTCTCAGTCACCCCGTTAGGAAGGTAAAGAAACTGAAGCTCACGGAGTTCTGGCAGCCGGCTTACACAAGTGACGGAGCCAGACAGCCATGCTTCCGAACTGGGTCTTTTCTCCCTTGCCCACACTCCTAGCTGAGCGGTGGCTTCTTGGAAATAACTGAATTCCAAAGCTGAGACTTTCCAGCCTAGGGAGGAGTGCTGAAACAGGGTGGTGGGGAGGTGTGGGAACAGGTGAGGCTGGGAGGTGCCCTAGTGGGCGGCTGCTAGTCGAGTGAACGCTGGCTAGAGCAGTGTGTCTGCACGTCTTCCTTGACTTCCATTGGGGTTTTTTTTTGCATGTGTGTGTCAGTTGTCGTGTCTGACTCTTTGCGACCCATGGACTGTAGACTGCCAGGCTCCTCTCTCTGTGGGATTTTCAGGCAAGAATACTGGGGTGGGTTGCTATTTCCTCTTCCAAGGGATCTTCCCAACCCAATGGGGTTACCTCCTGGATAAACACATTGTACATTGAATATATTGTAAGCTAAAAATACATTTAAAACACCCAACTTACTGCTTATCATAACTTAGCCTAGCCTACTTTAAACGTGCTTAGAACAATTACATTGGCCTACAGTTCAGTCAGTAAAGCATCTGTCCGCAATGCAGGAGACCTGGGTTCAATTCCTGGGTCAGGAAGTTCCCCTGGAGAAGGAAATGGCCACCACTCCAGTAGCCTTGCCTGGGAAATCCCACGGACAGAGGAGCCCGGCGGGCCATAGTGCATGGGGCCACAAAAGCTGGACACGACCGTCAACTAAGCAACAACAGAACTGATTGAGCACCACACTGAAAGTGGAAAACAGAATGGTCTGGAGACAGAATGTCGGAAACCTGTGGGTTATTTATCCTCCTGATCGCTCGGCTTCCTGGGAGCCGTGCCGCCCCACTGCCAGCATCATGAGAGAGCATCTCGCCTCGTATCACTGGCCGGGAAAATATCCAAAGTCAACACTCGAGGTTTGGTTTCTACTGCATCTGTATTGCTTGCACACCATCATGCAAATGGAAAAATCTAAAGCTGAACCATCATAAGTGGGGGACTGTTTGTATTATTGGAGGGTGGGGGCGGAGGGAGAATAGCCAGTTTATCTCTGCTCATAGCCACTGGCACCCATGGACTGCCCAGGAAGGCAGGCGACTAAGCCACGGAGGAGGGGATGAAACAGTGATTTCACCTTCCTTCTGGCAAAAGAAAGGAATCCAGAATCGCTGAGTTACAGGTTGTAACTCTGTTTTCTGGTAGTGATGAAAAGAAAATATTCCCCACTATTCCTGGTTTCTACTCTCTTTAAACTACATCTATTTGTGGTATAATTTATACTTCTGTGACCTATAACTAGAAAGTTCTGAACCATTTCCTATCCAACTTAAGGACTTCACTGGCTCCAGGATTATTCCGATATTTATCACTAAATTTATTCCGATATTTATCTTTCGTGCCGGTGTGCTCCGTCCTGTCAGGTCCAATTCTTCCCATCCCCACGGACTGCGGCCCGCCAGGCTGCTCTGTCCCGGGGGTTTCCCAGGCGAGAATCCTAGAGTGGTTTGCCATCTCCTCCTCCGGAGGGGGGTCTTCCTGTGATTCCTGCATTGGCAGGCGGATTCTTTACCATTGTGCCATGTCTTAACATAATAATAATAATGTTCATTCTTGATATTTATCTAAATTGCTTTCCAGTTAGATGGCTCAGTCATTCATGTATTTCAATCTAATAATAGAGAGGATCTTAATAACGCAAAATGGGAAATCCCTGACTAAAATTTGGTTATTTAGGATAACAACTTATGCAATAATACTGTGTATAGAGACATTTGCTGGGATTTAAGCAATAAATTAAAATATAGAAGATATATGTATCATGTGAAACACACCCTCAAAATAGGCAAAGCATTGGAGAGGTATTTTGTAGAAGAATCTTTAAAAAGGACTAATGCTGCTGCTTAAATATTTCAGCTGTCCTAATAGTGGAAAATGCAAATTAAACAGAGACGCTATTTTTATACACACAATTATCACAGATTAGAAAAATTGTTAATGTGAGACAACCACTCTCAGGAACTGTTGAGTGGAATTGCAAATTTGCCAAACACTTCCAGGAAGCAGTTAGGCAGTACTGATCAAGAACATTAATTTCTTTCATGCCCATAGGAATATCTTTTATGGAGATAGCTGAAACTTCAACCAAGATGTATATATTAAGAGACATTTATTACAGTATTACTTGTAAGAGTCAAAAATTGCTAATAATTTATATATCCAATCACTGGAAAATAAGTAAATTATGTTACATCCAAATGAAGCAAAAATAAGTAGATATTAAAATGACTATATATATGTGTAAGATTTGAGAACATATTTACTATTGTTCACAGTAGCTATTCATTAATAGTAGAATTACATGTTATTTTATATTCTTTGTTAACCTTTCCAATTTCCATATAGTATCATCAAAACTTTTATAACCTGAAAAAATACTCAATTCAAAAATCTCATCTTATGGGGGACTTTCCTTGAGGTCCAGTGATTAAGACTTTGCCTTCCAAAGCACAAAGTGTGTGTTCAATCCCTGGCTGGGGAGCTAAGAGAGTAAGAGCCTAAGAGCCCATATGCCTCATGACCTAAACCCCAAAACACAAACAGAAGCAAAATTGATTGAACAAACTCAATAAAGACTTTAAAAGTGGCCCAATTAAAAAAAAATCTTTAAAAACAAATCCTCCAAAATCTCAGCTTGGGAAGAAAAATTATGTTTCTCTTCACAGTTCAGTTCAGTTTAGTTCAGTGACTCAGTCGTGTCCAGCTCTTTGTGACCCCATGAACCTCAGCACACCAGGCCTCCCTGTCCATCACCAACTCCCACAGTCCACCCAAACCCATGTCCATTGAGTCAGTGATGCCCTCTGACCATCTCATCCTCTGTCGTCCCCTTCTCCTCCTGCCCTCAATCTTTCCCAGCATCAGGGTCTTTTCCAATGAGTCCGCTCTTCGCATCAGGTGGCCAAGGTATTGGGGTTTCAGCTTCAACATCAGTCCTTCCAATGAACACCCAGGACTGATCTCCTTTAGGATGGACTGGTTGGATCTCCTTGCAGTCCAAGGGACTCTCAAGAGTCTTCTCCAACACCACAGTTCAAAAGCATCAATTCTTCTGTGCTCAGCTTTCTTTATAGTCCAACTCTCACATCCATACATGACCACTGGAAAAACCATAGCCTTGACTAGACGGACCTTTGTTGGCAAAGTAATGTCTCTACTTTTTAATATGGTCTCTAGGTTGGTCATAACTTTCCTTCCAAGGAGTAAGCATCTTTTACTTTCATGGCTGCAATCACCATCTGCAGTGATTTTGGAACCTAGAAAAATAAAGTCAGCCACTGATTCCACTGACTCTTGATTATTCTTGATAGTGGAAATAATCCACAACAGTGATCCAAAGTCACTGATATTTGTTTTGTGTCTCGTGTTTGCTTTGCAAAGTGTTCATTAGTCACAGTCTCTCAAACTGTTGGATAACTTCACATGGAAGCTTTTGAAACCTTGATTTCAGAACATTAGAGAGGAGAAGATGGTGAATTCCATAGTTTTAAGTCTAAGTCAATGTTTTCCAAAATAAAGGCTATTTTTTGAGAGATTTGAGGATATTTAGGAAGTAAAATTGACAAGACTTGAATCATCTTTAATTTCATTATGTAGAGAATCATTGATTCACATCCTTACATCTCTCTGTTTGGTAAGTATGTAAGTTAGTAGAATGGCTTGTAGACTATTTTATAATTCATTTTCTGTGAGTTTATTAGTAATTTATTTATTGGCATAGACTGAAATGATACTGCCAGTGGAGGGTTTGAAAAAAGCATCTTGGAAAGAGTATTATTTCCTTCTGGGAGCTTGATAGAAACTAGTTACAAATGAATGAATCTTCTATTTTCTTTAAGGAAAATTGAAAAGATGCTCCAAGCTGTGTTTATGTTAGATTTGGCATCACATTGCGTGTATTGCAAAGATACTGCAGAAGGAATCCTGTTGTGAAATTACATGAAAAACAGTGGTAAACTGAATTTCTTTTAAATGAGTGTTTTTAGAATCTGAATTTTGTTTCTGCTCAGTATTTAAAAAAAAATATATATATAGTTCAGAGCTTTTCTAGAAATGTAATAGAAGACCAAAGAAAACCACAACATAGCAATGCAAACATGGAGATCGCCCTGAGGTGGAAGAGACTTCTTGGAGCAGCAGAAATACATTTTACACTTGATCTTGCTGTTCTGCACAGAATTGGTAAACACAAAGCCTTTTCATTTTATTTCAGCGTCTTCAGAATTTGGGGTAAGTTCTTTCAGATTTTGGATAGTTCTGAACCCCCCAAAAATGTAATGTTCATTTTCTTGTCTAATTCAACGGTATTCTCCTCTGAGTTGTAAGATCACTTCGTTAGACTCATTCAAAGTTGTCTGTCCTAATAACGGGCACGCCCCTCTGTGAATATCCTCCTGCGACCCCATTTTCTTTGCTCTTTTTCTGTTCTTTCTCTACAGCCCCTAAAGTGTTGACAGGCTCCTATCCAAGCGGGATACCCGAGGGCAGCAGTGTCCCGACAGCGGTCTGGTCATCCTGGGAGTGTCGGCCTGGGATTGGTCTACCGCCTGGCTGGAAAGCGAGCCTAGACCGGCGCAGAGGACCGGACGTCGTCATGACAACACCGCCCAGCACCGGGGGGCGGGGAAACGCGAGTGCGGAAGTCCCCGCCCCCGGCCCGCCGGGCGGGGCCGCCGAGGCCCGGGCGTCGCCATGGCAGCGTCGGGAAGGGGTGTGGCCTGCGCCGGCGCCCCCGCCCCGCGGACCCCGCCCGGGCCTGCACCGCGGGCGGCGATCTCGACGCCCGCAAGGGTTTGAAACCGTTTTGTAGCGGCGGCGGCGGCGGCCGGTCGGGAAGCTTGCACGTAGGGGCGCCAGTTCTGGTTTTCCCGAATCCCTTCCCGGGCCCCAACGCGCGGGTTCCCGGTGGAATTTTGTGCGGGGAGGGGTCGCCCCGGGCCGGCCGCCGTCCAGGCCCCTGGCGCGCGCCGCTGGGGTGTCCGGCCGCGGCGGCCGCGGCTCCGCGTGCGGAGAGGGGTTCGGGCGGCGCGGCCCGGGGCTTCTGACGAAGTTGGGGGCAGGCGGGGCGGGTCAGCACGCGGGGCCCCGGCTCCCGACGGGACGGCGCCCGTGAGGAGACGTCGGCGCGCGGCCGCGGGGTCTGGGCTGGGTTCCCTCCCTTTCCCCGGGGCCCCTGCGCGCCCCCCGCTCTGACCTCCCTCCGCTCCCGGGGTCCCCGCGCGCCCCCGGCTCTGACCTCCCTCCCTTCTCCCCGGCTCCTCTCCGGGCCGGAGCACTTCCTCCGCGGCCGGGCGGGGGTCCTGGGCGCTCTGGGGGCGGCCCCTGGGAGACCCGCCCGCCCCCGGCCCTCAGGGCGGACCGGGCTCGACTCCAGGGTCCCCGGGACGATTGCGGACCCTGCGCGCGGCCTGCCCGCTGATCGTCGTGGAAGCGGGTGGAGAAGCCGGACGCGGGGACTCCGGCCGCCCCGTGGGGGTCAGGGTGCGGCGGGGGGCGGGCCCCGGCGTCCCGGGTCTCCGGGGCGAGGCCACCCGTCGTGGGAAGTGCGGTCAGCGCCTGGTAACTGCCCAAACACGCGGAGGTGCGAGCTGGTGAAACAGGCACCTGTAAACGGGTTTCAAGTTTTGTTTAATGACCCGCCATCCACTTGAAGTATGACTTGATTGAGCAGAATTGATTTTAGGCTACTTGGAAGAGTGCATTTATTTCGCGTGACCCCTGTGAGCGGCATCTTTGTTTGGGGGTGTGGCCGCGTTTCCCCAGGACCTAGAATGTGTGCGGCTTCCTCGGGCTTTGCTGATGGCTAGGAGCGCTGAGCACCGTCAGAAGCACATCTTAGCCCATTTCCTAGCTGTCAGCAGAGACACAGGTATAAAAAAGACCATGAGCTAAATATGCTAGAGCTATAAGCAAGTCATCCAGCTTATTGCTTTTTATGTGATTGGTAGGCACACTCTATTTTAAATCTAACTCAGAAGATATAGCTTTACTTATTTTTTTAATTCTAATAATTTAAATCTGCAATTCTAATAAGTCATACAAAATAAAACTTTTTGATTAGCTGGGATTAAGTACATATAACCTACCTGTAAGAGGTAATTCGTTAAAGGTTTGAAGCAAGAATGCTTTGACGGTTTGAACCAATAACTTAATTTTGTTTTCATTTTATTGGAGAATAAATAAGGGATAAGGAAAAGCTGAGTTTTAGCATTGACCAAGCATTGACACTGATTCTTTACTGTGCTTTTTAACAAAATAACTATTTGGTCACACTGGGTCGTTGGTTGCTGCATGTGGGATCTTTAGTTGAGACATGTGGGATCTAGTTCCCAGACTAGGAATGGAACCTGGGCCTCCTTCATTGGGAGCTCAGCGTCTTAGCCACTGGACCACCAGGGAACTCCCTCTTTATTGTGCCTTTTAAAAAATGTATACTCCAGTATTGCATATTATTATAGCAATTTGATTGCCTTTCTACTTTCCAAAATACTTCTTGGAGGTATTGCTGATTTATATTTGAATGGCCAACAGGTCAGATATAATGAATCTGAGAGCTGCTGGTTTCAGAGTTTGAATCTGAGCTTTATGCTTAATTTCATGACTAAGTGAGTCATTTTACTGTTGAGTTTTCGTTTCCTCTAACACTGAACATTAACATCTTCTGCTTATGTCAAAGGATTGAATGAGAACTAGCAATTATAAGGAATCTTTGTTTTCAGTTCAGTTCAGTTCAGTTGCTCAGTCATGTCCAACTCTTTGCGACCCCATGAATTGCCGTATGCGAGGCCTCCCTGTCCATCACCAACTCGCGGAGTTTACCCAGACTCATGTCCATTGAGTCGGTGATGTCATCCAGCCATCTCATCCTCTGTGTCCCCTTCTCCTCCTGCCCCCAATCCCTCCCAGCATCAGGGTCTTTTCCAGAGATCTTTGTTTTAGCGGTTTAAGCTAAAGACCCTGATGCTGGGGAAGATTGAAGGCAGGAGGAGAAGGGGACGACAGAGGATGACATGGTTGGATGTGGCATCACCGACTCAATGGACATGAGTTTGGGTAAACTCCAGGAGTTGGTGATGGACAGGGAGGCCTGGCGTGCTGCAGTCCATGGGGTTGCAGAGTCAGACACGACTGAGCGACTGAACTGAACTGATGGGCTCTCTCAGGCATATGTTTGATTATGTGGGCAAGATGAACTGTTTAAGCCTGGAAGTACACTTCAGGTCAGAACTGTGCTTAAAACTCTGGGTTTCTGTGTTTCCATTTGTTTGTTTATCCATTTGATCAATTGCTTTTCAGCTTAATGATAGTAATATAACATCTGGCAGTGTTATCTTGTTACCAGCTTTCTGTTGGTACTTTCTGTTACTGATGGAGTTATGTAAATTATGCAGCTAGTTATTGTAGGAATGTAAAACAAAAGCAACCAGCCAAATAACCCCAGGCCAACTAACCAATCATTGTTTTTATTTAGTCACTAAGTTGTGTCTGACTCTCTGCGACCCCATGGACTGTGGCCCACCAGGCTCCTCTGTCCATGGGATTTCCCAGGCAGGAATACTGCAGTGGGTTGCCATTTCCTCCTCCAGGGGATCTTCCCCACCCAGGGATTGAACTGTCTCCTTGTGTCTCCTGCATTGACAGTTGAATTCTTTACCACTGTGCCACCTGGGAAGCCCTAACTAATCATTAAACGTGATTAAATAAAACAAAATTTATGTTAACCAAGTCTTGAATTCAAAAACATGTTTCTTCTACTGTAATGTAGAAGGTACCATGACCAGTTTTGGTTAACAGAATTAAGGGCAATAGTATTTCTATTCTAGAAGAACTATTTGGTACTTGGAACAGAATTAAAAAAAAAAAAACAAAAACCAACCACAGATATACCTTGTTTTACTGCGCTTTGCTTTATCATGCTTCATAGATACTGTGTTTTTAACAAATTGAAGGTTTGTGGCAGCCCTGCCTGAAACAAGTCCATCACTTGCCAACAGCATCTGCTCACTTCATGTCTCTGGGTCACATTTTGGTAATTCCCACAACATTTGAAACCCTCCCCAAAATGATTACAAATGATGGATAGTGTTTTCTTGTTTTTGTTTTTTTTTAGCAATAAAATATTTTTAAAATTAAGGTATGTACTTTTTTAGCATAATGCTATTGAACACGCAATAGACGACAGTATAGTGAAAACATACCTTTTATATGAGGGAGCTTCCCTGGTGACTCAGATGGTAAAGTATCACCTGCCGTGCTGGAGACCTGGGTTCCATCCCTGGGTCAGGAATATCCCCTGAAGAAGGGAATGGCAGCCTACTCCGGTATTCTTGCCTGAAGAATCCCATAGCCATTCCAGTCCTTTTCTAGGCACTGGGAAAGCACAGTGTTCAGGTGGGTCGCTTCACTGTGACGTCTGCTTCATGGCTGTGGTCTGGAACAGCCTTCGGTGTCTCTGAGGCCGCCTGTATTTGTCATGTGGAAGTAGGCTGTTCATTTCTTCAGGGAGCTTTTCTTTACCAGTCAGTTCTTCAGCTTCTGTCACGTGCGTGTGATGTACGAGGTCCCTGCCTGCTGGAAGCATCTCACAGATGGTGGAGGATGTGCAAACAGTATGCGGTTGTGTGAAGAGTGAAAGCACGATAAATGCTGCCACACAGCCGTGAGCCGTGCACACTCGGATGGAGCGAAGGGTCTGGGCAGCGCGGGGCCAGTCTCAGAAGGGTGCTTGAGCTGCATTTCCTGACTCAGGCGGGGGACAGCCCGTGAGGATGATGAGCCTCTGAGGAGAGCAGGCCTGAGCGTGTGCAGACCAGCAGGGAGTTCTGATGATGCATGGCCATCCGTGGGGCGGTCAGTGAGGCAGTGTGTGTGTGTGTGTGTGTGTGTGTGTGTGAGTAAAGCGGCCATCCGTGGGGCGGTCAGTGAGGCAGAGAGTGTGTGTGTGTGTGTGTGTGTGTGTGTGTGTGAGAGAGAGTAGAGTGGCCATCCGTGGGGCGATCAGTGAGGCAGAGTGTGTGTGTGCGCGCGCGCGCGTGTGTGTGTGTGTGGAGAGTGGTCATCCGTGGGTGGTTGGTTAGGCCCTGTGTGTGTGTGTGTGTGTGGAGGAGTGGTCGTCCGTGGGTGGTTGGTTAGGCCCTGTGTGTGTGTGTGTGTGTGGAGGAGTGGTCATCCGTGGGTGGTTGGTTAGGCCCTGTGTGTGTGTGTGTGTGTGGAGGAGTGGTCGTCCGTGGGTGGTTGGTTAGGCCCTGTGTGTGTGTGTGTGTGTGGAGGAGTGGTCATCCGTGGGTGGTTGGTTAGGCCCTGTGTGTGTGTGTGTGTGTGTGTGGAGAGTGGTCATCCGTGGGTGGTTGGTTAGGCCCTGTGTGTGTCTGTGTGTCTGCCTGTGTGTGTGTGTCCGTGTGTCCGCCCGTGTGTGTGTGTGTGGAGGAGTGGTCATCCGTGGGTGGTTGGTTAGGCCCTGTGTGTGTGTCCGTGTGTGTGTGTCCATGTGTGTGTGTGTGAGTGTGAGTGTGTGTGTCTGTGTGTGTGTGTCCACCTGTGTGTGAGTGTGTGTGTGCGTGTGTCCGCCTGTGTGTGTGTCCGTGTGTCCGCCCGTGTCTGTGTGTCCGTGTGTCCGCCCGTGTGTGAGTGTGTGGAGGAGTCGTCATCCGTGGGTGGTTGGTTAGGCCCTGTGTGAGTGTGTGTGTGTGTCTGTGTGTATGTGTGTCCGTGTGTGTTTGTCCGTGTGTGTGTGTGTGAGTGTGTGTGTGTCCGTGTGTGTGTATGAGTGTGAGTGTGTGTGTGCGTGTGTCCGCCTGTGTGTGTGTCCGTGTGTGTGCGTGTGTGTGTGTGTCCGTGTGTGTGTGTCTGTGTGTATGTGTGTGTCCGTGTGTGTGTCTGTGTGTGTGTGTCTGTGTGTATGTGTCTGTGTGTGTGTGTCCGTGTGTGTGTGTCCGTGTGTCTGCCTGTGTGTGTATGTGTCCGTGTGTGTGTGTCCGTGTGTGTGTGTGTCCGTGTGTCCGCCCGTGTGTGAGTGTGTGTGTGCGTGTGTCCGCCTCTGTGTGTGTCCGTGTGTCTGCCTGTGTGTCCGTGTGTCTGCCTGTGTGTGTGTGTGTCTGTGTGTATGTGTCTGTGTGTATGTGTGTGTGTGTCCGTGTGTGTGTGTCCGTGTGTGTGTGTGTGAGTGTGTGTCCGTGTGTCCGTGTGTCTGCCTGTGTGTGAGTGTGTGTGGAGAGTGGTCATCCGTGGGTGGTTGGTTAGGCCCTGTGTGTGTGTGTCCGTGTGTGTGTGTGTGTGAGTGTGTGTGTGTGTGTGTGTCCGTGTGTCCGCCCGTGTGTGAGTGTGTGGAGGGGAGAGGCGGCTCGGAAGGCTCCGCGCCGGGCGGCCTCAGGCCTGGCTCAGCGGCCGCCCGCGCCCTGGAGGCGGCGGTGGGGCCGAGCTCGCGCCCAGGCCTGAGGCGGGAGGCGGGCGCGCGCCCTCTGACAGGGGCACGGGCGGGTTTGGCGGTGTTTCTGGGTGTTCGTTCTTCGTGTCGCGGTGACACAGCGAGGAGGTCGTCGGCGGGGGAGGCGGAGGGCGGTGGGCGCAGTCAGGGCGCCTCGGGAAGGCGGCTGGGAGCTGCGGGAGGGGCGCCGCCCGACTCGTCCTCCGCCGCAGGAGGGGGCCTGCCGCGGGAAGTGAGCGGGCCGGGCGGCTGGTCCCGCTTCGCGCGGCCCTGGAGGAGGAGTGCTGAGGGCCCGAGCGGGCGTCCTCCCGCGGAGCCTCGGTCAGGGCGGGAGGCCGGCGCTGCGGAGCCCCTGGGGCGGCCGGGCGGGTCAGGCGCAGAGCGGCGGGGCCGGGGTTGGCAGATCTGAGTGACGACCCCGGGGACCGAGCATCGCGTGGACGCAGTACCCCGGCATGGCAGAGCCTGGAGGAACACGGGGACTCTTGAGTGGACTTGAACCGAAGGAGTCTGGTCAAAACCTATGCTTCTGAGTTCGGGGCTTCACCCCTTGGTAATCGGTGTTGTTCCTGTTGATGAGGAAGAAACCTGAGGACCGGTGTTCTGAGTGTTTTGACGGGAATCAGACACTGTACAGGTGTCGACGCTAGAGCTCACTCTCTGGCCCGGAGCCCGGTTACTTTCGCACACGCGTGGAGGAGCGCTGACGCCGCACGGGGCACAGCCCGGCCCGCGTGCTTCCTCCCCCGCCCCGCCCCGCCGCCCGCCGCGCTCCCTCCGGCTGCCGTGGCCGCTGCCTTTTCTGGGGTGCCACACGAGGGCTATGGTCGTGCCGCACGTGGCCTCCGAGAGGGCTTCTTTCACCTGGGCTGCCGCGTCTGCAGCTCACGCATGTTGCCGGGCGCGGCTGCACTTCTTTCCTTGCTTTTCACTGTGTGGATGAACCACAGTTGCTGCATCCGTTTCCCAGGGGAGGGACACTTAGTTGGAGTCCAGTGTTTGGAATTGATTACAGAAGTTAACCAACGGTTACAGAAGAAAAAGCTGGTATAAACAGTACCTTCAGGTTTCCATGTGAATATAGATTTTGTTTTATTTGGATAGATGCCTAAGACTAGGACTTTTGAGTCCTGTGCTGTGTGTTTAACTGGCTAAGAAATGCCTGTTTTCCAGACTGGTTGCACCACTTTGTGTTCCTACCAGCAGTGCGTGAGTCTTCCTGTGGCTCTGTGCCCTTAGCAGGTTTGGTGGTGGTTGCATTTCTCAGTTTCGCTGTCCTCATAGGTGGGTACTGGTGTCTCAGTGTGGTTCTCATTGGCATCTGTCTGCTGATTAGTGATGTAAAGCGTCTTCACCTGCTTACATGTTGGCTGTACATCTTCTTTTGTGAAGGAACTAATGTTTTTGCTGATTACCTTTATTGGGTTCTTGGTTTACTTGTGGTTTAAATTTCTTTATGTATTCTTGATATAGGTTCCTTTCTGAGATACATGCATGTTTCTTCCTAATCTGTAACTTATCTTTTCAGCTCCTGGACAGAGTTCTTTGCAGAACAGAAGTGTTTTATTTTGATAAAGTCCAAAATATCAATTTTTTCTTTTATGGGTAGTGCTTTTAATGTTGTATCTGAGAAATCCTTGACTAACTTCAAGTCATGAAGATTTTTTTTCCTATGTTTTCTTGTTTTATAGTTTTACATTTTACACTTAGGTCTATAATTTGAGTTAATTTTCAGTTCAGTTCAATCACTCAGTCGTGTCTGACTCTTTGTGACCCATAGACTGCAGCACGCCAGGCCTCCCTGTCCATCACCAACTCCTGGAGTTTATTCAAACTCATGTGCATTGAGTTGGTGATGCCATCCAACCATCTCATGCTCTGTTGTCCCCTTCTCCTCCCACCCTCAATCTTTCCCAGCATCAAGGTCTTTTCCAGTGAGTCAGCTTTTCATATCAGGTGGCCAAAGTATTGGAGTTTCTGTTTCAGCATCAGTCCTTCCAATGAATATTCAAGACTGATTTCCTTTAGGATGAACTGGTTGGATCTCCTTGCAGTCCAAGGGACTCTCAAGAGTCTTCTCCAACACCACAGTTCAAAAAGCCTTAGTTCTTCAGCGCTCAACTTTCTTTATAGTCCAACTCTCACATCCATACATGACTACTGGAAAAACCATAGCTTTGACTAGATGGACCTTTGTTGGCAAAGTAATGTCTCTGCTTTTTAGTAAGCTGTCTAGGTTTGTAGCGTTTATAGTGTTTCTTATAAACACTATAGCTTTATAGTGTTTTTTAAAATCAGGTAAAGTGAGTTTTCCAAACTTGTTCTTTTTTTTCAGAATTATTTCTGCTGTTCTAATTCCTTCAACTTTCCATGTAAATTTCAAGTCAGCTTGTGTATATCTGTAAGGAATACTGCTGGAAATTTTAGTGGAACTGCATTAAATCTGTAGATCAATTTAGGGGTGTTTAATACTAATGAATTTTATTTGATCTCTTCCAACAGTTATGTAGTTTTCAGCATACAGACATTATTATTTTAATTTTAAATATTTTACAGGCTGAATTATGGAAATGGGAAGTGAAGAAGAAAAATGGGAGAAGCTGGATGCAGAATTTGATCACTTTGTGGTAGATATGAAGCCTTTCGTTCTAAAATTACCCCACAGGTCAGGTAAGATTATATTTGAAAATTAGGTTCTTATCATTAATTTTTTTCTTTGTATTATTTAGCCAAACCAATGAACTTCCAATATGGAGAGAAAACTGAATTTGTTTAGTAACAATTTTCATCTTATAAAGGATTGTTTACTCTGAGCTGTTCGAGGGAACATGGAAATTCAGCGATGATGATGTCTTCCCAAGCCAAAGCAAGGTCTTACATGTTACATGTCCATGTCAGGAGCTTAAACTGCATGAATCTTTCAAGTTAGCCGAAACAGTTTTTTCCCCAGACTTTTTCCTCCTCCCATGGAAATGGTTCCTTTCAGGAGCTTTCTGTACACCTGTCTCTGGCCCTTTTGTTCATTAAAGCAGAAAATAGTCTGTTAATCTTCCCTGCTTGTTGGTTGACTGAATAAAAATCAAGTGTGAATG
Source organism: Muntiacus reevesi (assembly GCF_963930625.1). Taxonomy (NCBI): domain Eukaryota; kingdom Metazoa; phylum Chordata; class Mammalia; order Artiodactyla; family Cervidae; genus Muntiacus; species Muntiacus reevesi. Next base: position 811,171 of record NC_089266.1, read on the forward strand.
AGTTTTTGTTGCTCTCTTGTTTGCAGTGCCTAACCTGTTACCCTTTGAGAGTTTTTGTCTCAAGTCAGAGATTTTCAGATAATGTAAGGTTTATCAGAGAGCAGGTAAAGAGACTATGAGGAGCTTGGAAGCTTCTCTAAGTTAGGGCAGCCATAAGGCCGGCTGTAAAAGTAAATCTGTTTTGGGAGCTTTTGAGTGGAGGGTTAGGAGTGGGGACAAGAAACTGGCATTTCCCCAGGTTTTGTCCAAGTTCCCTCTAACTCTGAGACCCCTAGTGAACTTCACATTCAAGAGGAGGAGCCAAGTCAGTGTAGACCTTTACCCCAGGGAAGAGGGGGTGTGGTGTATGAGTCCCAGTCCTGTGGTCATCCACCGGACAGGCAGGGCCTGCAGCCCGCCGAGTCCAGGGGTTTGGCTCGGTCTTCCCTTCACGGTCTTCCTCTGGCCTCTTCTCTTGCCTTGTTGGATGGTAACCTCTTTTTGCTCCCTCTGCTATCCTTAAAATGAGTATTTCCTGTCCCATGGCTCAGTCACAGTTGGTTGAACTAGGATTTAATGGTGTTCTCTCTTCTGATATTCACTGTGTTTTTTCCTTCTGTGTTAGATCTGCTGATTAGGATAAATGTATATTAAAATCTCTCATTATAAATGTACTTCAAGTCAAACTATGTTCATATTTCATCTTTTAAAAAGGGATTTGGGGTATCTAGAATGGGATTAACTGTAATCTTTAGTTTGTGACTCATTGTGCCATTTGGTACATCCCTGGTGCTTTTTATGCCATTAATTCATAATAAAAGCTCAGAAACTCACATCCCAGTCAAAACCTGACCATTCATATAACTTCAATCTCATTATAGTTAAATTCTACTTGGTTTCCCCCCATTATTTTAAGTAATGAGTTTTTTTCATTAGCCAAATGGCTGTACTAAGCTCTTTTCATTTGTATATTATATGTTAATAGACTTCAGTTTGCCCCAGGACATGTAGAAATACAGTTTGAAGAACCGCTTACTTAAGTTGATCAGTTTTACTTACTGTTTTCTTTTTGCACAAAGTACACCCGATATTGGGGCCTCCCTGGTAGCTTGGCAGGTGAAGAATCCACCTGCAATGTAGGAGACCCGTTTCAATTCCTGGGTTGGGAAGATTCCCTGGAGAAGGGAAAGGCTACCCACTCCAGTATTCTGGCCTGGAGAATTCCACGGACTGTGTAGTCCATGGGGTTGCAAAGAGTCGTACATGACTGAGCCAGTTTCACACCCAATATTTCAAGAAGTTTGTTTGTTTTGTGATTATATAATTTTCAAAACTAAAAATACAAAGTTCTTTAGAGACTACTCTTATACCTGGAGTGATAAATCCAGCCTGAGCAAAGTGGTAAATCAACCCCAGGGATTTTTGTAGGTACAACAATAAACGAATATGACCTTTAGAGACTAAGAGATTAAAGCAGATTTATGATTTGCGTTAGATATATAATCCTTAAATTGAGTTAGACAGAAAAGATTAATGTTGAAATAGACTTGGTGAGCCCTGAAAACAATTCTGTGTCTTGGTGAGATGAGGCAGTCAATAGGCCATTATATGTGGATTAAACCATGGTACATTTTTAAGGTAGTTTTTAAAAGGATAATTATTTTTCAAAATTATGTTTAAATACAGTAATCCTCAAATATTTTTAGAGAGGTTAAAAGAAAACCCTAAATAAATCATTGACAAATCCTTGAAAATTATCAGCTTTAATAAATAAAACACTTGAGATTCAATTTTAGATTGAGTTTATAATGCTTAAGTAAGTTTGCATTTTCTCTCCCGTGGTTTTATAATTAAAATTATAGGAAGATTTTTCAACACAACTAAAATTATTTTAGAGATGATTTTTGGCAACACTTTTGTCTCAGAGATTTATCTGATGGTAATCCTGGAACTCTAATCGACTGATAAGAGTCTAGCCCAGGGGTGGCGGACTGCAGCCCTTGTCCACATCCCGCCTGCGGCCTTTTCTGTGAAGACTGATTAGAAAACAGCTATGACCCCCGGTGGATGCGCCTTGCGGGCGATTCCTTGCAAACTTGCGACGTTGTGTGGAAGATCACTTGGGCCTGCAAAACCGAAATGCTTGCTGTCTGGTGCTTTACAGAAAAGATCTGCTAGCGCCTGTGCTGGACGAGAGCAGATGTTCTATGGGTCTGTAAGGGAATGTTGTGTTTTCTGAGAAATGCAGCCTAACAGCCCCTGTGTGTGTCTAGAACGGCAGCGGTGCGCACTCTGGATCAGAAAGCTGTGTGAGCCTTCAGGTACCGGCACCGGCATCCCGGGCAGGAAGAACCGCAACTTGTACGCCAAGCTCCTGCTGCACATGCTCCGGCGGGGGGTGCTGGAGGGCCCGTTCACGCAGCGCCCCGAGCCAGGGAGCCTTAGAACCCTGCCTTCTTACATGGTAGGTGTGTGTGTGTACCAAGCGCCTTACTGCCCTTGCTCAGGCGGGGGCGCTCGAGAGCCTGCTTTCCTACATGGTCGATGTGTGCGCCCCAAGCACCTTACTGCCCTTGCTCAGGCGGGGGCGCTCGAGAGCCCTGCCTTCCTACATGGTCGGTGTGTGCGCCAAGCGCCTTACTGCCCATGCCCAGGCGGGGGCGCTCGAGAGCCCTGCCTTCCTACATGGTGGATGTGTGCGCCCCAAGCGCCTTACTGCCCATGCCCAGGCGGGGGCGCTCGAGAGCCCTGCCTTCCTACATGGTCGGTGTGTGCGCCAAGCGCCTTACTGCCCATGCCCAGGCGGGGGCGCTCGAGGGCCCTGCTTTCCTACATGGTGGATGTGTGCGCCCCAAGCGCCTTACTGCCCATGCCCAGGCGGGGACGCTCGAGAGCCCTGCCTTCCTACATGGTCGATGTGTGTGCGCCAAGCGCCTTACTGCCCTTGCTCAGGCGGGGGCGCTCGAGAGCCCTGCTTTCCTACATGGTCGGTGTGTGCGCCCCAAGCGCCTTACTGCCCATGCCCAGGCGGGGGCGCTGGAGGGCCCTGCCTTCCTACATGGTCGGTGTGTGCGCCCCAAGCGCCTTACTGCCCTTGCCCAGGCGGGGGCGCTCGAGAGCCCTGCCTTCCTACATGGTTGGTGTGTGCGCCAAGCGCCTTACTGCCCATGCCCAGGCGGGGGCGCTGGAGGGCCCTGCCTTCCTACATGGTCGGTGTGTGCGCCCCAAGCGCCTTACTGCCCTTGCCCAGGCGGGGGCGCTCGAGAGCCCTGCCTTCCTACATGGTCGATGTGTGCGCCCCAAGCGCCTTACTGCCCATGCCCAGGCGGGGGCGCTGGAGGGCCTGTTCACACAGCACCCTAGGGTCGTTTATTAAGTTACGAGTCCTAGATAGGCGTTAGTTAAAACAATTTTTTTGCTCCATGATTCAGTTTTTTTTCACCTCGAATGGAAATTAGAGATTGGGATCTAAGGGGACTACACTTAATTAATTTAGTCACCGCCCGTATTCTACAATATTTTTTAATTAATTAAAATTTATTTTTAAATATCAAGCCTTAATTTCCCACTGATTTTCACTGGATTACATTAATTTTCACTGGATTACACTAATAATGTATAGATGTCAGTAAATTCTAGCTTCTGAAGCTTTCTAGATGTTAACATGAATTTGAGCAAACTTCAGAATAGTGCAGGTGAGGGAAGCCTGGTGTGCTGGGGTCTCAAGGTCAGACACAACTTAGCCACTGAACAACGAATATGTTTTACTTAATGTATATGAGAGGTGGGGTTGGACGACTTCTAATGTTTTTTATGATCTAATAAAATGACAATAATGAGTTAGTGTTTAGAAGTGATTTTCTGTACTTTGATTTCATTATCAAAAATCAGCTTTGTTACAGAGGCAGTTGGCATTGTGCTTGGTTGATGAATATTCAGTCTTGGACCTCATAACCGTGAAATATGTCTTGGTTTATGTGGTGTTTGGATACTTGAGAAATCTGTAGGTGTTGGTGGTTGCTGATAGATATATATTTATTAAGAAATAAAAACCCCTGCAAAACTTTTGTGTAGCATATTTTAAGATTTTACTTTATCAGTTAAACCAAAGTTCAGTCAAGACGCATGCTGCACACTAGATAATAATTTCTGTTATTCATGGCAGAATGCCAGACTTTTTGATGAGATTCTGCTTTATATGTTAAAACTATGGCTATGCATTTTCTTAAGATCAGTCGTCTTTGGGGTAGTAGTTACTTGACTTGATAATTGATTAAGCATTGGAGTGACTTTCTCAATTAAAAAGAAACAGCTGTGCTTGTTTGACTTGGGGTAGAGGATCATGTGTCTTCCTTCCTTAGAGAAAAGCCCCTGGAGAATTTTTTGAGTAGGATTGGGAGGATTACCGTTAATGCAAACTTTATATGCAGAGTTTTCTTCAGAAATGTGTCATGAAGCCTGTCTCCCTTGAGAAGAAATAAATGGGCTGGTGTCTTTCTTCTTAATGACTGAAGATAAAACATTTTCTGAGACATATTCAGATGTTGAATACAAGTGTACCATATCATGTTTTCCCATTCACACTCATTTTATGGGATCATAGGAAAGGGCTTTAGTTTAGAAATAATAATAATAATGTAAAAGCCTAGAGACCTGTCTTGGATTTTTCGGCTAGGTCATGGCATGGCCAGAACTAAATTCTAGGTCTTCAACTCTGTTATTCCTAATGATGAAGAGGTTTCTAATTTTTATTTCTGATTTTTATTGATTTTGGTTTCTCTGCCTACTGATTTGTGTGTGTGTGTGTACATGTGTGCGCATGCACACAGAGTAATGATCACAGAAAGAAATAGGAGAGCACAAGAAAGACCTTTTCATTTGTCTTTCCAGAAAGCTAATATTCCTAATATTGTAATATAAATCATTATTATCATATGTGTCTGTCATATAATTTTATGATTTATCAAATTTAAACAACATGACATAATTAAAATATGAGCTATCCATTTTTATGTATTTTAATATTTCATTGAATGATACATTTTCATATAATTAAACTTGAGTATTTGAAAGGTTGTTATCAAACTTGAAACTTGATGAAAATCTTAACTGATTATTTCATTATATAGTACATTTTGAAAAAATAATTTTTCTAATTTTTAAAAATCAGTCCATCTATTTTGATGAACCAAATCCAGCACAAGCCACAGGGTCCAGCCCGGATGGATTACCGGCCTGGGTGGCGGGTGAGCTGGGGAGCAGCGAGCGCAGACACAGCGAGTCCCGGGAGCTTTCCTCTGGAGAAGATTACTCCTTGGTGCAGTCGCCAACCGATGTCCACAGGTATGCCTGAGCCTGGGATTCCACGTGTGTCTCATCATTTAGCTTGTCTTTGGAACTAGTTAATACATTCCATATTTCCTTGTTTTTTTATGGTAAACAGTTGATTTACTTTATGTTTTTGCTGAAGTTGAGGGCTATGAAGGAGTGTCATGTTGGTAGAATAAATGTTGCTTTTCCATTGATGGTATATTGAAGGTTATATTACATTTTTAAGTGATTTTTGAATATCTGTTAAATATTTACATCTCTTCCCATTGCTTGGGAAGTGGTGATTGAAAATCCTTGAGTAACCTAGTTCTCTGTTTTCCTCTGGGACACGCGTGAACTGAGACTATTTCAGTGACTTCAACAAAATACAGCATCTTCCATATCCATCTTGAAGCTTATGCTTGAATTTCTGTCCTTCTCTCCCCTCACCAAACAGTATTTGTTTTGATTTAATAGAATAGTGAAGGCAAACATAAACCCAATTAAACTGTGCTTTCTTACTAGATATAAGCTTAAATATGATTTTTAGTACAAATAAAAGTGAATTTCTGAATTTTAAGTACACAATAAAACAATTATTGTTGTAGTATAATTTTTCGCCTTTAGAAGGAATAGATTTCAATTGGACTTTAATCAAATTATGTTTGGCACTGTTCCCTGAAATGTTAATGTACTGGACAGTGTCAACTCCTCACCATTCTCTTAGTAATTTTTATTTTTGAAATTTGATTAGGTTAACAATGTAATCTTTCTTTTCTACTATTAATTTTTTTTTGCTTTATTCCTTAAAGGGTACAGAAATCTCATTAGTAATTTGAAACATCTTCATAGTTGGTGTAGTCTGGTTGTGTTTTTCAGACCTCACATATTATGGTGGAAAAGAACAGATGAACGGAAAGCAAGAGATCCAGTCCATGTGAAATTTTTTTTTATTAGAAAGGGGAAATAAGTTAATATGGAGAGGCAGAACAGGCAGAGGTGATATAATTAGGACATGTGTCAGAAGCGTAAAAAGGGAGGAACAGCTGAGTCGGTGGCAGATGGCTTCCTGGGAAGTTTAGAGTAGAATTCAGGACAGGAAGTGGACTTGGGGCCTCCAGGGAATCCAGGTGAATGGGACTTTTTCTCTCTCAGAATAGAGGATCAAGTTGCAGGAAATATGGTGATAATATTCTTTAAATATTACTCAGTAACTTTTCTGGGCAATGAAACCATAGTAAAATCTCTATGGTTTTAACAAGTAACATATCTCTTTGTTGCTCACCTATAATAAAATGACATTTCAATGCAAATTACGTGAATTTGAGGCCTTAGTTAACAGTTTTACAATAAGTAAGTAATGGAAAAAGCAGACAGTCCTTCATTCCTCCTCAGCCCTTCAGAGCTCACGACTTCAGAGAAGCGTCCCCTGGCAGCCCAGGTCTGCGTAGCTGACCTTGTTATCCACACGCTTCCTCTGTGTCGGCTGCGCTCCCCACACGTGCAGAGGTGCTCCCCCGTCCTCGGGCTGGATCCTCAGCTTCAGAGCACAGGGACGGTGTTCCCAGTGCCCTGGGCAGGCACTGTGGGGACGTGCCCGAGTCTTAATCTTTGGTGAGTGCACGCAGGAGTCCGGGAGGGGGTAGTTAGGCCACATGTTGAATTTCATCTGTGCAAAGCCCCTTTCAGACAGGTATGTTGGGGCAGAGAGAATAGCCCACGAGGATTTATTTTAAAAACTATTTAGAAAATCCTGAGGGAGGGATAAATTTTAGAAGTTAAGAGATGTATGGATATAGGCTAGAGATGCCTATTTGTTTCCTAGCCTTCTTATCTTATTTCTGATGAAGTTGTTAAAGAAAATGAAGGAACTGGAAAAGACAGCTGTCTTTCTAGTCAAGCGTTAGAGTTTCACTAAGGGTAAGGCCAAGTAAGGGTATCTTTACTTACACGCTTTTAATTTAACTCAATCTATTTAAAATTTTTAATTTGCATGTATATTGCTTAATAGATATTTATAATTTTATATACATAAAGGTGCTTAAAAATAAAACTACTTTACTTTACCTAAAGGCAGTGCACTTAATTTAAGGCCAAATACATGTGTTTGATCAGCTCATAAGCAGTGGTAGAATCTATTGATGGTCTGTCTTCATGTTTCTTTTCTAGAGTTGATCCTTTACTCTGAGTGGTCATACTGTGCTAATGAAAAAGTTAGAATCTGCTCGTGTTGATCTAATACATCTCATCAGTTCTGCATGAAATTGTTTTAAAAAGTTTAAGAGGCTTATAATATGTGACACATGTATGTTTTTATAGTGAATAATTTATTGTTACTTAGAACTGAAGTTTAATGCTGCCTCATAAATTTTACAACCACTTCAACTTGTCCTTTGAAAAACCTCTTTAATCTTAAAAGATTTTCCCCCTTAGTGTTTCTTTTTTGATCACTATAAAATCCTGCTTTACTTAGGCCTTTTTGTACGTGAAGTATTTCTCATGGCATTTTAGATTATGCTGTTTGTGTCCTGGCCTTTTCATATTATTAAAGATGCAGAGGCCTTTTGAAGCCTCTTTGCCAGGACTCCTGTTCAGTAGAGATGGTGCCTGTCCCGTACCTTTATTCTTCCTGCAGTGCGTGTCACGTGGCCGCGTCCTAGACACATTAGACGTGTAGTGGGGTCGTTCGCTCTGAGGCTTATTCTCATGTTTTCCTCCTCAAATACACACTGCACACGAGTAAGCTTAGCGTTTCACTTCAGTTTCAACATGTAACTGGTCCTGTCTGGTTTTATGCTTTGCTTTCCTTTTTCACAGTTCTTGGTTTAATGTTATGTTATTGCCCGTAGTTTATTTAAGAAAAACCACTCTCCAAATTGCATTGCCATATTATTGGATATCTTTTATTATATTTTTATAGCAAATACCTGATTCTCTTGTTGACAGTGAAATGTCTGAGTTACGTTTGAGCTTGGAGCACGCGTTCACACGATGTCAGCGCTCTGCCTGTACAGTTCGGGTGGCCTCCTGAAGCTGGACCGCTGCGAGCTGTGTCCGCGCGGGTTAGCCTGCTCGTCCTGCAGGCGCCTAGCTCTGAGCGGTGAGGGCCGCGTTGGCTCCGCGGTGCCCGGACCTGGAGTGGCCCCGGGACGCGCTCTGGGTGCTGGCGGCCTTGCCCGGCCCCCCCTTGAGTGCGGGCAGGACCCGGGAGGGCGTCTCGCAGGCGGGATGCGGCCGAGGGGGCGGGCTGCACTCCGTGAGTGCCGGGCGGCGCCGGAGGCTGCCCTGCGTGCAGGCCGGCCCCAGGGGCCTGCTGCCTCCCTTGCTGCTGAGGAGCGGGCTGCCCCGAGCCTGTGGCCGGGAGGAGGCGGAGCTGCTGCCAGCTGTGAGCGCAGGCAAGGCGGGCTCCTCCCCGCAGGTGGGGACGCGGCCCGGGCAGACCCCGGGCAGGGGCCCCGGCGTGGCAGCGCCCGCACTGCTGCCCACGGAGACGGGGAGAGGCGCGGGCGGCGTTTAAAGTGTCTGTCCGTGGTAGTGGGTTATGCAGCAGTCGATGGCTGGTTCTCCCTTTATCCTCATTTTAGAAGACCGTGCAGTCTTACGCGGTACATTCTTGTAAAAATCTGGGCGTAGGCCTGCGGAGAGTAGGACGTGCTCCCACTCACTTGCGCGTGAGAGCTGTGGGCGCCAGTACGTGGGTGTGTGTCGTCCCGTGCACACACACGCACAGGTGCGTAACAAGGCTGCGTCGGCCTGTGCCACCTGACTGTGTTTCACCCCTGTGTCACGTGACCTGTGTGAGCTTTTTACACAGATGATACTCCATGGTGTAGATTTACCGTGACTAATCTGCCTCTGCTGCTGGTGGTGCTTTAGCATTATCAAGTATGTCCTAGTTGACATCCCGGTACATGTATCATGATGAACCTGTGTGTGCTGGGGCTGTTATTGATTCTGCAGCCAGGAACAGTGAGGCATGTAATGAGCTGTTGCTGGGATTATTAGTAGGTTCAACATCGTGTACAGAAAAATATCCAGGCTAGTATGGAGTGATGTCTCAGATATGTGAAGTTCAAAAAAAGTACGTAAAAGTAGTACGCTTCCATTTGTGTGTGCGTATCTCTTAAAAAGGATATGTGGATGTGTATGTGCACACGTGTGTGGAGTATTTCTGGGTGCCATGTGTGAAGCTGTTTTACGTTTAGGGAGTGGGGTAATCTGGTGTGAAAAGTTAAAAACTTTTTTTATACATGTGTCTGTTACTTTTAATAACCACACTTATTTTTTGATAGGGAGTGTCAAGTTGCCTTCCAAAATGCTCTCTCATTAAAATACTCCGCCACACACACTATTTAGATTAGTGATGCACATTAATGAATCTAACCATGTATAGCAAATACACAGATTTAAACAGAAGGATGAAGTTTTCCCGATAAGTAGTGTTTGTAAGTGATACTTAGATTTCTAATTTGTTAAAACAGGAACCAAGTGAGGCAAGGTGTACATTTATGGAGCACCTCCTGTACGCTAAATGCTGTTCTAGAGATCTTTGGTGAGCTATCTGACCTCATCCTCTAGAATTCCGTGAGGTTGACACAGGTGCCCTTTGTACTTACTGAGGAGGTTACCGCTTCAGTAAGGTCAATAAACTCCCCAGTGACGGATGCAGAATTGGAATCTAGGTCTTATAATTCCAGACCCTGTGTTCTTTCTGGTAGACCATGCAGGCATGAGTACTTTTTGCAGCAAATATGGAAACTTCACTTTAATCCCTCCCCCTGCCTTGAGCTTCGTTAGCGATCTTGGGCGACTGTGCCTTTGCTCATGGTCATTTCTGGGCTGAGTGTAGCGAGGCAGTCTGCCTTTGTTTAAACATCACTTCTGACACTTGGCAACCATGTGTCCTCGGGCAAGCTCCTTCCTTTCTCCGAAGCCGGCGTCATCCTTTGTGAGAGGCAGACGACAGTGCTGACCCCAGATCAGTGAGACTGGGGGAGCCCTGCCCGGCGCCTTTGACGTGGGGCTCGTCACTCCCCACCTTCGGGGTGCAGGGGTCCTTCACGTGGGCTTCTTAGCTTGGTTCCTCTTCTGGTGCTCTCATGATCTGATCTTCCCAAAAGTGTTGTCTTAATCCGTTGGTCATTAATTGTTTTCAGTTTAAAAGTAATTTTGTGTTCATGAGAAAAGGAAATTAACGGCTGTGCAGAAGGGTTCTGATTGTAAGTGTGAATCCTGCACATTCTCAGAATAAAGAGAGGGAATAGTATTTTAGAAGAGACTTTTGGGAGCTCCTTAGTGGTCCAGAGGTATTAGGACTCGTCATGCCAGGGCCTGGGTTCAATCCCTGGTCCGAGAATGAAAATCCTGTAAGCCATGCAGCACAGCCAAAGAAATTAGAAATAAATAAAGTGAAAATAAAAGAGGCTTTGAAGCAATCTTTATTTGGATAACTCAGCAAGTCCCCTTTTCCAGAACAGAGGGAACACAATGTGGCTGGCCCTGGTTTTAAACATTTCCCCACACCACGCGTTAGAAGCTGCCTATGTAGGGTTAGACTTCAGTTCTTGTCATCTCCGTTTATTTCTAGGTGTGCACTATTCCAAAGACAGACACAAAGACTGTAGGTTGTGTTCTTGTCCTACAGTTCTGTAGAAGAGGTTTTGAAGCTTCTTTGTAATGGCTGGTAATTATTTTTATGAGTTTTCAACCATGTATGATGTGGTCTGGTAGCTTATCACCAAAGTGTAGTTAGGTCCTGGGGTGAGGAAAGATGAAAAAGAGTGATTTAATGCCACATTATTTTCAACTTGAAACTTTGGTCAAGAGTTATGAGTTAGGAGGGAGCAAAGAGTAACATCGAATAAACCCCAACCTTTAAACACTGCTTCGCATGGAAGAAAGACAGTTCTGGTCATTTTAGAGGACTTTGTTGTTGAAAAAGAAGGCATTAGTAGTTTAGATTTCTTTAGATGCCACTTTATAAAGAGTCACGATCCAGAATGCTTAAAAATTCTAGGAGCGTGCAAGCAGAATTATTACTTCCTAGGTGGCGCTAGTGAAGAACCCTTCTGCCAGTGCAGGAGATGAACGAGATGCGGGTTCGATTCTTAGGTCAGGAAGATCCCCTGGAGGAGGCAACGACAACCCACTCCAGTATTCTTGCCTGGAGAATCCCGTGGACAGAGGAGCCTGGCAGGAGGGGGTGGGTATGGTCCGGGTAGCAAAGAGTCAGATATGACTGCCTGACTAAGCACATGTATTACTTTTACCATATTAGACTTAGGTTAACTTTGTATAAATGAAAGTTTTATCTTTTAATTCATGCCGTGTCCTTTAAATAGCATATAGGTTCACACCTTTAAGAAAGGACTTGGGGAATAATTATCCTATTTTAAATGAGGATGCATGCTAAGTCACTTCAGTTGTGTCTAACTCTTTGTGACCCCGTGGACTGTAGCCCACCACACCAGGCTTCTCTGTCCATGGGGATTCTTCAGGCAAGGATACTGGAGTGGGTTGCCATGCCCTCCTCAAATGAGGATAGAGGACTCTAATTTCTGCATCTTGCTTTAATGAGATCTTTCCATGGGTTATTTCATGCCAGATTTTAGTCTTGAATTAAGAATCTAATTATAGTCCTGCCCTTATGGAAAATATGATTTGCTTTACAATGATCCTCTTTAACATGTGGTTTTCCAGTAATGATTGTGGCGAAAAGCTGAGACTCTGTGCCCTTTAAAAGTGTCTCCCAGGACAGCCAGCCCTTCGCTTGCAGCTGCAGTTTAAACACGTCGCCAGCAGATGGTGATCAAGTAACGAACACCTGCTTGTGCTTGTGTATGAATACGGTGATCATGTGAAAAAACATTTTTGCTTTAAAAATATTGATTTAATTTTTAGTCTGCATACTCAGACAGCATAATAGACAGACCCTTTTTAATTTGTTCAGCTCCAGTTTTATATGTAAGTGACCCTGACCTGTAAATGCCCCCTGCTTCTAAGCTGCTGGGTGAGTTTATGGCGGAGCTGATCATCGCCTTGCCTTCCCCGGGCTTGTTTCTGCCCGATGGCTCGGGTGGTTAGGGTCACGCACGGTACAGCGTCCTTACGTGTCACCCACGGCCGTGCATTCCGTTTAGTTAAGAGTCGCCCTGCTGATGGGGCAGATCTGCCTGCAGCGGTACCTTAGCTGTTCTGCCTGAGTGCGCGTCCGGGTGTCCTCCGGGCGCAGTGAGGCGCGTCTGGGGCCGCCAGTGTATCCGCGCCTTCTCACACGTGGCTGCGAGCACCAGAGGTGGCCGGTGTATCCCTGAAGAATGGACTGTTGGATTTAAGTTGACTCAGAGAGCATGTGGGGCTTGCTGGCGGATGGGGGCTGCTCTCTGCAGGGAGGTCAGGTGGGTAGGAGTGGGCGCTGGGTCCTGGCACATCTCAGCCACCTCTGCCCGGGGAGGCTGCGTTCTGGGCAGGTGTCTCCCTTTGTTGCTGAGGATCACTCGTGGTCAGCGGTTGGTCTCAGCTGGTCAGCCTAAGGTTTCAAAGGAGCTTCCCCAACTGGTCTGTTTGGAAGAAAGAAAAATTGATCATTTCCCTTAACTTACTGAAAGAAGGATCAGCCTTGTTCATCCTTTTGTTTGGAGAGAACTTTAGTATGGAACAAATCTGATTGATGTGGTCTTCTTGCTAGAATGGAGGCTTGTCAGGTGGACGTTTAACCTTGAGCTGTTGGGAGTAAGACTGCCTCAGCAACGAGGAACAGAATCTCTTTCTCAGGACCCTCGATCCAGCAGCGCGTGTCACACACTCATGGGACCACTTAGCTGGTCACTGATTTTCAGCAGTGATGTGCTAATTAAATATCCTTCTTAGGTGTTTACCAAGACAAGGCCAGGCGACAACAATTTGTAACTGAGATGGAATGGCTCTGAAAATAATGACCTGGCATTTCTTTTAGGCTTTTTAGATTTTTTTAATTGAGTCAGACTTCTGACAATGTCACTTCTTTTTTAAACATTTTTAATGAGTGGGGCTTTGTAATAAGTATCTTTTTATTTCACAAGCAAGTTTCTTTTTGTGAGATCATAATATTGAACAGTTTAGTTTTGATGTTCTTTTAAGCAGAAAAGGATAACAGTAAGCTTATACATGTATTGTATAACAATTTAAAGGGAATTAAAATACTTTCTGGAATGTTGATACTGTTAAACCAGAGATATATTAATAAACATGGATTTAAATGTGTTAACTTCTAAAGATGGTTTCTATTTTTAAGTGTAAAGTCAAATGTGTTATTCTAAAGTAGTAAATGGGAAAAATATGAAGTCTTAAAATGTTTATGAATCTCTGGTCAGTTTTTAGTTTTGTCAGGCTCCTCACTTTTTAAAATTTAGTTTTGTTTTTCTTTTTATTCCTAATAAAGTTCCCTTTGAAATATTAAAGTAAATATGTTGTAGATCCTTGTAAATTATTTTCATTTTCTTATTTTCAGTGTTATTTCATACTTTACTGTAGTATTAGTTGTTGCTAGTTATTTGTATGTTTCATTGATGTTAGCAATACGGTAAGAAGACTTCTGCAGGTGGTATATAACAGTATTGATTGCTACTTACATGAATGCAAAGACATGAAATCTAAAGTTAGTTCTCATTTTAGTTTTCTGATTTAAAATACAATAGTTGTGTTACTCTTAAAATGTTTTGCAACTGTGAAACATAGCATGTATGAAAAAACTATATGAAAATACATTTAAAGACCATTATAAAGTAAACATCCCTATACTTTTGACCCAGCCAAGAAGTAGCACTTTTACCGTATCCCGGAAACCTGCCATCCTTTGCCTTGGTGCCTCTGCTTCCCATATCCTGAAAGACCCAGTGTCCTGTATTTTATGTTAATTATTTCTATGCTTCTTTTTTAAACTTCATGTAAGTGAAACCCTACTGTATATATTATTTTGAAGCTTGCTTCCTTCTCTCATATTTTTCAGATTCATTCATGTTAATAAATGTAGCTGTAGTTCATTCTTTGCTTTATAGGAAACTTTTAAAGTCAGTGTATAACATGACATCAAGACTCACAGATCTAAAGTGTGGCGCTTGATGCAAATTCATAGAGTGACTGCATCCGTGTGTCCTCTTCTAGGTCAAGACAGAGACCACTGCCTGCTCTCCAGAAAGCCCTCTCTTTCCCCAGCCATTTATCATCCCCCAGAAGCTGATCACTGTTCTGCAATATATGACCATAGATTAGTTTTCAGTTCATAAAGCATCTTCACTGTCTTCTAGCTGCTTTTGCTCAGCATTGTGTTGTGAGATTGATCCATGTTGTTGCATTTAGCAGTGGGTTATTTTTACTTTATTACTGTGTGAAAATGTCACACTTACATACCCATTTTGCCCGTTGTTGGGGGTTTGGGAGTTTTTCCAGTTTTTGGCGACCACAGATAACCCTGTGAGCATTCTTGCCCGTGTCTTCTAGTGCCCATAAGCACACTGTATTTACTTGGAGGTGTAAGTGCGGTAGATACTGTCAGAGAGTTTTACATGGTGTCTGTAGCAGTTTACTCTGCCCCCAGGAGGGTTTAAAAGTCTGTCTCACGTCTTACCAGTTCTTGGTTTGTCAGCTTCTCCAGCTTTAGCCTACATTCTAGTATAGTGGATGTGGGTTTTAATTTGCATCTTCCCTCATTACTGATGATATTGAGCTTTTCTATGCCTGATATAATATTGATATTTTCTATGCTTTATAGCCATTTGGGTATCTTCTTTTGTGAAGTTCAATTTGTCTCTGTCCACATTGTAATGAAAATGGTTCGTCAGTCTTTTCTCCATAGATTTGTTACAACTCTTTATATATTCATAAGCAATTTCTTTGATACATATATGGCAAATATCTTCTCCCACTTTCACTGATTTGTTCTGTTGAACAATATTCAATTATAATGTAAATTATTTTTAGTCAGTCATCTGGGATATTGTCTGTTTTTTTTTGTGTCCTATTTAAAATTTTTTGCCTTGCCTATTCCAAGATCATGGGAATGTTTGCCTTGTTACCTTCTAGAAGGTTCCTTATTTAACCCTTGGGATTGTGCTACTTATGGAGCTGGTTTTTATGTATAAAGTGAGGTAGGAGTCATTCCCCCACCCCTCCTGTGGATAGTTGATAGCCATTTGATCCATTAACAGTTAGAAAGCTATTCTTTCCCCACTACTGTGGTTGACACCATTATTGTAGACCAGAAAACCTGTTGGTGTGGGTTCCTGGACCCCGTCGCCTCCCGTGATCTCTTTGTCTGTCTATGTACTAATACTATACCCCCTCAGTTGCCGGAGCTTTAAAATAAGTCTTGATTTTTCACAGATTAGTGCATGCACCATAGCTTTCCTCTTCTTTGAGACTTCCTTGGTTCTTTTTGGTCCCTTGTATTCCCATATGAGTTTTAGAATTACCTTGCCAGTTTTTATAATGCCCGTACACATGCCCCTGTTGAGATTTTGGTTGAGAATGCATTGAGTCTGTAGATCAGTTTGGGAAGACTGTATCAGTAATTCATTCCTTTTTATTCCTGAATGGTGTTTCACTGATGAGTATATCACATTTCTTTATCCATTTGCTAGTTAATAGATATTTGGATTATTAGTTTTTAACTATTCTAAAAACACTACTATGGACTTTCATATACATATTTCTGCTTGGACATTTGTTTTTCATTTCTTTTGTGTAGCTATCTAGCAGTGAGTTGTGTGGTAAGTTTATTTTTAACTTTTTTAGGGAATCAAACCCTTTTCTAAAATGGCAGTGCCATTTTACATCCCCGTGAATGTTCCAGTTTCTTCACATCCTAAACTGTTGATATTGTCAGTGTTTTAGGTTTTGGTCATTTTAATAAGCATATAGTGGTGTCCATCTCATTATGGTTTTGATTGACATTTCCCTAATGACTAATGATGCTGAGCATTTTTTCATGTAGTCACTGCCCATTTGTATATCTTCTTTGGAGAAATGCCTATTCCAATAGTTACCTGCTTCCCATACACCCAACATACAATAATCACTATAGACATTTCTAAAAAGGAGAGTGATAGGAGGTACAAAGGAGTCCATAGCAATTCTGAAGCCCAGTTGGGCAAATGTTGAAAGTTCCTTAATTAGAGCTCAAGACCTGGATATAATATTCTGTGTCTCTTGGCTCCTCCAAGTAGGAGGAGGCTTTTGATTCTACCTTCTGAGTTATCCTTTGTTTTTCATGAAAAATAGTATATGTTTGCAGTTGGGTAGTTCTCTTACAATGCTTCCTTCCAGAAGAATTTTGGGGATCCAGTTGCCCCTTTTCATTTTCACCCTGTCCTTTTTGGTCCAAGAGCAGTGATTTTGCTAGTATAATTTTGTCAGAACCTTTGTAGGCCTCCTGTGAATCCTGTGTGTGTAGGGAAACTAGAAATCACTATCTGTAGTAAAACTGGAAAATTCATAAATTTGTGGAAATTAAATAACAAACTCTTAATCAAGCAAAGAAGATATCAAATGGGAAATTAGAAGACATTTTGAGACAAATGAAAACACAACATACCAAAACTTAGGGGATGCAGTAAAAATAGTGCTATGTGGGGAGTTTATGGTTGTCAAACTTACATGAAAAAAGAAGGAAGATATCACATCAGCAAATTTATATCTTAAGTAACTAGAAAAAGAACAAACTGAAGCTAACAGAAGAAAGGAAATGATAAAAATTAGAGTAGAAAAAACAGAATAGATATTGGAAAAAGCATTAGAGAAAATCAAGGAAACCAAGATTTTTTTTTTTTAAATTAAAAAAAGTGACAAACTTTTAGCTGAATTGTCTAGAAAAAAAGACTCATCTGACATCAGAGATGAAAGAAAGGACATTAGCACCAATTTTACAGAAATAAAAAGGATTATAAGTGAGTACAGGAAGCAGTTGTGAATCAACAAGTTGGATTACCTTGATTAAGTGGGTAAATTTCTAAGAACACACAATCTACCCAGACCAAATCATGAAGAAGAAGAACAGACCTACAATTAGTAAGGAGACTGAAAGTGAAATTCGCTCAGCCGTGTCCGATCTTTTCCAGCCCCATGGACTGTAGTCCATGGAATCAAGGAGACTGAAGCCATCTTCGAAACCTCCCACCAGGGAAAAGCCTAGGATCAGGCAGCTTCACTGGTGAGTTCTGTTGCTCTGCTAAGTCATGTCTGAGTCTTTGTGACCTGATGGGCTGCAGCATGCCAGGCTCCCGTGTCCTTCACTAGTTCCCAGAGTTTGCTCAGGTTTATGTCCATTGAGTCAGTGATACTATCTAACCATCTCATCCTCTGGTTAGCACCCGTTCTCCTTAACTCTTCCAGAATTGAAGAGCAGAGAAGCGGGTACTTCTAGGCTTATGGTGTGAGGCTAGCACCACCGTGGTGCCAACGCCAGACGAGACGCTGCGAGAAAAGAAAACTACAGGCCAGTATTCCTGGTGTGCGCTGATGAAAAAATCCCTCAGAAAATGCTAGGAAACAGTTCAACAGCATAGTGAAAGGATTATACACCGTGACAAAGGGGGATGTATTCCTAGAATGCAAGGAAAATTTGACAAGTGGAACAATGATTATAATATAGAATGATGGAAAAAAGCCACACAGTCATCACAGAAATTGATGCAGGAAAAGATGTGACAAAATTTAACAGCCTTTCATGATAAAAATACCTGACAAACTAGGAATAGAAGGAAACTACCTCAAAATAATAAAGGCCATACATGAAAAGCCCACAAATAATAGCATACTTAATGGTGAAAGCAAGAGCTTTGCCCTTAAGGACGCTAATAAGGCAGGGACACACACTCTCATCACTGCTGTTTGGCCCAGTACTGGGAGTGCTCACCAGAGCAGTTAGGCAGGAAAGAGAAAGAAAAGTCATCAAAATTGAAAAGAAGAAAATGAATCTCTGTTCACAGGTGGTGTGGTCTTAGATAGAGAAAACTCAATGGAAAACTAATAAAACCAACACAGAAAAATCAGTTGCATTTTTATACATTAACAATGAACAATCAGAAAAGGAAATTTTAAAAAGTTTTATTTGCTATAGTATCAAAAAGGACAAAATAATTAGGAGTAAACTTAATCAAGGAGGCGAAAGACTTGTACAGTAAAAAAAAAAAAACAAAAAACTACAAAATACTGTTGAGAGAAATTCAAAAAGACACCACGGTAAATGGAAAGACATTCTGTGTTCATGGGTTGGAAGAATTAATATTGTTAAGATGTCCAGTATGACCCACAGTGATATAATTCAATCCCTATCAAAATTCCAGTGGCTTTTTTTTTTCCAGAAAAAAGAAAATTCTTCCTAAAATTCATATGGACTCTCAAGTGACACTGAATAGCAAAAACAGTCTTGGAAAAGAAAAAGCTGGAATTCTACCGTGTTCTCATTTCAAGACTTACTACATGGTTGCAGTCACCAAAAGAGTGTGGTGCTGTCTGCGAAGGGTAAAGCCAGCTTTCTGCACCAGCACGCAGTTTTAGCCTTCCCTGCTCTGATAGTAGCCTGCGCCTCCCAATGCAGCCTGAAGAGGTGTGGAGAAGAAAAAGAGGATAAAAGTGCCTGCGCGAATTGCTCGAGTTGAGAAAATCCATCGGAAGTGCTGCAGCCGCGCTCGTCAGCTGCTTTCCCGCCAGTGCTATTGGGATCTAGCACGGATGGCGCTCCCAGCCCAGGCGTGGGGCCGCGTGCGGGACGGTCAGCGCTGGTGCCGGCCCGAGACGCACGAGGGGCAGCAAGGCCTGGACACGGCGGCAAAGCTCCTGTCCAGTGTGTGTGTTGGGGAACGTGGGAGGCTAGATCTGTGGCCAGTTTTATTTGTCTTTTGTAATGAAAGGACTGTTTTTTTTTTTCTTTTTGCA
The DNA here is from genome assembly GCF_963930625.1 of Muntiacus reevesi. NCBI lineage: Eukaryota > Metazoa > Chordata > Mammalia > Artiodactyla > Cervidae > Muntiacus > Muntiacus reevesi. Next base: position 830,371 of record NC_089266.1, read on the forward strand.
TTTTAAATAAAAATAACTAGCGGTTTTTGAATTAAATTTTCTTGCCTGGCTACACTGAAATGCTGTAATCACTTGGAGCGTGAGCCTTTGGAAACTGCAGGTGTGCCTGGCGTCAGGTGCTTGTTGGGGCAGAGAGGAGGTGTGCCCGCGCCGACCTCTGTACAAAGACAATTGTTGCTTCAGTGGCCGAGTCGTGGCCGACTCTGTGACTGCGTTGTGTGCCTCTGTCCGTGGGACTCTCCAGGCAAGAATGCTGGAGTGGGTTGCCGTTTCCTTCTCCAGGGGACTTCCCCACCCAGGGGTCGAGCCTGTATCTCCTGCATTGCAGGCAGCAGACTCTTTACCACTGAGCCACCAGGGAAGCCCACAGAGGACAGACACTACTGTAAATGTGCGCACCCCCTCGACACTTGATGCACTCTGCCCACACTGGGCAAAGGAGGCAGCGGAGTCTGCCAGCAGCAGTGATGTGGAAGCCACCGTCCTTAGGTGTAAAGTGTTTTTCTTCCTGTGACTCCATGTTTTGTGAAGACGATAAAAAGACTGATTGAGAACGATCTTTTGCAAACAATAAAGGGATGTAGTGTTTTCTGATATCAGCCCGGGGTTCATCCTCACAAAGCTCCTTGAGGGGGAGATTCTGCCCTGTTCACAGTGGGATTTCTAAGACTTGTCGCTATACCATGGAAGACAGTTACTCAGTTATCTGCTGAAGGAATATATGAATGAATGGACAAATGAATGATTGGATAAAATTAAAAAAGGAAACTGTGGTACAGGCATGAAGACAGACATATTGACAGATTAGAATAGAGAGCCCAGAAATACACCTTTGCATATATGGTCAAGTGATTTTTGATAAGGATGCCAAGACCATTCAGTAGGAAAGGACAGTCTTTTCAACAAACAATGTGGCAAAACTGGACATCCACATACAATAGAACGAAGTTGAACTCTTCTTTTTCACATACAAAATCTAATGCAAAATGGATCAGATACCTAAAGGTAAAATCTAAGACTGTAAAACTCTTAGAGGGAAATACAAAGGAAGCTTCGTGACAGTGGGATTGGCATTGATTTACTGGATTTGTACCAAAAGCACAGGCAGCAACCCCAAAGGCCCTGGAAAATTGGACTACCTCAAACTTAAAAACTTTTGTGCATCAAGGGACAGTCAGCAGAGTGAAAGGGCAACCCATGGAATGGGAGAAAGTATTTACAAATCACCTGTCTGAAAAGGCAACTGGTATCCTGAATATGTAAGAAGTCCCACAATTAAGGAACAATAAAAACAAACAACTGATTAAAAAATGAGCAGAGGACTTGAACAGACATTTCTGCAAAGAAATGATCACTAATCATTCTGGAAATGCAAATCCAAACCTTATATCTATTAGGATGACTACTGCAAAACAGTAGTCATGTTTTGCATGATGAGGGAACAGACTACATGCTTGGTGAGGATGTGGAGGAACTGGAGCCCTTGTACACTGTGGGTGGGAGTGTAAGATAGTGTGGCTGTAGTTGAACATCATTGGCAGGTCATCAAGAAAGTTAAAAATAAAATAACCTTGTCATCCGGAACCCCCACTTCTGGGCATATATCCCGAATAACTGAAAACAGGGACCTGCAGAGGTGTTTGTACACACGTGTGCGTAGTGCCGTTATTTGCAACAGTCAAAAGATGGAAGCACCCAAGAGGCCACCCGTGGGTGAACGCATAAGCAAAACGTGGTATGCAATGCAGCGAAATAGGGCTGAGCCTTAGAAAAGAAGGGAATTCTGACACATGTTACAACATGGGTGACATTCGAAGTTATTATGCGAGGGCAGAAGAGCCAGTCACAATGTGAGGAATACCTTCTGATTCCACTTACGTGAATGAAGTGTAAATTCAGAGAGGCAGAAAGTTGAATGGTATTTGCCAGGGACGATGAACATTTGAAGAGACCCTGATGCTGGGAAAGATTGAAGGTGGAAGGAGAAGGGGATGACACAGGATGAGATGGTTGGATGGCATCATTGACTCAATGGATGTGAGTTTGAGTAAACTCCGGGAATTGGTGATGGACAGGGAGGCCTGGCGTGCTGCAGTCCAAGGGGTTGCAGAGTTGGGCAAGACTGAATGAGTGAACTGAACTGGCGAACATTGGGATGCATGTAGCTTTTTGAATTAGTGTTTCTCATCTTTGCATATATACCCAGGAGTGAAACTGCTGGATCATGTGGTAGTTCTATGTTTAGTTTCTTGAGAAACTTCCTTACAGTTTTCAATAGTGGCCCCCCCAACTCACATACCCATTAACGGGGTATTAGCTTTTCCTTTTTTCCACGTCCTCACCAACACCTACTTGTGGTCTTTTTTGGCGATAGCATGATATTACATTTTTTTTTAATTGCATTTTTGTCTGAACTGAAAGAGATATCCTAGGTTATTCACTTAGGCTCTTCTCCAGTTAAAATGCAGTTTTAACTGGCATTGTCACTGCTATTTCTTTAATTACTATTTTCCTAGTTTCTGTTTCTATTTAAGCCTTCTGGAATTCATATTATTTTGATATAAGAGATTTTGAATTTATCTTCTTCATCTCTTACATTTTCACTCATTATATTCATTCCTTTATTTTTTGTGTGTTCTCAGAATATTTCTTGAACTAGTTTTCTAATTTGCTGGTTTGATTTTTATGCTATATTTAATCTGTCATTCTCTTCTTACATTGTGGTTTTAAAATTTGGCAATCGTGTTTTTCATTTTTAAGCACATTTTTATGATCACAGATTGTTTATTTCCTTTTCTATCTGAAATGTCTACTTGAATCACATTGACAACAAATTAAAGAGACTGTTTAGAAACTTTCTATGTATATTACATTTCTTTAGAAGAAGGACATTCAATTAGTCCTTTTTTAGACTTTTAAATCTTACATCTCATTACTTATCTCTTTATCTTTATAGTGACAAATCTATCCGTGGGATCAACACGGATGCTGGGAGGATGTTCCTGGATTTCTGTTGACATATTTTACCTTTCCGTGGTGGCTCAGATGGTAAAGAATCCACCTGCAATACAGGAGACCCAGGTTCAATCCCTGGGTGGGGAAGATCCCCTGGAGAAGGAAATGGCTACCCACTCCAGTATTCTTGCCTGGGAAATCCCATGGGCAGAAGAGTCTGGTGGGCTGCAGTCCGTGGGGTCGCAAAGAACTGGACGTGACTGAGTGAGTGACACGTTAGCCGTGGGAAGAAGTGGCGGGGAAATTTTGTATTTCCCACAGTCTCGCCCCATCAGAGGAGTGAGGTGGCGCTCCCGTCAGGGACCCCCACTAGCGTGCTGAGGTCTTGCGTTCTGTGTCGGTGTTCCCTCTTCCGGTGCCACCACGGGAATCCTGATGCCTCTGCGACCCTGCTCCTTGCCCCAGCTACAGGCGGCTCTGTGAGCACCTCGACTGGCTCTTCAGTGGGGCAGACAGCACCTGCTGCTCTTCATACAGGATAACCGAGGGTGAAGCTCTGCCTCCTGCCCTGTGTCCCCCTGTTCACCGTGGCCTCCAGCTGCGTCACCAGGACCTTGTGGCCCCATTCCTGTGACCTTGGCCCCATCACCGTGACACTAGCCCCATCCCTGTGACCTTAGCCCCATCCCTGTGACCTTGGCCCCATTGCCGTGACCTTGGCCCCATCCCTGTGACCTTGGCCCCATCACCATGACCTTGGCCCCATCACCGTGACTTTGGCCCCATCCCTGTGACCTTGGCCCCGTCCCTGTGACCTTGGCCCCATCACCGTGACCTTGGCCCCATCACCGTGACGCTAGCCCCATCCCTGTGACCTTGGCCCCATCCCCGTGAGCTTGGCCCCATCCCCGTGACCTTGGCCCCATCCCCGTGACCTTGGCCCCATCACCGTGACTTTGGCCCCATCCCTGTGACCTTGGCCCCATCCCCGTGACCTTGGCCCCATCCCCGTGACCTTGGCCCCATCCCTGTGACCTTAGCCCCATCCCTGTGACCTTGGCCCCATCACCGTGACCTTGGTCCCATGACCGTGACCTTGGCCCCATCCCCGTGACCTTGGCCCCATCCCCGTGACCTTGGCCCCATCGCCGTGACCTTGGCCCCATCCCCGTGACCTTGGCCCCATGCCTGTGACTTTGGCCCCATCGCCGTGACCTTGGCCCCATCCCCGTGACCTTGGTCCCATCCCCGTGACTTTGGCCCCATCACCGTGACCACTGCCGTTCAGAGTTGCAGTTAGTTGTGTCTCCATCTGGAGTCATTATCAGTAGCACGAAGTGGCGCCGCCGTGCTTGGCGTCCTGTCTATGCGCCAGCAGTGACCCTGGCCTCCGTCTCGTTTGGCTCAGTGGCCTCCACGAGGAGCTGACTCGGACGCGCTCTGCCTCAGTGGGCCTGCACTGGGGACATGGCGTGCACTCAGCCTCGGGCCGGCTGGATTGGAGGAACGCTGTCAAATGTGTGTTTGTCGTGGGGGGAGGCCCGCAGAACAGGTTGGACTGGGGATGAAGATTGGTGATCAGTTTCCCCTTTGATTTGGAAACTAATGGTGTACGCTGAATTGACCAGGGAAGCACATACGGAAAAATAAATAAGGCTGGGCACGGAACGCGGGGATCAGAGCCTGTGCGAGATGGGCAGAGGGAGGAAAGCCAGCGGAAGGGCCGAGAAGCGGGCTGAGCAGGCCCGACCCCCCGAGCTTCCCGGCTCGGAGCCCACGCGTCCGGGCGGCGCGGCGCGCAGTGAGGGCGCGCCTGCAGCGGCGGCGGGAGCTGGAAGGAGGGCTCCGCGGAGCCGGTGCTCGCGGTCTTTGCAGCGGCTCCCTGCGGTTCCGGGGGAGGCAGGGAGCGGGCCGCTCGGCTGCTGGCGCCTGCTGACCTCCGCTCGGCACCGGCAGGCTGAGCCGCAAGGCCAAGGGCCGCCGCCCGGCGGGCTCACCGGGAGGGCGTGAGCGGGGTCGGTCCGGGAGGCCGCCCGCCGCTTCAGAGGACGGGCCGGTCTGTGTGCGCACGCGGTGTGATGGACATACATGTTTCAGTCCTCTTCTTATTAACATTTTCTGTGCGGAGAATGCCTTTTAATATTTAGGCATTTTTTCAGTTTTTCAGCGGCGCTCTCTTTATGCTTGATCTGTTCTGAGGCGCGGGCGCTGCGCTCTGATGCGGGACGTGCCGCACCCGAGTGCGAAGGGCTGCTTGTCCGCGGGCACACTGGCGGATGCGACCACCCTCAAAATGCCACCTTGTTTCTTCTCATTTATTCTTGAGTGTTTGGATATCTGGACTATTGATTAAGGGTGTAAAAAGTCCACAGCTCTCTTTCAAACAGCTTTTTTCAGAACTTCTAAATTACCTAGTAGCTAGTCTAAGGACTGTCATTCTGTCAGTGTCAACTACCAAAAACCACATTCATTTTAACCTTGTCTTTCTGAACTACAGTTCTGTCTTTTGGGAACACTTAGTATGACCCACAGCTTGTGAGGGAAATCCTGATATGGCTAGAAGTTGAAAGTCAGTGACTTTAATTCATTCAATAATGGTTCATTTTCATTTTGTATCTCCTGAAGGAGCCATTCAGAGAACAGGTATTTGTCATCATGGAGCTTTCACTGAAGTAGCTGGAATAAAAATATCTGGGAGACTCCAGGCTAAAGTAGAATATGGAGAATGGCATTTTGAATATTTGGTATATTTTATATTGGAGGAAAATCTTTTTTGTTCAAATTCATCTGGAAGCTTAAACCATTTTCCTATTTATGCTGTGCTTATCATATTTTACCTGAATTAACATGACATATTTTTAAATTTAGGACTTTGATTTATCTGTGGTTTCTGACATGGTTTTGAATTTTCAGACTTTCAGCTACATGAAAGTTTTGTTATTTTATGTGTTTTAAGACTTTATCTTAATGTGAAACATGAGTCCAACAAAACTTGCTAACCTTTTAAAACACTTATCTTCTCTGAGAGGGTATGCTTTAAGTTTTCTCTTCCTGCTCTTAGAAAAAGGGGAAATACCTGTGGTTTATTATAGTCCCACTTGACAGCAGCATTTGTTTGTAAGAAAGCATGTGACATTTAGGTGGCATTTTATTTGTTGTGTCACCTAATTGAAGTAAAATGTGAGACACAAGTGGTTATTATCTGTATTTTTTTTTCTTTGCTATTGAAATATCACTGTTAATATAAACAACCATCTCATTTCCAAAAGAAAAAAACATGACAGTCCTAGATTTTAATGCCCTCATGTCCTCTGAATTCGCCCAGTTCTGACTGTGACTGTTTTGGTCTCTTAATAGGGAACTGTGCACTGCGAAGTTCCAAACCAGATCACAGTCTATGAGTCCAACCCACGGAGAAGATGGGCGGATTATTACCCCAAAGGATTGTGTAAGATCAGACTTCACTCTCGCTTTTCTGCTTGTTTTCTTCTTGTTTTAAAACATCTCCACACATTTTTAGTTTCATGTTGTTAAATTCCTGTGATTCCTGACAAACAGTAGACAGTCTGATGGTTTTGGTGGGTATCCTGATGTCAAAGAAAGGGACGTGTTGGGTATATTACTCTGTTCCTTCTGCTTTCCCTAACATTCTGAAGCATCGTGTTCATCAGTCTGTCATTTTTCCCGGGCACTGAAAAATAACTTTGAAAACCTTCATTTTTTAGTTATTTTTTCCCCCTTTTCTCTGTGTATGTATAAAAATGACTAGACACACAGTGGTCATAAACTTAGAAATGGGACTGGTTTGTAGTGAAGTAGAGGACACTTCCTTCCTGGTGAAGGTGGACTGTTCACATCCTGAAATACGAACACCTCTCTTGCATGTTAGACTCAGCAGAGATATTGTTTGAACGTGGAGCTAGTGAGCTTCGTAAAGAGAAGGACTTTGCCTGCTTGCCTTCATCCTTGCATAATTCTGGCTTGTCTTGGGTTACAAGCCTTTTAGTTAAGCAAGCCATATGTGATGCTTGACTTTTTTTTAGCATGTTTGCTCTGCATATATATATAATTCCTTCTATTTTCTCCAGTGATGGGGAATTCCAGTTTGGAACTTTAATAAGCCTCTTGATATAAAGAAGAACACATTTTAAATATTTGTGAATTTATTATTAATCATCATATTTATTTAAAATAAACAAGGGAGGTATGTTTTGAAAGATATTCTTATTCACACACACACACACAAACATTCAAAAAGCAAGGGACCAACTGTAGAGGCAGTAATGAATTTTAATACAGTATAAATAGTAAACCCAACATTTTGTTCAATAGAAATTTGTAAATTTTTAATTAGTTTCTGAGTTTCTAAATTAGTTTCTAATTAATTTCTAGATTTCAAATTAGTAAAATATGAAGAACATTTTAGTGTATTTTTCATTACTTCAGATAATATAAATGACCAAGATAGATTTATTTGTTAGTAATGAGGTTTTCTGGAGAAGGAAATGGAAACCCACTCCAGTGTTCTTGCCTGGAGAATCCCAGGGACGGGGGAGCCTGGGGGGCTGCCGTCTGTGGGGTCGCACAGAGTCAGACACGACTGAAGCGACGTAGCAGCAGCAGCAATGAGGTTTTCTGGGAGCTTCCCAGGTGGAGCTGGTGGTAAAGAACCCACCTGCCAGTGCAGGAGATGTAAGAGACACTGGCTGGATCCCTGGGTCGGGAAGATCCTCTGGAGGAGGAAATGGCAACCCACTCCAGTGTTCTTGCCTGGAGAACCCCATGGACAGAGGAGCTTGGCGGGCTACAGTCCATGGGGTCGTGAAGAGCTGGACACGACTGGAGCGACTTGGTACATAGGCACAAGGTTTTCTAAAAGCATGAAAGTGCTATACCAACAAATTAAATTAAAATAAATTTTTTAGCTGTACTGTAAAATATACATTATTATTTTATACCGAGTTATCTTCGTAAGTTTTTGCGCTTTCAGATCATTGTCCATTTCTGGACACAGATCTTTGGCTTTCCTCAGTTAATTATCATTTTAATCTGATTTGATAGATATGTAATATAAAAAATTATACAGCAGGGAAAAGAGCATGGAGTTTTAATTTTTTAAGAAAGTTAAGAATTACCATGATTGCGTTTTCATGATGTGAATCCAAGGCTTATTTCTCTTTATGTTCGGTGTATAATGAGAAACAATTTAAGAACAAAGAGTTTCTTGGACATCAACCCAAACTTCCCTGTTAACTCATTTTAACGAGAGTAAGTAATTCATCTTTTCAAGCATTCCCTTTCCCGCCTTTAAAACTACCATGGTACACCACAATTAAAACTTTTTGTAAAAGAATTTAAAGAGTCTGGATTATTTTTTAAAATATTCTTTTGATTTTTTGAAATCCAGCTAATGTAAATGTATTGTGAAGGAGTCTCATAGCCTTAAGCAGCTGTGTTAAACAGTCCTCCCTTGGCACTGGAACTAGCTCAGCTGCAGCCTAGGCCTTTCCTCTGAGGGTGGTCGAGCGTTACCAAAACGCACACGAACACTCGTTACTCTGAAGACACGTATTTCGTCCTGTTTTCTCCCTCCCTCCCCTCTGCCCTTCCTTCCTTCTTTCCTCTGTTACTTCTTCCTTCTTTCCTCCATTCTGTCTTTTGTTTTCATTCTGTTTTTCTTTTTTGTGTTTCAGGATATTCATTTGAAAAAATCTACTCTTTCTTTGGATGACAGCGACATGGAAACTCGCCTTAATAGTTGGAATCTTGGGGTAAAAAAGCATTTGTTTTACGAATGTATGTTGATGTGGCAGAATCATTTTGTGTTTGGGAAACATCTGAACTAATTTAATTCTAAAGAATGACTCTTACCGATGTTAGACAGTTAGTCCTGGGCGAGCGCTGGGAAGGACTTGGGGAACAGGAAAGAGAAGCGTGAGTGGTCCCTGTGCTTGACAAGCTGGCTTTCCTGTTGCTGAGATAGGAGATACGCACATGAAACAGTTAAATACAGGTTCAGACCGCATGTGATGGAATACCAGAATAAGTTACCCAGAAAGCAGAATACTGAAGGCCACGTGGGTGAGAAAGTTGTCCGTCAGACTTCAGTCCTGAACCACCATCGTGGACAGTTTTCATTTGCGGAGGCCGGGGCGCCTGTGTGCCTGGAGGGTGGAGGGAAGGGGACCAGGAACTTAAGGCCAGAGGAGGCGTGAAGAAAGGCGGGGAGAGCGGGGCTGCACAGGGGGCCGGCGGGCAGGGCTGCCGGGCTGGGGCCTGTTGGAGCTTGACTGCTAAAGCAGAAGTTCCGCTTTCAGATTTGAGACGGTCGTGAGCTCTGAGGTTAGTTCCCCCGCCTCCACGTTTCCACTGTACATACAGGCTCTTTAATGCTTTCAGGAAGTGAAAAGGGCTTTAATCAATTTTTAAAACCCAACTTTATTATTATAAAAATAATTTGTAATTTGAAAAATGCAGAAAGTCAGATATGCTGAGAGATGTATTAACATTTTGTTACATATATCTATCCCTCTTTTTTTTCTGCATGTATTTATAAAATTAAACTTTAAACAAAATTGTGGTCATATTATAAATGCTACTTTATTATGTGCTGTTTTAAATTTGGGATAGGTTTACAGTAGTTCTATTAGCATGACTGTTAATGGTAGCACCAATTTTTCTTTTGAGTGGATAGTTCATAACTTACTTAATCATTCTGATATTTTGGACATGTAGGTTGCTTCCAGTTTATTGCTAATATAAGTAACAACTGCAACAGAATTCCTTGAAAGAATCCTTTTGTTCCTATTTGGTTGCTTTCTTAGATTATGTTAGATCTTGGAGCATTGCCCTCCATAAGGCGTACACCAATCTATTTTCCAACCAGAAGTATATAGGACTGTTCATTTCTTACTTCTTTGCCTACATCAGGGACTGTTACTTTTTTTAAAACCCTGAAACCCTTCTTGCTAATAATGATCTTTGATGAAGGCAGTGCTTTAGGGAGGCTGAGTGGGTGGTGGCATGAAGGCTGTGTTGGGTGTGTATGGAAATAGAGAAAGGGAGCAGTCATGTGTGGGGGCTCCACCTTGCCATGACTCCAAGCATGGAAGAGATGGAAAAGGAAAACATTTCCAAGAGAATAAAGAATGCTTAGTGACAGACTGGCGACTGAACAGGAGGGCATCTAAAGCTTTGATTTCAGGAAAGTGGGAGGGTTGGCTCGCTGTCAGCTACCTGGTTGTCTGATGGCGGAATCATTTCAAGGGTTTCACCGTTTTATTGTAGACTGCTTTCATTCGGAGAGTAATCGGGGAGTTTCACGCTTTCAGCTCTGTGGTCTCCAGGGCTGCAGTCTTGTTTTGCAGCCACACGCTGGACGTGGTGGCCGTACCCAGAGCCTGGAACAGCTGTCTTTAGAGACTTCAGACCGGGACTCGGTGGCCACCATCAGAGGCTCAGAGGTGGGGGACAGGAAGGGATTTGAAGTGAGTCATTTGAAGGTATGTTAATGAAGGAGAAGAGAGAAATAGCATTGATAGCTGAGAGGGGAATGGGTCAAAAGGAAACCATTTCCAAATTTGAAGGAGTCGGGGAAGCTGCCCCCGGAAGGAGTCCTGACTTACTGGTGCGGGGGAGGAGCGGGGAGGCCTCGGAGAGCAGGATCAGAGAGAAGGCCGTCTGGGATGTCCTTCTGCGGCGGCCTCTGCCCTTGGCCGTTGAGAACTTCTGATGTGCATTTTGTAGCGCACACAGTGCTTTTCACAAATATTTAACCGTTCAGAGGATTAAACTTTTCATTTGTATAATAAAATTAAGATAAAAAATCTAAACTATTTTGAGGGACTGCCTTAAAACTAGGGCCGCCTGGGATTTTGTTTCACATTTTTATTGTTCAAAGAGTGCACTCATAGTGTGAAATAAAGTACCTCATTTTTATATATTTATAACAGAGATGCTTCAATCAGGTTCAACTATATCTCTTCATCACAGTAGAATAATTTAAATATCCAGTGTATTAAAAAGCTTAGATTTTGCTTTGATTTTAGTTTTGTATGAGAATGTGTGATGGACTTTTATTTCTTTCTTCCTCCGAATGATCAGTTAATAGCTAGTTAATTTTTGTGCTCTATGCTAAGGGCACATTTTTTTATGTTGCTGGCATGCCTGTCAAGACCTATTTTCTGATGCATTAGAAGTTCCAGATTTTGAATTTTCTAGTTTTTGTTGAAAATATACACTTCCCCCAGTTATATTCTTTCTCTTCCCAGGAGTGTTTTAGTATTTTCCCTGTGAATATATAATTCAAGTAGAAATTTACTTCCTAAACCTAGCCGTTACATTTTCCTCCTGTATTATTATTTCTTCTTCTTGTTATTACTCTTTAGCCTTTTTAACCTTTAGCTTTGGGGGAGCTTTCTTGCTTGTTGACCCATCTTATATACGTTTCATTCACGACCGTCTTTGTATAGACTGTTCTCTTTTTCTCCCGAGGAGGGCTGGGGGATCTGGAGGAGCCTCTCCTGGCCGCGTGGGTCACCAGAGCCCCAGCGGTCCGCACCAGGCCTTGCCCGGTCGCCGCCCCCAGCCTGTGCCACCGGGGCCCCGCCGTGACGGTGAGGCTCGCTTCCCCCAGGAGCAAACAGTGGGCACACCAGGTGACCCCTTAGGTCAGGGCTCTGCAGAGTGGGCGAGAACCTTCTGTTCTCTCCGGAGCCCTCGCGGGGCGGATGGTCAGGGGGAGGGTGGACAGCCCCCAGGCCGGCGGCCCCGCTGGAGGGCAGGGCCCCGGCGGGACCTCCTGTCCAGGGCCGGGGCACCTGCAGGCCCGGGACCCCCGGTAAGGAGTGGGGGCCGCGCAGACCCCCCGGGGGTCCAGGGGGAGGAGCGGGCCGCGGTGGCGCCGGGAGCGCGTGGGCTCGCGGGGTTGGGTGCAAGGTGGCGGTGTGGCGGGGCTGGGGCGCCGTCTAGTCGAGAGGTGCCCGTGGGCATCCTCATCCGACGCTGCGTGCGCCGCGCCTGCCCTGGCTTTCTCTGGCGCCGGGAGGTGCCGGTTACTAATAGTTTTCTTTAAAGTATGCAGCTGAGCCATCCTCTGCAGCGGCTAGTGACAGTGCACGTGTGGACTGAATCGTATTTTCCTGGTGACTGATAGAGTTAGATCCCTTTTAGTGCGCTGATGGACAGTTTGGCAGCCTCCCGGGTGCAGTGGCGACGGGGGCCTTGGCGGGCTCTCCTGTTGGGCTGTCTGCCTTTCTCTTGTCAGTACAGAAGACCTTTGTGTCTATTCTGGATGAGTCCTTTCGGAATCTAGTTTCACAAATAGTTTCTTCCACTTTGTTGCTTTCCTCCATTCTCTTACTGCTGTCTTTGATGAACAGGAACTAAAAAAATTTTTTTTAATTTTTATTTATTCATTTGGCTGCACGGGGCTCTTGCTTTTGGCTCAGTTCACTCTCAGTTGCAGCATGTGGGACCTAGTTCCCTGAGCAGGGATTGAACCCCTGCCCCCTGCCTTGGGAGTGCAGTGTTAGCCACCAGGGAAATCCCAGGAGCTTTACACTTTAACGTGGCTCATTGTCCCATGACTTTGTCTCATGAAAAACCGCTTTCTGGGTCCGTGTGAGGTATGTGCCTGTCCTGAGTTCTGGAAGAGGTTCTCCCAGCTCTTCTTCTAGCAGCTCTCTTGCGTTGCTGTTTCTGCTTAGAACTGCACGCCACCCGAGGCACCCGTGGGGCGCGTTGTAAGACAGGAGGTGCAGATCTGTGGCCCTCTCGGGGTCCGCGCGCTCTCCTTTACCGAGGAGCCTCTTCTCGCCTGCTGCAGGCCCGGTTGCGTCTCAGATCAGATGGCAGCACGTGCGTGTTCCCATTCTGTCCTTGGCTTGTTTGCTTTTCCTTGTGGCAGTGAATGCTGTCTCTTATCTGTATTTTATTTGTTCTCATTAAATGTTGAAATGTGAGTAAACCTGTTTGTAGTATTGTATTTTTTTCTGTGGAAAACATTTTTCAATTTCTAAAATATGGACTTAAGAGTAAGAGCATTATTTTGGAGCATAAGTGACATTGGTGACTGAATTTATTTTATGCTGTAGGAAGAGGTTTGGCCATTCTTCTGATGGGTGCTCCGACTTTAAGAATAGTTATTCTGGTTGTGCTGCTAGTAATATATTGCCTTAGAATGTCCTTTTCTCGAAGATGGCCAAAATACCAGATAAAATGTCTTCTATTTTTCTGAAACCTTGGAACATCTCTCTTTGATCAATATTAGTCTATAAGGAGGTCAGTTTGACCAAATCCTGAGTAATTTGAAAAAGACGAACTGACAGAACTCTTTGAACAATTCTGCTAAAAAACTAAACAAAGCGTCAAAAGGAAGTTTTCATTAGAGAGCATTCAGATATCTGTTTTCATGTCTAGTTTAAATTACTATTTATTTATTATTGTGATTCTACTTGTTTTTCAAACAAGAAACATTCTGTCATGTGATTTATTCATGCTATTGGAACTTAATTATTTTTGGCATTACTGTCTGTATAATATTTTGTTAGACTTTAATGTTTCACATAAGCTCTTTTTATCTTCCATTTTGGACATTCCTTATTGTGGTATTCTTTCTTGAGGTATTATATTATGAGAGAACAAGAAGTCTTCTGAAAGAGCATGAAGAAAATCAATGTTAAGACTGTTTACAGATTTCTGCAAGTCCCTGTTACTTGTGGATCACAGAATGGGAACATTCAACTTCAAAGCACATCTGGCTGGTGTTATAAAATCAGAAAATAGATTGCTTATTTCCCTCCGACAGACTCAAGAACATGCTCTCCTATGAATAATTCTCCTTCCATGTTAAAAGTGGGTATGAGACCATGCACCATAAATGAGTAAGAACAGCAGAAGATTTATGCTTGTTCACAGCATTCACTGTCGCTTTTAAACATTAGAATAGACTTTTGTCAACTTGAGAAAGGAAATTTATGATAACACGATGAGTCCTTAACTTCTGTATTTAATGATTTTTAAAGATGAAGAGGATGAAATAGTTATTTCTGCACAGTTGAAAGGCTACATTGTAATTAGCTAAACCAATATTTTATACCCTGCTTATAAATGTAGAGCTGGGTAAAAATAAGTCACAGATGGTTTTCTTGGCTTTTGGGTTTAAATTTTAAGCTTAATTAGAGCTTGAGCATCTTTGAGAATTCTCTGTTTTTCTCTTCCTTTATTTTTCCCCTTGTATTTAATTCTGCTTCATGAATTAGGGTTTTATGTGCATGTGTCTTTGAAGGACTTGCTTTTTATGCTGGTTTTGTCCACTCCAAAAATAGAGAATGGTTACTTGCTTTTCATATATGTACCTTCAGACAATAAATATTTATTGAGTGTACTTTGCTGCCTGCTGGAAATTGGCTGCCTCTATTTTTCAAAAAGCTGTGTATATATAGTACCATTTTGTTTACTAAAGACTATGCCTCTGTCTCTGGTATGATATTTAAGTAGACTTTATTATTATCTTTATTTAATAATGTTTCCCAAAGTAAATGGACTAAGTCATACACCCAACAGTAGGGCCCCACATCTGGAACATGTTTATTATCAAGTTGTTAATTTTTGTTTTTTAACTTAATTAATTTTTTAAAACTTATTTATTTATTTAAAAACTCATTTATTGACTATGCCAGCGCCTTTGAATGTGTGGATCACAATAAACTGTGGAAAATTCTTAAAGATACAGGGATGCCAGGCCACCTGACCTGCCTTCTGAGAAATCTGTATGCAGGTCAAGAAGCAACAGTTGGAACTGGACATGGAACAATGGACTGGTTCCAGATTGGGAAAGGAGAACGTCAAGGCTGTATATTGTCACCCTGCTTATTTAACTTATATGCAGAGTATGTTATGCGAAATGCCAGGCTGGATGAAACACAAGCTGGAATCAAGATTGCTGAGACAAATATCAATAACCTCTGATATGCAGATGACACCACCCTCATGGCAGAAAGTGAAGAGGAACTAAAGAGCCTCTTGATGAAAGTGAAAGAGGAGAATGAAAAGGCTGGCTTAAAACTCAACATTCAGAAAACTAAGATCATGGCATCTGGTCCCATCCCTTCATGGGAAATAGATGGGTAAACAATGGGAACAGTGACAGATTTTATTTTGGGGACTCCAAAATTACTATGGATGGTGACTGCAATCATGAAATTAAAAGACACTTGCTCCTTGGAAGAAAAACTATGACCAACCTAGACAGCATGTTAAAAAGCAGAAACATTACTTTGCCAACAAAGGTCCGTCTAGTCAAGGCTATGGTTTTCCTGTAGTCATGTATGGATTTGAGAGCTGGACCATAAAGAAAGCTGAGCGCCAAAGAATTGATGCTTTTGAATTGTGGTGTTGGAGAAGACTTGAGATTTTCGTGGACGGCAAGGAGATCAAGTCAGTCAAACCTGAAGGAAATCAGTCCTGAATATTGGGTGGGCTGATGCTGAAACTGAAGCTCCAGTACTTTGACCACCTGATGCGTAGAGCTGACTCATTTGAGAAGACCCTGATGCTGGGAAAGATTGAGGGCAGGAGGAGAAGGGGATGACAGAGGATGAGATGGTTGGGTGGCATCCCGGACTCAATGGACATGAGTTTGGGTGGACTCTGGGAGTTGGTGATGGACAGGGAGGCCTGGCGTGCTGTGGTTCACGGGGTCGCAGAGACTCAGACACGACTGAGCGACTGAACTGAACTGAATTTTATATATGTGATGTGATTTAGTTGGTAAGTCGTGTCTGACTCTTGCGACCCCATGGTCTGTGTAGCCTGCCAGTCTCCTCTGTCCATGGGATTCTCCAGGCGAGAGTACTGGAGTGGGTTGCCATTTCCTTCTCCAGCGGATCTTTCCAACCCAGGAATCAAACCTGGGTCTCCTGCATTGCAGGCAGATTCTTTACCAGCTGAGCTACATATTTTATATATAGTGGTGTGTATATGTCAATTCCGGTCTCCCAAATTATCCTTTTCCCACGTACCCCTTGGTGACTCATAGATTTGTTTTCTATATCTGTAACTGTATGTCCAGTTTTTAATATATGCCTGTCTGGTGGCTGTAAAGCACCGTCTCTTGCGGCATTACTTCCCATTTTTCATAGCCCTAGATAGTGCAAGCCTGTGTTCATATGCTTATATCATTCAGATTTCCAAACCTGCCTGGGGGTGTAGTGATTAAAATGAGACTTGAAGGATGCTAGGTGCGTGCTTTCAGGGACTGGGGTGGGGTGGGCAGAGGTAGAGAGGCACAGGAGACCTGCCGTCTCCTGGTGATGAGAGCCCTTCAGGACCTGGGGGCGAAGTGTGAGGTGAGCAGGGGTCGGGGGAGGCGGGGCCTCGGCTGTGAGAGGATCCCTCAAGGGCGTTCGTGTATGCAGAGGCGGTTACGCTTTATGTTTTATTTGTTAGTGGGCCACTAGAAATATGTTATGCAATATGTATTCTAAGAAACATGCTACATATTAGGACATATGGAAAACATTTTCATTATCGTTTAATTAATACTCAAATATTAATGTCTTTATTTTAAAATTTCAGATAGAAAACCCTCGGTACCTGAGACAGAAGCCCATCCCACTTACTCTGGTAGGTGAGAATTGCCTGCGCTTTCCCTGTGGGCAGATGTCTTAAAATAAAATAATTGTTTGGTTGTTTACAGAAAGCGCTGCCAGTCCACATTATGAAGTCTAGTAGTCTTCTTAACCCTATCACTTGGAAGTGAATAAATCACTTTTTTTCCTCCAGTGTTTGTATTGTTTTGGCATGAACTTCAGTCAGTTTACATTTTACTTTTGGCTGCATCAGGCCTGAAACAGTATTGAATGTCTCTTCCTCATTCAACAGATGACTCCGAAATTCAGCCTGAGAAAATCCAGCAGTCTCCACGATGAGCAGTTACTCTCCCGCATGCATGAGAAAGAGGTAGGATCGCGATGTTTCTGGCGTATCTGATCTGTGCCCAGTTTTCGTGAGCTTTCAGGTCCTAGTTAGAGTAACGGAGGCTGGTAGGAAGAGGCTGCTGTCGGTGTCAGTGTAGGATTCTGGTGCAGGTAAAGGCAGGCCTTCCTTGCGTTTTCACCAGCGTGGGGGCAGAGCTGCCTGGGAGGGTGTGTGCGTTTCTGCCGTTCAGCAGCGTGGTTCCCAGGTAGGCCCCTACGCAGGTCCCCTCGCTTTTGGATCTCCCTCCCGCTGTGTCCCCACAGGGCGCTGGGCCGAGCTCCGTGGGCCGTGCAGCGGGTTCTCCTTGGTCACCTGTGGACACACGGGGGCGGCGGTGTGTATGTGTCAGTCCTCGTCTTCCAGCTCTGCCCCTAAACCAGCCTGCTGGCGTGCCCGCTGCCGGCTCAGGAGTTCAGAGACCTGCTAGAGCTCCCGTCTGAGGCCCGAGGGCTTTTGTTTCTCAGTGCACTGCTGGTGCTTTTAAAAAACCTGTTGAAATAAAAAGATGTCACTTTCCATAAAAACTTTTTGAGGACAACGCTTAACATTCAGATGGACCTTCTTTGAAATTCTTGTTCTGAAATTTTTTCTTTCCTTTTAAGAAGTTGTCAGTTGTTTTTACACATCATTCCAAGTCATTACCAACCATTTTCCCTCTTACTGTTCAGACTGCTTACCGTTGAGTAGTTACCTCCTGTCTTTTTGAAAACTTTTCTGGTCTTTTGTGACACAGTATTCTTCCTCTTTATGTTTACACCTCGGGTTAGGGCTCAACATACCAGCGCTCCCCACATACGTGTTGAAAGAGAAGATTCCTAAAAGTACCATGTGTTGCGCCAGAGATTCATTTCTAAACGTGTGTGGCTTTTTTTTTTTCTGTACCCCTGTGTTTTTGTTTTTCTTTTTGGTATACTGGTAAAAATATTTGTGGGATCATTGAGAAGTTTGCATGTAAACATCAACTTACCCCATATCTTAAAATATACCCAGTGTATATTTTGACTAAAATAACCCTTTGTGTAGTTACATAGTTGTTTCTGACTATTTTGGGTGAAATGTTTGGTTGTTTTTTTCCTCCTAAAATATTTAAGAGTGTATGCTGGCTGAGTGGCTTCAGTGTGACACCTTAGTTTCTTTTAAAGCAGTATCTGTGATTATTAAATAACTTTGGATGTTTATTAAAAGAAATTTTGTAAAATATAATAAAATAAAGAAAAATAAAGCTTTTTATTACCCACAGGGGGAAAGAAAAGAAATTTTGTAAAATGTAGACATATGTAAAGAAGGAAATAAAATCACCTATGAAATTAATATATAGAAACGAAAAGGCAGCGTTGTGTTGGCTTTGGTTCTCTTTTAATGTAGTCTACAGAATACATGTTATTTTTCTTTAGGAAATTGAGATGATATAATTTGAGTATTTTTGGTGTAACGTGAGTATTTTATGCTACTAGATATTGTTCCTAAGCATTTATTTATTTATTTATTTTTGATGTCCATTCTTCTCTCGTAAGTGTCTAACATGATACATACATCTCTACATGTAAAATTTAGTAACATCAGAGCACATTCCTGCCTGTTCTCGGCTACAGGTAGACGTTGTGGGTTCTCTCTGCTTCTCCAGGAAGCTGGGGTTCAGTTGCTAAGTTGCCTCTGGCTCCTTATGACCCATGGACTGAGCACGCCAGGCTTCCCTGTCCCTCGCTCTCTCTAGGAGTTTGCCCAAGTTCATGCCAGTTGAGTCGGTGATGCCATCCAACCACCTCATCCTCTGCCATCTTCTCTCTTTGCCTTCAGTCCTTCCCAACTTCAGGATCTTTTCAGTGACTTGGCTGTTGGCGTCAGCTGGCTAAAGTACCGGCGTTTCAGCTTCAGCATCAGTCCTTCCAGTGAATACTCAGGGCTGATGTCCTTTAGGATTCTCTGATTTGACCTTCTTGCTGTCCAAGCATTTATTTATTTTTTTTCAAGCATTTATTTTTAATGGCTGTATTATAGTCTATATTATAGAATTATCCCCAGTTAATTTGATGTATCCCTATTGTTAGGTATTGAGATTGAGTTTTCACTAATATAAATAATTCTGGGAAAAAATATCCTCATATCTCTATCTTTATATGCACTTAGATATTCGTATGGGGTAATGAATTATGTCTTACATGGTAAAATTGATATGATGGATTTTTGTAAGTATAGTAACATAAAAAATTTAACCTCTAAAATAAAAATTAATACTTGGAAGTCTCATGAATATTGTATGTGATTTTAAGATACAAGTAAAGAATGTATTATATGCAAAAATGAGAATGAATGTAAAAAGGCAGAGGTGATTAGGAGCCACTTGAATGCTGAGGAAAGTGGCAGTTTAGATTGCCTTTGTAAATATAAAGATACTAATTATATTTTCTATACAGAGCATTGATTTTTAAAAGCTTTTTTCAGTTTTAGGACACAGTTTTTTAATATTTTCATTTTTGAAATAGGAAATGTTAATCATTAATAAAAAGACACTCGGGCGTCGCGGCTTTTCCTGAATCAGGTGTGCGCCTCTGCGGAGCCTCACGAGGCCCGGGGCGCTGCCTGGGGCCCTCTGCGCCCCGGCTCTGCCGCCGCAGGGCCGCGGGTCCAGGCCGTTTGCAGGAGCTGCGCCCGTTCCCGCGCTCACCCCCGCGCCGCCCTGCTGCTCTCCGACGGTTCCACACTCCTGCCAGCTTTTGTCCGCCTGCTTTAACCTCACTGTATTTGTGTATGTTTGTGTAACTGCCTCACACTCTTCTAGAATGGTGCGTGAATAGATGGATAGATTTAAAAAGTCCATTTAAAAAAAAGAGTTAAAAACAAGAAAATATCAGTCCTACTGCTTTACTGTTTTTACTGATTTTCCAGAGACAGTTTTCTAACATGGACTTTTCCCTGCGCTTAAATGCGTGGCTCCGCTGGGATGTGTTCAGCCATCCTGTGGAAGGATGGTCTTAGGCCCACCGGCCGAGGTCGCTCTTCTCAGAGGCTTCCTCGTGGGCTGCGGGTGGCGGCTTTTCTGTCTTGACCTCAGCAGACTCTTGCATGTCCAGGCTGGACAGCCCTGAGGGGTGCTGTGTGTTCTTGTCCAGAAATGCTTTCATTGTTGCTGGGTCATGTTGTAAAAATAAGAAACAGTCTTGTTCGAGTTATGTTTATTTTAAAATTAAATAATAAATATTAAAATTAAATAGTAATATTTATTTTCACAACACCTGATACTCTTCAATGTAATGATTGATAAAAATTT
Organism: Muntiacus reevesi; assembly: GCF_963930625.1. NCBI lineage: Eukaryota > Metazoa > Chordata > Mammalia > Artiodactyla > Cervidae > Muntiacus > Muntiacus reevesi. The sequence goes on from NC_089266.1 coordinate 850,574, forward strand.
AATATGTATTCTCTTTAAAAGTTTAAAAATACAAATAATATACTAGGTCATGCTCTACATTTTATTTCATTTTGCTTTTTAAATTCAAACATAATTCTGATGATTTTTATATCAGTAACATGGTTTAATTCTTTTAAATAGTTGCACTATCCTTTGTTTAATCGATGGCCCGTGTTTTATTCCTGGAGATTCCTACTGAGGGGTGTAGGTTATGAAGACTGTTTTGCTACAACAAGCCGTGTTTCAGGAATGTCCCTGTGTACAGTTGTGTGTATTGCATGTTTATTCTTAGGCCATAAATTCTGTGAAATCTAACTTCTCAGGGTTGCACGTTTTAATTTTTTATTGAAATTGACAGATTGCCCTTAAAATGATGTTATGTCTGCCTTGGGCTGTAGACATTGGTGAGACTGGAGAGTGATGGCCAATGAGCGTGAGTGTTCCTTTTTGGAGTAATGAAAAGTCCTAAATTAGCCTGCGGTGATGTTGCATAATTCTCTGATGTACTGAAAGACACCCAGTTGCACACTTTAAGTGGGTGAATGTTATAGGGCAGGTCTGTTTATACTTGCACCAATAGTGTATGAGAATGTCTGCCTCCTCATTTAATCAGCAATACTGAATTATAAACATTTTTGATTATCTGTGAGACAAAAAAATAGTATCTTGTTTTAATATTTGCATTGCTTTTATTATGTGAGAATGAACATATTTTTGTCTGTTTATTGTCTTTTTAATTTCACTTTTGTGAACTGTCCTTTATTATACCTTCCATATTTTTGTTAAATTGTTTGTCTTCATTGTGATCCCTCAGCAGTTTATATGTTAAGGAATTCAGGTCTCTGTCATGTATCTTACAGGTATTTTTCTGTGTATGTCTTTTGATTTATTTCTGCCTTTTTTTTTAAAGTATAGAAGTTTTCTCTTCAGTAGGTGGCTCCGTCAGCCTTTTCTCTATGGCTTTTGGTTTTTGTATTGTGTAGAAAAGATTTGCTTATCCAAGATTATGAAAAAATTAATTCATATTTTTGTCTCTTTTAAAATCTCATCTTTGTATTTAAATCTCAGGTCCATTTCACAGAGTTTTACTCTGAGTAGTGATGATAATCTAGATTAATTGGTTCTTAATGTCATAAAATAAAAACTTAGGAGGTTGAGTGCTTAAGTTAAAGAATGCAGTAAGTGTGGAAAGAATTGAGTGACATGAAGTTCTCTATAGATTACAGAGTTTGTCTGCATTTAACAAATGATTTAATTCTGTTGATGCTTTGGCGAGTTCTGAAATATTTAATTAGCCTTTGGAAATTAAACTTTATAAAACAACTTCCATTCTAGTTTATAATTCTGTAGAAGATACCTTAGATGTTAAATGAGTAATATTCACAATATTATTTTATTAGAGTTGAAGAGCTGTACTAGTTTTCTTTTGATTGGTAAAAACACACATACGCATTATTTTAAGATTAGGAACTTTGTTCAGCGTGTTTGGCCTCCTGGGAAGGCGTGTTTGGTGACTGACCCTTTGCTTCCCCTTCGCCTGTCCTTCCCAGACCTGCTCGGATCTGCCTGCCTCTGCAGTTGTGGCACGCTCTCTGTGACGTCCACACCGCAGGGCTCTGTGACCTTGGGCGCCATCAGGCAGTGTGCTGCTGCTTTTATTTTTTTAGTGTTCTTAAAAAAGATTTCTGATATAGATTAAGACATTCGGAAAACTGTTGTCACTGAAAATGAAAGGAGAGAGCACAAGGAGAGGAGATCAGTTTTCAGAGAACAGATGGTGGAAATTGCCCTTTTTGAGAAATAAAATCGAGTATTTCCTTTGAACTTTACCTCCACCCACAGTGAGTGTTCCCACCCATTGCCTAAAAGGCTGCCTTGCTTCTTTCTTACACGTAATGCCAATTAGGCATTTTTTCCTTTTGCAAAT